>NC_134871.1:948750-1265000 GCF_049852395.1 Peromyscus maniculatus bairdii | reverse complement strand
CCAGCAGATCCTATACCTAAAGGGTCTGCAGCAGCAGTGCCTCAGATGATGAGTGACACATAGGAGATGACCAATAAATATTTATTAAACAAATGAGAGGATGAGTTAGTCATAGCAGGGGAAGCTCTCTGATGTAAAGAGTTGGTCCTTTTATCCCCCGAGAGCAATATACAATAGTTCTTTCATCAGAGTCATAGGACTTCAAAGTTGTAAGACATTTTGGAGATAATCTATTCCAAACCATAATTCAGTACATACTGCAATGAACTGGACTTTCTTGATTAGCACTGAATGAACTGCCTTATTCTACATTGATACGGATGGGCAGGGAGAAGTCTATGAAAAGTTAAACATTCACAAATAGAATTATCTGCCTAGGAAGATAATGGCCATATTCTGCTCTATTGTCCGTAGTGTTTAATACTGCATGCCCCCTTCCCAGTTCCAATTCCTGTCACTTGCTTTACTTTCTAAGCTCTTCCGCAGTACTTGTTCACTTCTAACATGCCATTCCATCTAATCATTGATCAGGACCATTGCTTATTATCATCTGATTTTTCTGATTCCATGTTCCCTTCCCTACACAAACGTATGCCTCACTAGGTTTGTTACATTGGAAGTGAACACTCAGCCATACGCATGGAGTTCTCACCCAGAGCTTATTAGACCTTCTCAGATGAAAAACTTGTTGGTAAATTTTCAGTGACTGAAGGATCTACATGCTTGAACATGCCATGTGTCCTTCATGGTGCGGGTTCCACAATGCTGAACTGCTCTGTATTCTGTTGACTGAGAGGACACTGCTGAGAGCACTCTTGGATGCTAGGCAAAGAGCAAATAGCTATAAAGTTTCCCAGTGCTCACTCACAGCGTCTATTCTTATCTCATCATGAACTGCCAACAAACAGGTCATAGGCTGGACCACATTCAGAGGAACAATTAATTTCGAGGCTGGACTCCAGGGTGCATGGCCTGGATTTGAATTCTCTGTCCTCTTTACTAGCCTTGTAAGTTTGAGCCAGTTTCCCTAACATCTGTAGCTCTCAGCTTACTCCTATTCAAAAGAGAATTAAAGGAGAATAGACAGAGGGTTGCTTCAGATACAACATGGGTCCCTGCATACGGATGGCTAGGAACACAGCTGGCACAGTCAGTGCTTGCTAAATGTCAGCTCTTGTTATTGCTGCTTGACATTTCCTCAGTCAGGAACACACTCTTCACATCCGGGTTCCCGAATTTCAAAGTCCTAGTGTCATCTGAGGATGCCATCCTGGGAACACAAGAAAGCAGTGAGGGAGAACAGAGGACCAGTGGGATGTACCTGCCCAGGCCAAGGGCAACTCTTCTCTTTCTTTTGGCTGTTCCAATAAGTAACAGTGGGGGCTATTTTCTTCCTTCATCCAGGAAAAGGAAGAAGACCTATGGTAAATAGAAGTATCTTTTACTTGGGTCAGAAATTTTGTTTAGTTTGCTTTACGCTCTTATTTGGCATTGAACTTGTTCTGAAAGAGGCGAGAATGTGAGCAAAGTGAACATCTAGCTCAATTTCTGGAAAGTTCAGAACTTCAGCACTTGCTACAACACTCTGTCTGGAGTCATCACCTCAGTGGGGCATGGGTGTTTTTTATTTTTTATTTTTTTATTTATTTAGTTGCTAGTAGTAGTGCTCCATACAGACACTGATGCAGATGTATCTTCTTAGATGTGTCACATCCCTAATTTTATAAAATATCTATTTTTGCTAAATGGATTCTCATCTATAAAACAAGTGTATCTCCTTTAGAATACCTAATAAATATATTGCTGTCACATTTTGGACATGCAGAACAGAATTTTTTAAAAGTTAGATAATGAATGAGGAGTATAGAACTGCAGAGATTGCTCAGTGTAGTTAAATGCTAGAGTAATAGCCAAAAGGAGAAATATATATGTTTCTGATATATATATATACACATATATATATATATGTTATAGTTATAATTTGGTTAGCTGATTAGCCAACATGTGAGAGACACCAACTACAATTGTTTACACCTATATCACATGCATACATTTAAAACTCTTGTATACCAAACACTCAAACACTTCATTCCAGATACTTTTCAGGACCTGTTTTTTTTTTTCATTTTTCTTTATTAAGAAATTTTCTACTCACTCCACATACCACCCACAGATCCCACCCTCCTCCCTCCTCTCACCCCCTAGCCCTCTCTCCCAAGCCACTCCACATCCCTACATCCCCCAAATCAAGGTCTCACATGGGGAGTCAGCAGAGCCCAGCACAACGAGCTTAAACAGATCCAAGCTCTTGCCCACTGCACCAAGGCTGTGCAAGGTGTCACACCACAGGCACTGGATTCCCAAAAGCCTGCCCATGCACCAGGGATGGATCCCAATTCCAAATGGCTGAAAGACACTTAAGGAATTGCTCAACATCCTTAGTCATCAGAGAAATACAAATCAAAACAACTCTAAGATATCATCTTACACCTGTCAGAATGGCTAAGATCAAAAACACTGAAGACCGCTTATGTGGGAGAGGATGTGGAGCAAGAGGAACACTCCTCCACCATTGGTGGGAATGCAAACTTGTGCAGCCACTCTGGAAATCAATATGGTGGTTTCTCAGAAAATTGGGAATAAGTCTTCCTCAAGATGCAACTATACCAGTCTAGGGCATATACCCAAGGAATGCTCAATCTTACCACAAGGACACATGTTCAACTATTCATAATATCAAGACCTGGAAACTTTTTATGATCTTATTATGCATTAAATAACTCACCTCCACTGAATGTACATAGAGATATCAATACTATTCTTATTTTAAGGAACCACAACAACCACCAAAAATGCAAACAACTTAACTAATTTTCCAAGGTTACTGAGCTTACAAGTGGCAGAATTGGAATTTCTTATATTTTTCTATTTAGTTTTTGGGTATTTCATATATGTTCATCATATTCTTTCTTCTCCCCAATCTCCTCCCAGATATCCCTAGTGTACCTTTATATCCACTCAACTTCATAGTCTTTTTCTTAAAAAAGAAGGCCCACACTAAACAAAATAAAGCACAATTTGCTACCCTTCCTCCACAAAGACCCAAACCATGCAATATGATTTGTGTTGACCGAAGGACCTGCCCTGCAATGTGGCTGATAGACCCAACATCATGATATTGAGGAAAATTGATTTTCTCTCTCCCAGCACTTGTCAATTGCAAATAGCCTCTTGGATGGGGGTGTATTTTGTGCCCACTTGCCTTTCTCCAAGCTGATATTTTGTCTAGCTTGAGCTTGTACATGTCTTGTGCATGCTTTCACAGTCTCTGTGAGTTCACATGTCCATTAACTCGGCTGGGTCTGGAAAACACTGTTTTTATTAAGTTGTCTATTACCTCTGGCTCTTAAAATCTTTTTACCTCCTCTTCTGCTTAGATCCCTGAGCTTTGGGGGGCACAGATGTGCTAGAGACATTCCATCTAGTGATGAATACTGTGATGTCTCTTATTTTCTGCACACTGTCTAGTTGTGTCTGTTAATTAGCATCTTCTGTAAGAAACTTCTTTGATGAAGGTTGAGCAAATGCACTGATCTATGGGTATAACCTTATGTCATTATGAGTCATTTTATTGCTATAGAACTGAAATGTGAACTCTGTTGCTAAGTTCTATATTCTCTGCTACTGTGCTTTATAAGGTAGTCTTAGCTTTACATCAAGTAAAATATACCAAGAGAAGAGGATTACAGCTGTTTGATGCTCATATAAAAGACTTGGGTATTTTGTAGGTGTACGGTGTGGCTCTAGAGTTGTAGCTTCCTATCTGTACCATAGTTTGCAATTCTCATCAATGCTACCTGGTGAGAAAGTCTGTCCACTGACTTTAGGTGTATTACCATGTAGGCTTGTCTGCTTCTAATCACTTCTCAGCTACCTTTTCAATGGCTTGGCTTTATCATGTCATCTTCCCTTTCTCTAGCACCTTCCACCTTTTCTGGATGCTCCCATTTGTTGCTCTGTTTCTCTTGCAACAAGATGGAAGGGATATCCTAAGATGTTTCTGCAGGAAAGACTGTAAATCCACCATGGACAGTCTTGGAGCAGATAACAACACTGAGTGTTCTCAAACAAAACAGAGTTAAGGGATACATCTAATAGTGTTTCTTGGCTCTTTATACAGTTGTGATTGGGAAAATTACAATCAAAGAACAATGAGAAACAACTGCAGAACAACATAAAATCACAGTCCTGTAAAACTCTGGGACTGTGTTATATAACATATGTGTGCATCCCAAATACCCAGCAGAGTGTATCCTAAACATCATTTCTTATAAATGAGACTATTTCTTAATAGTCTCCCAGTTATCTTTGTGTACTACAAAGATAGCAAATGTTCATGTAGCAATGTTGAGTTTAAAATTTTTCTCACTTATTTTTTACTAGACGGTGCTAAATCAAAATCAATCCCAACTATTTTCTACATTGGCAGAGTACTTCCTTCTGCGATAGGAAACATGTTTCTGTTTTCATGTTCTCTTTTCCTAAAACACAAAAATGTTTTAACTCAGGAAGCTTTTTTTTCCTGGGGGTATTTTGGGTGTCAGGATATCTCCCAAGGCACTAAAACCCAAAGAACAGACCACCCAACAAAACTGGTGGGTAGCAGCAAGTCTATGATTCAGTTCTGCCTGACAAAGAACAGGCAGGACTTCCTCATAATTTTAATAAAGACTAGTCTCGATACTATGTCTCAAATCACCTTCAAATTGAAGGGCAATATCAAATCTCTAGGTGTGATTAAGAACCTTTTAAGAGGCCAAAGTTTAGCAGGAATGAAAACACAGTCTGCATAAAACTATAAATAGTGGTCTTTAAGCTTTTCTTAAAAATTCAGATTGCTAATCAACTCCTTGCCCAAGGATGGAAGGTGCACTATTTGTGTACATGCCAATCAAACTGTGTCAAACATTAGGCTCACACAGAACTTATCCTCCTGCAAAGTAAATACCGTCTGTTATTGGTTATCACTTCAACTACAAAGAGTTCTAAGCTGAGTACTATTGATCCAGGTAAAGAAGATAAAACCTAAAGGACTTAGTGTGCATGTTCTTTTGCTTGAGACAACTTCATTTCCTGCAAATGCACATTTCACAGCATCATAAAATGGGCTATGGGAGTCCCATGTGATCATGGCAGTTATTGTCATCTCCAATAACAACAGCCTCTGAGAGACTGTAGGTGAGAAGTAGACACAGTACTGGCTGTGTACAAGAAACAGAGGCTGGGGATCTAGACAGGTCAATGTTGCAAACAGTGTTCCTGTTGCTGTCTCTTGTCCACTCTGAAACCTGAACAATATGTTTCTGATGTTATGTTAGGAAGTGACTACAAATTTCATTCTGAAAGGTAAACCATACACTTCTGAAGCTAGGCTAGGAAGTGTCTACACATTTTCACTCTGAAACCTGAACAATATGTTTCTGAAGCTATGTTATTTAGTGTCTACAAATTTAGGATCATCATGTTTTCCTTTTGAACTCAGCTTTCTATCAGTGCAAATGTCTTTGATGATAACTCTAATGGTGACCCTCACTTTAAAGTCAACCCTGTCTCTGTTTAAATCTATGAGGGCCATATTGGCTGTCTTTGGATATAAATGTGAAACAGCTTTTCCTGTTATTCTGTTTCACAGCTCTAACATCTTTGTAAATATGTTTCACAAAAAGCCTATCACTGGGTCTTTTTTCACTTCTTTTAAAATCTATATTGATAAATTGTGTCAGTGAACTGGGGCAAACAGTGCATTTATGGATAATTTTATTATTAAAATAGCCATGCATAAGCTCATGCCTTGATATTCATTTTCTACCTGTCATAGTTTTTCCTCCTTCATTTTGTATCATCTTCTGGATTAATGAAGTGTTTATATGACTTTCTTTTATTTCTCATATCTTTTGTAGTTATTATCCCTATCACCATGGTTCTCTTTAAACCCCTAACATAATATCTAAACAAGAAATATATCTAGTGTGAAACAAATTGTTGTAGGCTGTTTTCTGATGGAAATTTAATGGAACCCAAGTCTCTTTTCTTTGCTTGTGGTGTATCTGTGTTTTGTGCACACACGAGTGTTGGTATATGCTCACTTATGTGTGTCCATATGAAGGCTAAACCTGATCATCAGGTGTCTTCCCTTGCTGTTACATTATTGCCCTGAGACAGGTCTCCTATAGTTCCAGAAGCTCACTGTCTTGGCTATGCTGTCTGGAAAGGGATCTCTGAGGATTTACCCACCTTCACCCCTCTGTGCTGAAGTTACAGAGACATGCAGCTGCATTCAGCTTTTGCATGATCAGGAATTGAACTGAGGTCCTCATATAAACACTCAAGCCATATCCCAGGGCCACATATCTCAAATTGTTTTTGAAAATCCCCATCTTTCCTCATGAGCTCTGGTAGCTGAGATGCCTCTGGGTTGCCATATGTCTTACCAGGTAGATACTGTTGACTGTGTACTATTGTCCTCTTTCCTCCACTGAAGACCACTGGACCCAACTAAGCTCAAGCCTTTGCTTATGTCCAAGATCAGCAAATGCTTTCTGAAAAGAAATTATAGGTTCTCAGTTCTTCTTAGAAATAATTTTCTCTCTTTAGAATTCTAGGTCTTCCAGTCTTCTTAGCCTTTCTAGCTTGATAATGATTTTTTTTTTACAATTGTGACATTTTTATAATTCATCATTTTTCAGTGGAGTAATGATTGCCATTCCTCTCCTAGAAGTGTAAGTTCTAAGCACTATTGCACATCTGAGATGCAAAGGCTTATCTCAAGGTTAGAGGGCAGGGTTGGATTGCCCAGTTTACATTCCCACTGGGCCTTGGGCAAGTGATTTAACCACCGGGCCTTTGTTAATTTTCTTGTAAAACAGGATTAATGATTCAACATGTCTTTAAGGTCATTGTGAGGATATAGTGTAATGAATGCAAAATATTTCACATGATGCCTGAACATAATGACTTTTTAAAGGTTAGTTACTGCTATGACTGGGATATGCTTTGAATTTGTTCCCCAGGGGTTTGCAGATGGAAAGCTGGGCCTTCAGTGTGATGATGGTCCTAGGAAGATGTGGAAATTCAATAGGAACGTAGCGAGAGGTGCTCTGCTGCTACCTGCCTACTGACCTGAATTCTCCCTCTCACAAGCTCTTCATTATGCCATTGGCCTTGAGGTCTTCACTGGAGCCAAACATGCCAGTCCTATGCCCTTAAACTTGCTGATCTGTGAGGCACAGAAGCTTTTGTACTCACAAAGCAGTCTATCCTAAGTAGCTTGCTATGTTGAAGTAGACCAGTATACCTATTATTAGACAGTATTGATTATGCTAAATGGGAGCCCAGACATCATCAATTTTGAATCAGATACCACTTAGGATCATTGTGACTTTGAATGATCTGTTTAATGTCTTTATGGCCATTGCTTCATTGTGAATTGTAGCATTAGTGATAATATTTCATAAATGCTTATGTTATCATGTAATGGAGGCTAAGAATGTCCTTTCATGGGATGTTCCAATGAGAGCAATATTGATCTGTAAATATTCTCCTGTTAAAGTATCAGTTGTAGCTATAGTTTACGTCATGAGTGAAGATGAGTCAAGATTCAGAGAAAAGAAAGTAATTCAATCGAACACATATTATTCAAAGCGTTATTCTCCTTCTCTTCACATGAGACAGATGTCTCACAATGGCCCACCAGATGATAAGGTTACATTTTAAAAGACTTACCGCTGGGTATATTTTTGTGAGCATTTGTAAAAAGATGTAACTGAGGAGAGAAGATTTACTCTGAAAGTGAGTGACACCATCCTAAGGGCTAGGACCCTGTACTGAATAAAAAGGGGGAAAAGAGAAAGCCAAAGAAATTTCAACATTTCTATGTAATCATAGCTGTAAGTCTTGCTGCCATCATGCCTTCCTCATTATAATGGTCTATACCATCCTTACCTCCTCCAAATGCTTCTTGTTTTATATTTGTATATTTGCATTACTTTTTTTTTTTTTACCAATTATTCTTCTTTGGAAAAATACTGCTTTTTATGCTTTAGCTAAAAAATTCATTTTATGAAATAGCATTATATAATAGTTGTCAGGTTCTTATTTTAAATTGTACTTAACAAAAATAAAGTCCTGAAAATCTTGTAATAGCCATATTTAAAAACCAGAGCATTTTGATTCATTTCAATTTCCCATTATAATATAGTTGTATAACTTCCCCTTCCCTTTCCTACCTTCTAACTCTCCCATACATACCTTTCCTCTCTCTTTTTCAAATTCATGGCGTCTTTCCTACTAATTTTTGTGTTATATCTATGATATAGATGTCATATGTATCATATATAGATACATTTATTATAGATACAAAGATGCATAAGTACAACCTGTTCAGTCTATGTAACGTTAGTTGTACATGTATTTTCATGGTTGGCCATTTGATATTGGATAGCCAATCAGTACAGCACTCATCCCTCAAACCAGAGCCTATGATCCACTGATAAAGGTGAGTATTTGAAAACCTCACTCTAGTCTCCCCTTAAACTTGCTCTCTTCTCCCAACTTGAGAAAAAACAGTTACCAACTACCTACAGATCTTATTATCTCATATTTTACCACATTAAATGAAATTACAAGAGGTTGCTGAAGTTTTAGAAATTCTCAAAAACTTATTACACATTGCTACATTATTGACATTTTTACTCTCTTATTACAAATGGGAGAACCTAGAACACAAAAGAATTTAAACGACTTTCAGAAGACCTCAGGATCCATGTTTGAATTGGTGTTTATTTCAGAGTCTAATATTTTCCCAGCAAATGGGTGGTCTTCCTGCCCCCCAGACAGGGTAAATGTAAAAGAAGGAAATAAGTCTCTTCCCTTCTCCAGCCCACTTCCACTGGACCCCAGAACCCATAATAGAAAGATTCTCTGTTTCTGTGTGGATCCATGGTCCTACCCTACTCCACAGCCAGGCCTTCTCCTCTCCGGAGGCCACCTTGATTTGCGCCTTTAGTTCCTACCATGGTTTCAGGAGAAGCACAGAAGATATTTTGTCTGCCTGCTCTGCACCTCAATGGCTCTCTATTTGTCCCATCATCAGCACAGACTGTTCACCTACTTTGAGCATACTTTGTGGTTTTTTTCCTGTGGAACTTCCAGCCATGGTAATAAAGCTAGTGTTGAGGGAGGAATGGATTGAATGTGACTCTTTCAATGAAACTCAGAAGCACAGCACTTACTTGCCTTTTGAGGTTGACAGCTGCATTTTTCTGGAAGAACTCTGGCTGTATGTATTTTATTCATGTGGGCCTCACACGATGAGATAGATTTAATCAATGGAAGTCAACTACCACACACTAGATCCTAGAAGATTCTGTTCTAGGCATTTTATGAACCCAGATAATTGTTGATTTTCCAAATAGGAGTGTAACCATTTGTTTGGGTCAGTGTCATGTCCTTCAGACACTAAGACTGTAACTGACCTTTCTAGGGATGAGTCAGCTGAGGTTGACCAAGACAAAGTTTTTCCACAAGATTCAAACAAGCACAAGAGAAAGAGGAGGTGAAGCTCTGTTAGATTTGATTATCTTTAGCGATGATTTTTTTCCCTCAGGGAAAATCTTATGTGGAAACTCAAACCTATTAAAGAAATTGGGGTGTCAATGTAGCATAAATTCTGATTTATTGCTTTATTTTTACTGTCAATAAATGCAAAAGAAATTCTGAGGCTCTTTTTTTTGGTTTTTATTATTATTATTATTATTATTATTATTATTATTATTTTACAACACCATTCAGTTCAACATAATAGCCACAGAATCCCCTGTTCTCCCCCTCTCGCTCACCCCTCCCCCCAGCCCACCCCCCATTCCCACCTCCTCCAGATCAAGGTCTCCCCCGAGAACCGGGGTTGACCTGGTAGACTCAGTCCAGGCAGGTCCATTCCCCCCTCCCAGACCGAGCCAAGTGTCCCTGCATAAGTCCCAGGATTCAAACAGCCAACTCATGCAACGAGCCCAGGACCTGGCACCAATGCACAGCTGCCTCCCAAACAGATCAAGCCAAATGACTGTCTCACCCGTTCAGGTGGCCTGATCCAGTTGGGGGCCCCTCAGCCTTTGGTTCATAGATCCTGTGCTTCCATTCATTTGGTTATTTGTCCCGGTGCTTTATCCAACCTTGGCTTCAACAATTCTCGCTCATATAAACCCTCTTCTTACTCACTAATTAGACTCCCAGTGCTCCACCAGGGGCCCAGCCGTGGATGTCTGCCTTCAGATTCCTCAGTCCTTGGATGGGGTTTATGGCACCACTATCTGGGTGTCTGGCCATCCCATCACCAGAGTAGGTCAGTTCCTGCCGTCTCGCGACCATTGCCAGCAGTCTTTTGAGGGGGTATCTTTGTGGATCTCCGTGGGCCTCCCTAGCTCTCTGCTTCCTCCCCTTCTCACCTTCTCATGTGGTCTTCATTTACCATGGTCTCCTATTCCTTGTTCTCCCTCTCTTTTCTTGATCCAGCTAGGATCTCCCACTCTTTCCCTCGACTGTCGCCCTTCATTGTTCCCACTCATGACCAGGCTATTCATGTAGATCTTGTCCATTTCTCTGTGTCTTTTTTTGGGGTCCCGTTTTCCAGGTAGCCTCACTGGTGATGTGAGTAGCAGTCTAGTCATCCTTGTTCCACATCTAGCATCTTCCTATGAGTGAGTACATACCATATTTGTCTTTCTGAGTCTGGGTTACCTCACTCAGGATGATTTTTCTAGATCCATCCATTTGCCTGTGATGTTAGGGTTAGTACCATTTCATCATTATCAGAGCACTAATTTGGGGCAATAAGTAATGTGTTCACTTTAGCTGTGCCTGTTTTATAAAGCCTCATTCTCTGTCTCCATAATAGTGTATGGTACATAATAAATGGATTCTACTCTTTGTTGTAAATAATGGAACATGAATGAATACTGTGTTTCTTTGAGAAGTAGTGTCATGGCTGATTAGGTAAATAATGTGTCTTGGGTGTTCACTTCAGCACCATATATGCTAAAAAATAAAAGAATAGAAATTAGGAATATTTGGTTCTTATTCCAGATTCAGTTGTGCAGCGGATCAAATATCCCTGAATGAAACAGGGAAAATAATCTATCAGCATGCATTCTATTATATCAGTCAGATAACAGAGGACTTTCAGACAAAATCATTTTGTCTGTAGAGATTTGGAAAGAAGATCAGAGTTAATTAGTGTTCCAAAACATTGATATAGGAGAAAAGCTTGGTTTTCCATAAAAAAAAAAAAAAGTTGTTAAAGCAAGGAAAACCTTCCAAAGCTACGGGCAACTACTTCTGGAATGTTTGGCTGGATTCCCAAGGAATGGCAAATTGTGTATAGCATCCTGACTTGATTGTTAATATCTATGACCCTTACACTTTCTGAAGCCAAGTGTTCTCATGTATAAAATGTAGAAGATGATATCAATGCTTCATATCAAATCTTCACATCTTCTCTAGTTAGTTGAAAAAGTTAACACATTATGTTATTTTAAAGTACAACTAATCAAAGCAACTGTTAGTATGTCAATGAAAAGACAGCCTAACATATGATTTGTCCAGGATGACTGGATATATTTCAGACATGGGGACTCAGGCACTGCATAAAATGTATAAAGAGCTGGGGTGAGCTTTTCCAAAGCCCCTGAGACAGAGATGGGTCTGTTCCTGACTTTGACTGTCTCCATTTCAGACACTGTAAAATGATATAATAATGATTGTTTTGCTTCCATTCCAAGGTCAAATGAATGCTGTTTTCTGGAGAGGCAGCACCATTCAAAGGTGAAAACTTTGAGATGTTACCCGAAATTAAGTGGGGGCTCATCCCTGTCCAAGAGGAAGTCCCTTGAGAAGTAGTCAGAAAGTTTTCCTTTTCCAACTTGGCAACTTGGGGATATGATTGCCCATGTAGCCCTAGGAGCTTTGACATGTTATGTATGTGAATGAGCACATACATCGATCACAAGAATAAAGAAAGACTGGGAAGTGTATGTTTTAGACCTACTATGTGTCAGATTGTGTTACATGATGACATTTATTTAACAAGCTGTGTTACTTTCCCTATTGTTGTGATAAATTCAAGTTAAAAAATACATAACTTAAGAGATGAAGAATTCCTTTGCCAGGTGATATGTTCCATTATACCATGCAGGGAAAACCTAGGGAGAAGAGCCATGCGGGGTGTGATCTGTCACACTGCAAAGACAGTTATGAATCAGAGAGAACAGGAAGTGAGGCTGGTCCATAAAGCTCCAAGGCCACTACTTCCTCCTCCAGTAAGGTCTCACTCTCTCAAGGTTCTATATCATGCCTACAACAATTCCATAAGCTAGAAACAAATTTTCAGACTCATGGGCCTATAGGGGACAATGCAGAGCCAACAAGACAGACTTTACTCTTGCTTGCAAAACAAAATGAGGAGTCTAAGGTTAAAAGGGCTTAACGTACTCTAGGCAAAGTACATCATGAATACCTAGGCCTACACCTCTGCTGGATGCCAGTTAGAACTTAGGATCCTGTGAAGCACAACACCAGGAAGCCTTGCTTAATTTGTCAAGATAGACTTATGCCCTCCTCCACCACAAACTTAAGATTGCAAATAACATTCCCTCTTCTGTATCCTTCTCATCCTTGCCTGCATGCCATCTTGCAGCTTGAGGCCACTTCCGTGGTTAACTAGAGAAGTGTACAAAGTGTGTGTTCATCTGGATTCCTGTCTTATGTGTCCTTCACAGCTATGGTCTGTGGTCTGCTTTAGTAATAAAATAACCTTAAACTGAGTTTCTTCCAACATTCTCAGCAATCTTGGGTGGCAAACGCATCACCTGTGGTTTGGCTTAGGAGGAGGTTGCTGAGGCAGCATCAGTCCTAATCATCCACCTTTCATTGCTTTATATTAATAATTCTCTCATCCACATTTCCAGAGCTCGGCTAGCCAGCTTCCTTAGGATGGCATGAAAGGGTAGGTCTATTCTGTGAATAAAAAGAATAATTCTGAGGATGTGGACTTCTTTCAAGTTCCCTTGAAACAAAATGAATCAAGGACATATAATTGCATAGAGGGGTTGGAGAACCAAATCCCAGAAGGAATCCAGTCCTAGTGGAATATAGTGGTTGCTGATCTTCAAATGCATTTTTTCCTTTGTTGGCAAATGGGATGGAATTGATGACTAGCCAGTTCTTTCATCATCAAGGACTATTATTTTCTCACAATGACCTCAGAGTAGCCATGGCATTTATGACCTTATTCATACAGGTTGTTTGCCCAGAAACATAGGGGCATGAATCTTTTCAAAAAGTGAATAATACTACTGATTTCCAGTACTCCACTCCTTCCTAAGATAGGTCAAACTTTTTGTTTTTTACTCTTAATAATGCTACATTTTAAATAAACATGGCTTTCACTTATCCTCTATCACAGGGAAACTCACAAATGGCTTGTCTCTTTCTTGGCCTTTCCAAAACTAGGAAAGGACAAAGCATGGTTTTCCAAGTTTCTGAAATTATTACTCCCAGGCTGAGAGATAGGTAGAAAGTTTAGCTTGGAATTCCATCTGTTGTCCTCAGATGTAGTCCTTCGTTTTTCAGAATTTGAATGTTGTGGGATAATGCTTTTGTCCATTGGTTTAATAAAACACTGATTGGCCAGTAGCCAGGCAGGAAGTATAGGTGGGATAAGCAGACAAGAAACATTCTGTGAAGAGGAAGGCTAAGTGAGGAGACGCCAGCCCACTGTCCAGGGAGCAACATATATTGGCGCACAGGTAAAGCCACAGAACATGTGGAAACATATAGATTAACAGAAATGGGCTGAGTTTAAGTGTAAGATCTAGTCAGTGGCTAGATCTTACACTTAAAATGTAAGTGTAAGATCAAGCTAATGGCCTGAGCAATTTTAATTACTATAAGCCTCTGTGTATTTACTTGTGTCTGAGTGGCTGTGGACCAGGTGGGACACAGAAAAACTTCTGGCTATATTTGATGGTTTCCTTAATAACATGAATGTTATTTTATGTATTCCTCTAGATGAGAACAACAGAGTCAAGACACCTCTCTTCTGAGAGCCTGGTAAACCTTTCTACATGTCACTTCTGCATGACATGTATGTGGGTCACAGCACATTTTCCTTTATTCTTGACCTCCATTGCAGGTAGGTCTTATCTTTGTTATTTAATTAGCTTAAAAGTCTACTTAAATTTAATCTAATTCATAATTTCTTTTGTTCTTGAAAAATAATATTCCTTAAGCTTTAACAATACTTAAACCACACAGATAGGTAGATGGTAAAATTTTATTTTATTTTTTCATTTGGATCTAACACACAAGTCCCATATCTTAGAAGCGTTTACAGGTAAGAAAGTTTTCAAGAAAATTATTGTGTGTATAAATGTATATAAGCATGCAATTCAAATATCATTTAAAATAAGTAAATTAATAACAAGAAATATAAGTAATAAAATTGACTATTAAAATGCTAGTTATACTATTAAAATATTTGAGGAAATATATAATCTTTTAATGGAAAATTTTTTATTCATTTTACATACCAATACAGATCTCCTTATCATTCCCCCTCCCGCTCCCCTTCAGCCTCCCCTCCTCCTCCCTTCCCCTCCTAGAAAAGGGTAAAGCCTCCCATGGGGAGTCAACAAAGCTTGGTACATTCATTTCAGACAGGACCAAGCCCCTCCTCCCGTATCAAGGGTGAGCAAGGTGTAACACCATAGGTAATGGGCTCCAGAAAGCCAGCTCATGTACAAGGGATAGATCCTGATCCCACTGCCAGGGGCCCCTCAAACAGACCAAGCTACATAACTGTCTCCTGTATGCAGAAGGCCTAGAATGGTCCCATGCAGGTTCCACAGCTGTTGGTCTAAAGCTCATGAGTTCCTAGGAGCTTAGTTCAGTTGTCTCTGTATATTTCCTCATCATGATCTTGACCCCCTTGCTCATATAATCCTTTCTCTCTTTGACTGGACTCCCAGAGCTCAGCCTGGTGCTTGGTTGTGGATCTCTGCATCTGCTTCCATCAGTTACTGGATGAAGGCTCTATACTGGATGAAGGCTCTATGATGACAATTAGGTTATTCACCAATCTGATTATACTGGGGTAGGCCAGTGCAGGCACCCTCTCCACTATTGCTAGTCATCTAATCTGGAGGGATGTGTGGATTGTGTTGGGAAGGGGAAATAGATGAGATCTCCATGAGTAAACTGGGGATGGGGGGACAATAGAGCGGAGGAGATAGGGGGTGAGAACATGAGGGAAGAGGATGGTTGAGCTTGGGGAGGGACCAAGTGGGAGAGCTATGAAAGAGATATCTTGATATAGGGAGACATTATTGGGTAAAGGAGAAACCTGATGCTAGGGAAATGCCCAAGAATTCACAAGGACTACCCGATTAGACTACTAGCAAATATAACCTTTTAATACAACTATTACTTCTACTTGTTTGCTCACTTTATTTTTTTACTGGCATTATTCATTTCCTCTATGATTATAAACATACATTATTCTTTATCATGGGTGCATAATGTTCCATCATAATTCTTTACTAAGTGGCACATATTTTATTTTTACATTTATTTTCTATAGTACATGTACGTCTTGAGAGGAGTATGCTCATTTAAGAAGAGATGAATTCCGGTTCACCTTTTAGACATAATGCTAACAGTCAACTTTAATTTTATATGCCTCAATTTTCTATAGGCATAAACAGAGCAAACCTACTTTCTTTTAAGTGTAAAAGAATCATAAGAAATAATGTTAAAGAGAAAACACTGGGTGGTGATGGTACACGCCTTTAATCACAGCACTCGGGAGGCAGAGCCAGGTGGATCTCTGTGAGTTCAAGGCAAGCCTGGTGTACAGAGTGAGATCCAGGACAGGCACCAAAAGCTACACAGAGAAACCCTGTCTCAAAAAAAAAACCAGAGAGAAAGAGAGAGAGAGAGAGAGAGAGAGAGAGAGAGAGAGAGAGAGAGAAGAGCAGTAGGTTGAAATTCTGTTTCTCAATGTATTTGGAGGTAGTGTTCCCAGGAAGTGACAATGTCATGAAAATGGAGTTTTCTCATGAGTGGAGTTAAAGACCTTATCTAAGAGACCCCAGGGAGCTTCTACCTCCCTCCTTCACATGAAGAAATAAAGAGAAGTGGCCAGTGACTGGATTCTGCAAAATTATCTTATTGGAGTATATGCCAAGTCTGTCATTGCTATAATCTTGGTCTCCTCAGGATGAGAAGTAAGTTTCCATTATTGATATATCACTCAGGCTATGGTATTTGATTACACTAGGCTATCTAGATTTTAAAATGGATGTAGTAAAACCAGCCTCAATGGGGATGGGGAGTACTTGCTGCTTTTACAGAGGACCTGGGTTCAATTCCCAGCATCACCACCTGCAGTTCACAAGCAGACACATGCACATATACATAATAAATATATAAACAAACAAACAAATAAATAGTAAAAGCCTTGAGTCAGTTTCTGATGATTACTAAAGCAAAAAAAAAAATGATTCTTACTTCAGGTTTAAGAACATTTTCCTCCTACAGTGAGGAACTCAGGAACTCCCCAGGATATACCAGTGTAGCGGTCATTGATTATGGTGGTTAGTGTGAGCAGGATGGGTAAATAAATCACACAGGTCATGATCTCACTGAGGAAATCTGCAGACAGATTGTCTTTGGAAATCATATCACACTTTATTTTCACCAAGCATGACTGTTTACTCTCTGTATCCATTATTTTTCTGTTGTGATAGAATATCCCGACAAGAGGTAACTTAAGGGAGAAAGGGCTCATTTTGACTTATAGTTCCATAGGAGATATGATCCATCATAAAGGGGAAGTCATGGCAACAGGAGCATAAGGCTAGCTTGGTAGTCAGGGAATAGACTTTTTAGGTTTTATCCACACACAGGAAGCAGTCAGAGAAAAATGGGAAATGGACCAAGCTATAAAATGCTTCCAATGATGTTAATTCCTCTCACAAGGCTCTATTTCCTACAGGTTCCATTTATATCTTCAAACAGTACCACTAACTAGAGACCAAGTATTCAAATATGCAAGCCCATAGGAGACATTTCTCATTCAAATTACTATTACATGAGATCCTGAAGGTAGCAAGGCATGTGATTCTGATTCTGTTCTAATCATTAGTACATTCCAGAGAAAGAAACACTGCATTACCTTCAAAGTCCAAAGAGTAATGGTAAGTGGTAATGGAAGTGCAGGAAGGACTGTTTATTTTTTTCCTGTCTCTGGTGCTGTTCTGTGTCTGTTCTATATGTACAACATCAGTATAACTACAGTGCAGTCTCAGAGTAGAAGTCTGAAGTTTAAGGGAAAAAATACATTCAGGGTTCTTAGAGCAGGGTGTAGCATGTGCTAGGAGCTCAGGGTGAGTAAACGGAGACTCAGTAAAGTTTAAAGGTAGCTGGATGGGAACCTCATGTGTCCAGGTCCAGAACACAGCATTTTGACTTCAGAGCCCCCCATTTCTCACCTCTGAGCCTCACTGCTTCTCTAGACCTTTAGAAAACATAACTTGAATAACCTACAATCGCTATGTTCACAGAGAAAACAGATTAGAGTTAGGAAAGAGAAGTGACCCAACCTCATGTGACTTTGAACACTTAGAATCCTGTGAGTCTAGATGCTCTCTACCATGAACAGACTGGTTCTTGGGTTCTGGCCTGCGTTCGTCAATCCCTTCTCCTTGAACACAGAACAGAGGGTGCAGAGAAATATAGGGATGAAGAAAACAAAGTCTAGTACCTACCTTGCATGATACTCAAGTGGTCAGTTTCCTATTTGTGCCTCAGATTCATCACTTGTGAAATTGGAATATAATATTTTAATAATCTGCAAAATACTTGCCAGTTTTGCCAAACAATCCCCCCTCCCAGAAGTCAGTTTTATGTTACCTCTTATCTGGTGAGAGCTAAATGCCTAAAATCTTATTGACTCCAGCATCTCCCATAGTTTACTGGACAGATTAAAGAATTAGACATGTCCAGATTAATCTGGAAAAAGACATGGGTGTTAATGGAATTCTTTTATTTCCTGCCTCAGGTAGGAAAAGTATCCTGAAAGCACTGTCTGAAAATGTTTAGATTCCAGGCCTCAGGAATGGAGCAAGTCCTCCTGCATTATGAAGTCACTAGGAAGCCTGTCCAGTGACATCAACCTCACTTTCTGGTACGGTGATCCAGCCATCTTTAAATGGCTCGCACCTGTTGTTACTATATGTGTGGCTAAGGCTTGGATACTTTGGCAACAAAACAAGAATGGCTGCCCAGAGACAGGACAAAGTCATAGTATTCATGGACATTTGTGTCAGGATTGCAGAATGCTTAGCTGCATATCAACTTAGTCTACAGGCACACTATAGAAATAGTTAAATGGAAAACATACATCTAAACAAAAATGCCTAGAGTCTTATAATAGAGGAATACAACCTATAAGCTTTGTTAACTGCTATATGCAACACTAATTTCCTTCTCATACCTTTAGCCAAGGATGTACCAAGCTCCTGTTGAAAATGTTCCCTGCAATGGGAACTTTACTTTCCCTGACAACTTTCCAAAGTCTAAACAACTCTGCCGGCTAGATCAGCATTATGATTTTCATACAACAGTCTCCATTGCTCAAGTACTTCCAATCCAATCATTTGGCCATATAGCAGTCAATCATCTCAATAGACTTAAGACATCTGCCAGGCATGGTAGTATTCACCTGTAATCCCAGCATTTGGCAGGTAAAGGAAGAGGAATCAAGAGTTGAAGGTCCCATTAGTTTGGTTTCGTTGTCTATGTAGGTCCCCCCATCATAATCTTGATGCCGCTTGCCCATAGAATCCCTCTTCTCTCTCTTTGACTGGACTCCTGGAGCTTGGCCTGGTGTTTGGATCTGGATCTCTGCATCTGCTTCCACCCGTTACTGGAGAAAGGCTCTATGATGACAATTAGGGTATTCACCAATCTGATTACTTGGATAAGTGAGTTCAGGCACCCTCTCCACTATTGCTAGTGGTCTAAACTGGGGTCATCCTTGTGGATTCCTGGGAGTTTCCCTTGCACTCGGTTTCTCTCTATTCCCATGATGTCTCTCTCAATCATGGTATCTCTTTCATTGCTCTCCTACTCCATCCTTGTTCCAGCTCGACCAACCCATTCCCTTATGTTCTCATCCCCCATCCCCTACCCTCCATTGTCCACCCCTCATCCCCAGTTTATTCATGGAGATCTCATCTATTTCTCCCTCCCTGGGTGATCCATGAATCCCTCTTAGGGTCCTCTTTATTAGCTAGCTTTTCTGGAGCTGTGGGTTATAGGTTGTAGCGTGGTTATCCTTTGCTTTATATCTAGTATCCACTTATGAGTGAGTACATACCATGTTTGTCCTTCTGAGTCTGGGTTACCTCACTCGGGATATTTTCTAATTCCATCCATTTGCCTGAAAATTTCAGGATGTCATTATTTGTTGTTGTTGTTTTTCCTGTGAGTAGTATTCTGTTGTATATATATACCACATTTTCTTAATCCATTCTTTGGTTGAGGGCCATCTAGTTTTTTTTCCAGGTTCTGGCTATTATGAATAATGCTGCTATGAACATAATTGAGCATGTATCCTTGTGATATGATTGAGCATTCCTTGGGTAGATGTCCAATAGTGGTATAGCTGGGTCTTGAGGAAGACTGAGTCCCAATTTTCTGAGAAACTGCTATACTGATTTAAAAAGTGGCTGTGCAAGTTTGCACTCTCACCAACAGTGGAAGAGTGTTCCCCTTGCTCCACATCCTATCCAACATAAGCTGTTATCAATATATTTGATCTTAGCCATTCTGACAGGTGTAATATGGTATCTCAGAGTTGTTTTTATTTGCATTTCTCTGATGACTAAGGATGTTGAGCAATTCATTGTCTTTTGGCCATTTGTGATTCTTCTGTTGAAAATTCTCTGTTCAGCTGAGACAACCAAACCAAACTATTGGGAACTCATGAAATTTAGACCAACACCTGTGGAGCCTCCATGGGACTGGACTAGGCCCTCTACATAAGTGAGACAATTGTGTAGCTTAATCTGCTTACGGTTCCCCCACCTCCCCCCGGCAGTAGGATCAGGATCCATTCCTGGTACATGAGATGGCTTTTTGGAGCCTATTACATATGGTGGATACCTTGCACAGCCTGGAGGCAGTGGGAGGGGCTTGGACCTGTCTCAACTGAATGTACCAGGTTCTGCTACCTCCCCACCTTCTTGTAGGAGGTAATGGGGGGCTGGATTGGGGGGAGGCTAGAGGGGTAGGGGGAAAGAGGGGGGTCTGTGATTGGCATATAAAATGAATTAAAATTTCTTAGTAAAAAAAGAAAGTTAAAAAGAGTTGGAGGTCATTCTCAGCTATATATAAGTTTGAAAACAGCCTGGGCTACTTGAAATGCCACCTTCAAATATGGAAAAATGCACACACACACACACACACACACACACACACACACACACTCACACATGAAATAAATATCTCTTCTTCCATATAATTTTTCAGTATTTCTTATGTGAAAATTTTCAAGTTTTACAAAGATCATTGCCAGTCAGAAAGACTAAATCTTGCTTAATAATTCAGCAAATCATCTAACATAAATATCTAAGGACATGATACAAATAATTCACCACAGAGGACAGGGAACTTAGCAAGAATGCTTTTCTTTCAGAAAGTTGTGCCAACTTTTCAGCTTCCATTGACATGTGAGTTTCAGTGAGTGATTTAAACTTTCTGAATACAGTCTCTGGTCTTTAAGATGTGGCTATATTGTGCAGCCTCACAGTGTTGCTATAAGAGTCAGATACTACAATGTACACGATACTCTTTGCAAACTGTGTGTTAAAGTGCAACACGCCTATTGGTTATCTCTACTAGAAAAGGAAGGAGGATAGTAAACTGCAGTATTAGAGAGAAAGTAATCATTATCAAAATGATTACTGCGACATGCTAAGATTGGTGTGCTATATGGTAAGGGAGAGCCAAATCAAAGTTAGTAATTACCCTATAATTCACTTGAAAGAAAGAAAGAAAGAAAGAATTTTATTTTTATTTTTGAATATTTCATAATACATGCAATGTAGCTTACCTTCCAATTCCTCCTGCCTGCTCCAACACACCTCTTTCCAAACTTTTTCATATCCTTTTTAAAATGTATTTTCATAATTCTCTGATCCTAGTCAGTAATGCTCATATGCTCATGAGTGTATAGTCACTGGTGTATGGACAACCAGCTGTGTCCATACCTTCCTTCAAAGTGATTCTTCCTCTTACAATAGCCATCAACTTCCACTAACACCTCAGTAAGGGATTGGAGAACAAATCCTTCATCATCTACTGTCATGATCTTGTCAAAATCTTATAACCACAACTCCAGTGAATTCATGTGTGTAAGATCATGCTATGCGCAGAAGATAGCATTTGACAGCACTCTCCTTATCCTCCAGCTGTCATATTCTTCCCAGGCCCTCTTTCACAATGTTTCCTTAGCTTCTGTAGGCACAGGGTATTGATACAAAAGTCCCATTTGCAGCACTCACAAGTACATATTCTCAGTAGTCTGAATAGTAATGTGTCTCTGCATTAACCACAACCCACTGTAATAAGAAACTTCTCTGATCAAGGTTAGAGTAGCACAAATCCACAGGGATAAATTAGAAGGCAGTTTGACAACATGACCATTTAGCAAAACCTTAATAGGGCCAATGACTTCCAGAACCATGGCTTTTGTTCATTATTACAATACCACATATAAATTCCTTCATGTGGAACAGGGCTCACATCTAATCACGAAAGTGATTGGTGAACCTACAGACATTACTACCACTATTGCATCATTGGGACCATCTTGCTTTGCAGGTTGGTATTGTATCATGCTAGTTCCATAGCTGAGTAAGACTATTGATCTGTTAATTTTTTTTCCTTTTTTACAAGAGCCTGAATATCACATTCAAGCATTATGAAAGCAAGCCAGCATGAGTTTCCTGATCAATTCAGGTTGGTTTCTCTATGTCTTTTAGTTGAAGTATGTAGGGTTTTCAGCATAGAGGTTTACCATGTAGCTACTGTGGGTAAACTAGAACAATGGTAATAGCTTGTATTGTTTTGGGTGACTCTGGAACTCTCCTGATGTATAACTAATAGGAAGGTAACCTATACCTAAAATTGAGATTTTTATGGATTACTCATGTGGGTTGCCTGTGTTTAAATTATTCTCTTTTTTAAGTTGTATTTTTATTATCTTACAATGTAGAGGAATCTACATAAAATAACTGCACTAAAAATTCATTTCATTAAAAAAATGGAAGCAGAGAATGACTCAAAAGTCAATGCACATTGTATGTCTGCCTCTGTCTACCTATGCCTGTGCTTGTTCCCAGGCATAGACTCTAACCACGGGTTGTATTTATTTCCATGACAGCTCCAAAGCTCTGCATGCCTAGGCAGATGGAAGGATTAGATGACTAGATATAACTTCTGGGAGTACCAAGGATGGCCTTATTCATTGTAACAGGATAGTGGATGTGTACTTGGATACCAGCTTTATGTAGTGATCCCATATATAAGAAAAGTAGTATTAGAATCAACCTAGACAAGGTTCTCCTTCAGATTTTATCTGTGTCACTTTGAACAAGTCACTTATTGAGGTGGTTTGAATAAGAATAGCCCCCATAGGCTCATATATTTGAATTCTTAGTCCCCAGTTGGTGGAACTATTTGGAAAGGATTAGGAGGTATGACCTTGTTGGAGGAGGTGTATCACTGGGGGAGTACTTTGAGGTTTCAAAAGACTTTCACCATTTTTAGTATGTCCCTCTCTACCCCTGCCTCCTAGTTGTGGATTAAAATGGTAGCTCTCAGCTGTTGCTGTCCCCATGCCTCTGCTTTGCCATCATGTACTCTGACCCTCCTAAACCATGAACCAGTTAAATGTTTTCTTTGATAAGTTTCCTGACAATCTTGCTTTATCATAGCAATGTAAAGGAAACTATGACACTGACCCTCTTTAAAACTTCCTTTGTTTGCAAAATGCATCTAATAATAGCTATTTCAAAGTGTGTGGTAAGTTATCATGAACAAATATAAGCAGGAAACCCAAATTCAAGCATGATTAAGAGGGCTTGTGAAACTTGTAGATTTTTTGCTATTTTATTCCTGATTGTCTGGCAACCTGACCTCTTTAGGTGGCTGGTAGTACATCCAAAGCCATAAGTAAAAAGACCCATGCTGAGTTAGTTTATCTGGGGATGTTGAATTGATTCTGGACCACAGATCAGTTGTGACTGAGGGCAGTAAAAATTTGAGGTATATTCATAGGAAGAGGTTATCCTTTGGTTAAGACATTTTATTGGTATGTGGAATTTTGGGATGATGTGCGAAGGCTCAGGATAAAGAAGAAATAAAAAGAAATGTGGAATTCTAGGGTTCATTTAAGTATCATCTCTTCCTTAGAAAATGTGAACTGCACATTAAGTCTCCAACTGTAAGCATGGAAAACATGGTGGTAGTTGCCTAATATGGTCATGAATCTGCCTTTATGAGAGTCATGATACTGAGTTTCAAGAATGCTAAATGATCCAGAAATCTCCATGAATGTGTATAAGAAATTCGCAAAAAATATCTCAGCAAGTGTGTCCAAAGCATTTTATTGTTGCTGACATTTTTGCATTTATCCATAAAGCTGCAGATGTGTACATAGAAGCTTTATGCTGCTCAACTGGATAGGAATATCGTGGCAAGCATTCAGTAGAGTAAATTATTATCAGCTAATGGCACATCCTCTCATCCTGAGTTGCTTTTGTAAATGAAGTTTCATTGGAGCATGGCCACATCAAGTTGTGTACATATGGTCTGTGGCTTCTTTTGTATAGCAGAACTGAATAGTTGGAACGGAGATCTTAAGGCTGATTATGTAAAGTATTTACTATCTAGCTTTGTAATAGAAAGTTTCCCAATCTTCTACTCTAGTGCTTTTTGTGTACTAAAAGCACCGAAAAGTCTCATGTCCAAGAAATCTTCAATTTTTAACTCAGAACTTCTGGTCAGACCACTCCAAAAAGGAGCTCAATGATGCCTGCCCCTTGATAGTCATGGCCTTGTGCAATATTCTCCCATAAGTTTTAACCACAGAGATCTCCTTTTTAATAGGGAAAATAGAGAATGAGGACATGCCACCCTGGAACTTACGTCATAAAGAGGCTGTGTTTTTCTCTGAGGCACTCCCTACTCCTTCCCTAGAGTCACTAGATACTGAGTTGTAAATAGAGTGAGGAAGCCTCTAGGGAAATCCACGTGGGAAGAGGCCAAGTCCTGAAGCACCACATGTGGACAACAGAAAGTGGAGCTTCTGAGCCCGCCAAGAGTTATGGGAGTGAATTTGGAAACAAACTCTTCAGTCTCAGTTGAGCCTGAGATGACTGAGGCATGACCAGGAGCCTCAATGCTCCTCATGAGAAATATGAGCCAGTGACATTCTGCTAACCTCTGACTAGGTCCTTGAGCACCAGAAACTGGGACACACACACACACACACACACACACACACACACAAAAAAAAAAAAAAAAAAAAAAAAACCACTTGAGACTTTAAATTGCTGAGCTTTGCCTGAGTAATAAAGCAATGGTCATTAAACAACTTTAAAAAATGTTCAGCCATTCTAAAAGTCATTTGTCCCAGTTCATTTCCTTTTGTTCAAAGAGACACCATGACCAAGACAACTTATAAAATAACATGTTTAATTGGGGGCTTGTTTACAGTTTCAGAAGGTGAGTCCATGATTATCATGTCAGGGAGGATGGCAGCAGGCAGACAGCTGGAGCAGTAGCTAAGAGCTACTTACATATTACTTATATCTTATCTGAAAAAGAGAAAGAGAGAGAGAGAGAGAGAGAGAGAGAGAGAGAGAGAGGGAGAGAGAGAGAGAGAGAGAGAGAGAGAGAGAGAGAGAGAGAGAGAAAGAGACACAGAGACAGAGATGGCAAATTGCCTGGCATGCCTACCCTCTGTGATATACCTCCTAATCCTTCTCAGAAAGTTCCACCAACCGAGGACCAAGCCTTTAAACATACTAACTTATGGATGCTCTTCTTATTCAAACCATCACATCATTCTCTATTCCTCCCATCACAGCTTTCTGCCATGAATCATACATTATTTTTCTCAGATTGCTAGCCTTCATAGTTTAGACAGTGAAGGGTTAAATAACTGCATCCTTCAAATTAAGAAAAAGGAAAAATTTATTTCTATCTTGATCATTAATTAAAAACCTCAAAGAATTTGATTCATTGTCATTTATCTGATGCAATATTAATAGCCACATTAGATAAATGGTTTCTTTAGGTTAATAGCTCACTCTAGAGATCTCCATAAATAAACTGGAGATGGGGGGGCAATTGAGGGTGGGGGATATGGGATGAGAACACAAGGGAATGGGATGGTAGAGCTAGAACAGGTAGGGAGTGGGAAAGCAATGAAAGAAATGTCAAGATAGAGGGAGACATCATGGGAATAGGGAAAAATCAGGTGCTAGGGAAATTCCCAGGAATCTGCAAGGATGATCCCAACTTAGACTACTAGCAGTAGGAGAGAGAGTGTTGTAACTTACCATCTAGCCATTTACAGAAAAATGTTTGCTCACTCCTGATCTACCCACTTGATTTCTAAGGCAATTCAGGAGACAGTCCTCTAAATGTCTAAACTGAGATATACATTTTATATAAGGATATGAAACTTGAGAACAAAACAAACAGAAACTATCATTTCCCATCAAGATATGAAAAAGAATACTTGTAGAAATTAAAAGAAAGATTCAATCCAAGTTAAATAATGGTTCCTAAGGCAAGGAGGAGCAGGGAGACATAAATTTAAGATTTGGAGAGAAAATACATACATTTGTTTTATAGTTCCATGGCTTTCAAAGGATGTGACTTTGAACAAATGACCTTCTTCTTGAATTGGTCCTTTAACCTATACAATAATGATTTCAGTAATTCTTCCCTCAGAGAGTATTTTTGTAAGAGTTAATGAGAAAATATACTCCAAAAACTTTAAAGCTTCATACAAATGTTATTTTTGTGATTAAGATGTAGTTATTCAAAATATGTTTGTTGAAACAATTAATATAAGGATTACATCTCTAATATTGTTGGCAGATTTCCAGGCATGTACACCATGGGGCATGTTGAGTGAAGAGTCAAGCATGAGTTGATTCTTTCTTGCTCAAAGTCCCCATTACAGTTTTGTTTTAACTCAAATGGTATTTTAGACCTTTCAATTTCAGGCCAACTTCCAACATAGTTACTTTAAATCCCTGTAGACTATACTCTGTGGGTGAAACATTGAAGTCATAAAATGCCACTGCACTCAACCCATCCTGGATCATGGGCAACAGAATTTATCCTCCTTTGCTCTTCTATGAGATTATTCTATCTCTGAGCTGGGAGTCTCCTTCCTATCTCAGAACTACTGAGAGCCATATTGAATACAGTCTTTCCGAGTCTTCTTTAGTCTTCTTACATGTCTGATAATACATAAGCAGCTTGGGCAAACATCTCTGTTCTGTACCTCTTGTCTTCTCTGGACTCAGTAAAGTAGTTGCTATCACCATGTTGGTAAGTGGGACTGTACAAATCACATCCCTAGCAAGGCCCGGGAAGATTCCAGTTTTTCTGCTACAGGAATGGGTAAAAAGGGAAAGTTGGGCAGTTAAGATGATGACAGAGAAGGAAGTCTGTCTGCCTTAAGGGGAGAAAATGGTGTGAATTTAAATGAAAAATTACTATTCTGAGAAGACACTGGCAGAATTCCCAGATCTCCCTTTGTGTGAATGGCATTCAGTTCAGTTAGGCTTCTAGCCCATGATGTGCTCCAGCTGTGATGTGGGCCTGCCATGTCAGTGATTTACTCTCTGCCACTTCTAATCCACACATTTTCAGGGATGGTGACAACACATCCTGGCATCTAATTTGCAGTGACTTTTGACATTAAAACATCATGAAATACAAAGTGCCCATGGTGAATATTCCTTGTGAGTATGGAGTGTAAAAGATCCACGGTGTCCAGGACATAATACTGAAGAAATATCTGTACCTGGGGTCTGAGGCAAGCAAAGTCTCTCCCCTTTGCTACCTATATGCAAGGCTATTTCTTTACAAGGAATATTTCACTTCACCACTCAGTTTATTTCATCCTGTCCAGATGGGAGTCAATGTCCTTTCTAGCCTTCTATAATTTTTATTGCCCCATAAGTGTACAGCACATTAGATTGCTGGTTTTTGTATTATGTTCTGCCTTGTTGAATAGCCCTGACACCTGCTAAACACACATGGAAGACGTGCATAGGATCCATATTCCATGGAAGTATGAGAAACCTCAATTCACTAATAGATCAGAGAATCCATGTGTATTGACCCCAAAAACAATGCCTAATGAGTTATAGTTATGACATTTATTCTTCCCTAAGGACTAGTTTTAAAACCATTTAGATGTCAAAGCTAGGAGAAATTTGAATCCCATCAATCCAGCCTCATGGTATTACAAAGGAGAAAAATGGAGTGAAGCCATAGTTCAGAACCAATTTGCTCAAGACTACAAACTTTGCTAAGCTTCAAGATCGTCAATCATCATTTCCCAAATCAGTGCACAGGCAAAGATAGTGATGAAGTATAGCAATTGGAAGGGAAAACCATGGTTGGTGTACAGAACATAGAGAGACCTTATAAACATGGGATGCTTGAATGAATACATCCATTCTCATTTCTAGGGGTGGACTTTGAGTAGATGTCATACTAAAAATGGCTTATCTACTCATTATTGTTAGGAAACTCATAATGTGTCTGTGCATCCATTTTGGAAAGGGATTTAAGCTTCAGTGATTCATTGACTCCTGTCCAGTTCGCTTTAGTGGACAAGAACAAGGCTTCTCTACATGGACTTTGAAACTTTCACAGACCTGTTTCCTTTGACAAGATATTAAATATCTCTTGGTTCTTTATTCACAAGGATGAATACTGGGTCTACTGCTGCTTCTTGCTTTCTGCTTCTTGTAGAATATTTGAGGATCCAGTTTTATTCTGCAGAAAACCATCTGCACTCCTACAGATCAACAAAAATCTCAGTGGGCAGGCATGCACACTTCCAAAGAGCTCATCAATGCTGAGATGGGTGTTCCTGAGCTTAGGAAAAGAAAAAGAATGAATTAAACTCTTCTAATCTTTTCCAGGCATGTTAATGTTGTAGGGATATGATTTAGTCCCCATGACCCCAAAATTAGATAAGAGCAATTTACAGAAATATAAATTTAGAATAAATTAGGATCTCTGTTCTCTGGAGGCTTTTGAAAAAAAAAACACACACACCCTCCATGAATGAAGTCAATCTGTATATCCTTTTAAAATAAAAGTCTGTCTACTCTGGAAGTGATGCTTTCACAAATAACTGTTATTTGTGTCCACAAGGTAAAACTGGTCAGGACTAGGTTTGGAGGCTGGAGAACAGGATCCATTGTCATTTCATATCCTCTTGACTTTGCAATGGTAGGCCATGAATGGTCTTTCTAAGACTCAGGTTGCTTATTTGTAAAATGGAGATAGTAATGTTTATCCCCAGATAATAATATTTGTCCACAGTTTAAACTGTGAGAAGAAGTATAGCCAGAGCCACACAGTTGTTTCATGGCTGGCTTACAACCTGTATCTGAAATTGAAGGAAGAAATTTTGACCGGGCCTGATGGTGAGAAAAGGACTGCATTTGTATTTTGAGACAGTGAGATAAGTTAATTTCTGGGAATCCTTCAAACTCTAGCAATTATATAAAATTACTTTGTATGTAAAGCCTTAGACAAAATATGCACACATATTTTCCATATATGCATACATATTATCTATATATATACATCATTTTACTTAATTCTCATCACACTTTGGAAATTTGCATATGTCATATCCATCCCCGGAGGAAAAAGCCAAGCCTGGCAGAGAGCAAACAGCATACAAGGTCACAAACTGAAAAATAGAACTAACTGAGGTAGGAAGGTGACCTAGGAGCATCTCAAAATCCCTCAGGGACTTACCATGTGGTACAGTCATCTTAAAAGCAAAACCATAATAGAGGAAAGACACTTAAGTCCATCTGTCATGCCCTTATAGTGCGATTACAGCAATGTCTTCTAAAGCCAAGCCTATGGAATCTAGAAAAACACAGATACAAATGTAGATAAACAACTCACAATCTATTCCTTTTATTTCATTTAAACCAATAAATAGCTACAGATTGGCTCTGAGTATCTCCATGGAGGATAGCATCACTCACCTTTGTCTCTGGCGCCCACTGGGGCTTCATGAATCTTGCTTTAAATTGAGCTGTCCTAATACTTCACCCATCTTTTGAGTCCAGAACTTTTCTTTTTAAAAATAAAATTACATTCATGTACTCACTTTGTGCTGTTTGTGTGTGTGTGTGTGTGTGTGTGTGTGTGTGTGTGTATGAGTGTTTGTGCTGTATGTATATGTGTATTTAAGAGTATGAGAATATGAGCCAGCATATTACCATGTCATAGGTGTGGATGATAGAGGACAACTTGCAGGAATCTGTTCTTCCTTCCACCATATGGATTGAGCTCAGGTGGTCAGGGTTGGTACAAGAAACCTTAACTACTGAACCATCTTGACAGCCCTATAGGGCCTTCCTTACCTCTTGTCTTTGTAATCTCCTTATTACTTTAACCTTACTAGTGGCTACATTGTTAAAAATGTCTGTCCTTCCTTCAACAGCTACTAACTGCCTATTGGTCCTCAGAAGGGGTGATGTTTCATGAACTCCTCCCCACAACATGACAGAATGTTGATTGGCCCAATTATGTGCAAATTTTGCAGAGGTAATCACAAAGGCTGTGAGTTACTGGGTGTCATAGGCATACCATGTCCAGAAGATGGCATTAGTTTCGATGCCTCCTTGTTCTCATAAAGTAATTAGATAATAGAGGGAGTCTGTTCCTCCCTGAAGAGAGAGGTTCTTCTTGCCCTGATGCTGCCCTTCCCTTATATATACCACCTCATGCACCAAGGCAACACCTTCTCTCTGCAGTTGGTATTGGTAAGGAGTGCATTTTTCCTGTGCCAATAGCTGATTATTTGACTCTCATGTATACAAGTAAACTGCTGGAGCAGAGGTTACAGTAATTCATAATTGGCTTTAGCTTGAAAGTTTCTTTAGTCAAATACCACACCAACAAAAATCAACTAAGTCAGAAGTACTCCTGAGGCAGAAAAGGACTCCAAGGAAATGAGAGGAGAAGGGCTGAAGGAATAAGTAAGATGTGTGCACTAATATTTTATTCATTTATCTGCAGTGCAAACTTTCAGCGGGTTATGCCATGTTACCACAAAGCAACTTTGGCAAGGAGATAACTGTCACTTTCATAAAAAGGAAGAAGATATCTTTAATCTCATTAGGATTGGGCTTTGTCCAAAGAGGGCTGCATACATATTGTCGCCTGAAAAAAAATACCAGCGATGTATAAGACAGAACCTATTTATAGATTACCGCAAGGCACTGGAAATGATTTTACATTGAGAAGAAGAAAGAAAATGAGCGTTTATTGAGTACCTACGTTTCTTTGAAGGTAATGGTCTACTTTCCCAACTGGCATGCCTGTCAGAGTAGTTATTGGACTTCTCACTTGTACAACTTAACCTAACCTTGCAGTACATTGTGCAACCCTCACAAGGAGTAAATAAAATGAGCTGTATAATAAGTTCATAAAATGCTTTTTAGCAGGTGCTAGGTAGTATTGTCAATCTTTATCTCTTGCTCTGTTGGGGTTTTTGCATGTGGATATGGACTTTTGGGGCTGTTGACCTGAACAGGAACATTGTGCTGGAATTAGAATTCAACTTGAGAAAGGCTTACTGTTTGAAAATGCATAGAACCGACTGGTACAAAAAAGATCACTTCGTCTTAATTCCCTGTATTGATATTTGCTTCAGGGAACCCCTACCTAATATCCTGTTGAGTCTCCTTCTGCACCCATCATCTCTAAAATTGAAGCAAAAAGTCAGTCTGTGTCTGCTTCACTAGCAGAGAAAGTGAGGCTGGTAAATGCCAGCCAAGGAAAGGGTTGAAAGGCAGAATGGAAGGACGGCATTTCCTTGAGGGACAAAGAGTTCTATATAAGGTGAAAAAATACCAAGATAGGGGTGGGAAAGATGATGTAATAGAATTCCAATAAAATCTTGGTGTCCTCGGAACACAAGGAGCAACAAATTATTATGAGTATCATGGCTATAGTTGCAAACACAGTTCAAGAAAAATTAAAGCAGGTGGGGATTATAGCTCACATGCTCTGTTTCAAAGTGTGTGCTTCTCTGTCTTCTCACTGTGCTCCAAGAGTTAAGACAATGTGTAACTTGTGGTAAGGAAGTGACTTTTTCACCTGCAGAATTTGGCTCAGTGTTAGTTAAATGTTCTGGAATTTAAAGTAATCTTTTTTTCTCCCTTCTTTAAAATGTCTAAATGCTGTGTTGATAAATGTCACATAGAATACAGAATGTGATGGAATGTGCTAAGGATAATGGGAGTTACTTTCTAGCTCGCCTGAACCATGACTTACCTACGTTTAGAAAGAATAATGAATGTAATTTAATACAGCACCTTTGTAGAGAAGTGACTCAAAACACTTTCAAAGTGAATATTAAAATGCCAAATTATGCAATAAGGACACAGACTTCAGTTGATAATAATAGATCACATACAAAAATGAGACAATGCAGCAAAAGGCACATTTTTAAAGAATGCATTATGTATTTATTTGTAGAAGGATGAACAGAGAAGTTGACATGGGATGAGGAAAACAAAGGTCAGATAGAAATTAAACACCCATGTTAATGATTAGAGCCAGCACAGGGCACCTGCAAAGGGTATGTATAGGACTCAATGTCATGGGTAAAAAAGTTTGATCCAGTATTCATAATCTGCATGGCTATGAACAAACTCTCTTCAAACTCGAGCTACAGGATCCTTGCATAATATATAGACCATTTTGTACACATTTCGGGAGACCTCCAATAAAAGTTAGTTTCATTAATATATCCCTTAATATCAAAGTGAAAAAATAGCCTCAGCATCCTCTACATACTCTCCTGCTGCTCATCTTATTATATACATCAGGGACATTACTATGTAAATCCATCACAATTCTCTCTCTATCCCATGGAATGTAATCATGTATCACTTATAGAACTTGAAGAAAACAAGATCTAGTCCAAGAGCCTTATTTTTGCCCTGTAATAAATGGCAGCCTAATGATGTGAAGTGACTGGTTTGAAATCACACAGTCTTAGCCACTGTTTTGTTCTGGTACTATGCTACACGTGCATCATTTTATCCTTATAAAATCATTATAAGGGACATATCCTTACTTATGACTGATGAACTGAGGTACATAGAGAGGAACTAGTTTATAGTAAGACTCAGCTGGATTTTCATACCTAGCCCAGGTGGCTCCTGAACTGAGAATCTCTGACTCTCTCTTACTATACACTCCCATACTCTGTTCTGTTTCCACAGGGTCAGATAGAGGATCAGCCTTACTTTCCTGGAACTTATGTAAGTAAGTCATGTAATGTCGTTTTCCCTAACATTTTCTCTGTCTCAGGAGAGATGGGAAAGTTAGGAGGTTATTGCAATTCAGCAATGACTTGTTTTGCTAAATATTAAGAACTTCTGCCTTGGATCTTTCCCAATCTTCTTCACTACTCTTCAACTCTGAGCCAAAGATTTGAGTCAGAAAAATCCCTGAAAAAAAAATCCTGAAGCAAGACTTAATGGCATTCTGAGTCTCAATTTGTTCATATGAATTACAGGGTTATAATATTAGTTGCAGGTAGTTTTCTAGAGTGTCAGATGATAAACATGAAAATGCTTGGAAAACCAAAAGTGTTAAAAATTACTCACTTTTGATATGCCAAACAGAAGATGAAGATATAAGTTTTATAACCCGTAGTCTGTGGGTGAGATGTAACTGTTAAGAAACTAATTTTCAAAGCCATGATCAGTGTGTTGCTCGTTAGAAGCTCTATAGGCTTTTTTTTTTTTTCAATATACACAGAGGTAAACTACTGGTTACTATGAAATGACGGCTAAGGAAATGATGATGGAGAACACAGAACCTTATCAGGTCACCAATATGACTTTACAAGCCAAGAAAGTCCTTGCCAGTAGCCTCTTCCAATAAATCAGCATGTCAAAAGAAACAATGACTCCTCCCCATGAACAAGAACAAAACCACCAAACTCCTCAAGATGGACTTGAAACAGACGTCTCCAAGATTGTGTCCTTACATCTCACTCTTTTTACATTTATTAAGGAAAAGGGTTAGCTAGGGGTAATGGCATTCCTTTGACCCAGTCAGTCAAGAGGATCATCTATCCAGAACGACCCATAGAGACCCAGATAAGAGAGGGAATTAACTGCCCATTGTTAGTATAGGTATGTCTTGTCCAACTAACCAAGTGTAGTTTTCTAATGTGAGATGTATACAGTATTTTTATTTGGACTGTAACCTAGGAACCCCCCTAGCCCCCAAAAATAGTTTCTGGCAACAATGAGGTGGGATGGCTTGCTACCAGAAATCCAAGGGAAACCAAATCAACTGTGGATGTTATTCTCTGTCTTAGAGATTTCAGAGATGAAAGATAACGTGTACAACATATTGGCCTCCCTTGTTTCATCTAGAAAGAATCAAAGACTGAAGAGGTAGACAAGGGGAGACAATATGACCAGGGGCAGAGTTACATGATAAAACAGTTGCTAGTCTCTTTTCACCTTTTTCGGGGCTTTCCCATAACAGCATGACCACTCTGTCTACTACCTTTGACCCAAGGCTCGCTCTTCTCACATGCTTTCTATGTCTCCAGAACCAGGTCTAGAGTAGAAAATGTAGGAAGGAAACAACAAAGATCCATTTACTGGTGCACCCTACTTCATTTAATCCTTACAACAGCACTGTGAATATGTGATCCTTATCTCTAAAACAAAGCAGTAAATGAAGCCTGTCTGCAGTCACACCCCACAGAGAGGGGATTCCAACAATAAGCTCTTTGCCCTCACATTCTAGGTTTTTCAGCTCATATCCTTTGATCTTCCTCACCATATACTTGTTTCTTCTTTTCTTTCCTTGACAACTCTTGGACTTGCTTACATGATTATTTCCAAGGGACCTTGTTGTAATCAAGTTGATATGGATGGACAATGATCTGGGAACTTAGAAAGTCCTCAATCTCAGGAACTCAGAAGGTCCACAGTCCAAACACCACAAGGCACCCACAGGTCTTGAAGATCAGTTTTGTTATGTGTCAAGAAAGAGAACAAAGCAAACTAATGGAGAGGTAGACTGGCTAGAAGAAGCATAATTTTCAAGGAAGTACCCAAAGAAGATGCTCCCAAGGGTACACTATATGAATACAGACTGAAAATTGCAAAGACCAGGGATAGAAAGAAGAAGCTAGGCAAAGGCCTTGAATTGGCCTTAAGAATAAAAACACAATTCAAAACACAATTCAATGAGCCAGGTAGTGGTAGCACACGCCATTAATCCCAGCACTCGGGAGGCAGAGGCAGGCAGATCTCTGTGAGTTTGAGGCCAGCCTGGTCTACAAAGCAAGTTCCAGGAAAGGCACAAAGCTACACAGAGAAACCCTGTCTCAAAAAACCAAAAAAAAAAAAAAAAAAATGACTTGATGGGGCAGTCAATATAATGTATCATAATGTATCAGATAAGAACACATGGATGGACATCAGTCTTGTTGGTAGGAACTTTATACTGAGCCAATGATTAGCCATCTCACATAAGCACATTTACTCCAAGTCTCTGTATCTCAGTTCCCCCTTCTGTAGGAGGGTACTGATGAGAGTGCTCACTTGTGGGTCATGTGCGGATTTTCAATTGAAAACAGTACATGATACACCACAACTATCTACTGTTTCCCTTTACTTCAGAGCTAATTCATTATTGATTCTGCCTTTCCACTTTTTTTCTCCTTTGAAAAATAACAGGAGCTTGTTATATACTTATTTCTTCAATAAAATGTGAGGGAGGCCAATGAAATAAAATCAGTAAAACAGGAAGCTATTCTGGCTGACTCAAGAGAGTAACAGGCAACCACGTCATCTGCTCAACTCCACCCAGGCCCCATGGTGGTCCTTAGGAGGCCCTGGGCTTCAGCACTCACAGTTAACTACTGTCCTGTAGTTAACAGAGAGATTAGCATCAAAGAAGGGCTAAATACATCATTGTCAAACAATTTTGAAATTGCAAAGTAGAACATCTTGGCTTTTTCACTTATTTGACTTTCTTCTGTCTCAGTCTCTCTGTCTCTGTCTCTCTGTCTTACTATCTCTCTGTCTTGCTTTTTCCTTCCTTCCTCTGAGAAGAGAGATTACTTGGACACACTACACATAGCCACCCTTCTTGAGGTGGCTGCTGGGGCTTGTTTATTTAGCTCAGGCTTAGTCACAAGTTTAGAACATTCTGTGGGTTTTACTGGAACTCAGTATCATGGCTCATCCCAAAACTCAGATCACTCTGACTGAGGCTGCCAGTCCCCGTCCCGACCCATCCCCCCCCCCCAGGACAATGGCTCAGAGTTTCAGGCTGCACACACAAGAGAAAACGGGTCTTACAATTCTCTTAAGCTTTAGGAATGGTCTCTGTGTTTATTTCCCAAGTCGTAGGGTTGATGAACTGGAAACCTGGAGAGGTGTGATGGCCTGTGTTTGGTGTTCCCTAGGGACATCTTCTACTTCCTGAAACCTAGACAGTCTGTCACACTGTGTTTCTAAATATATTGATGCCACCAACAAATCAACAATTTTTATGGTGTTATTCCTCTTATGTACCTTGCAACCTTGAGAGTTGGGTATGGTTAGTCCAAATATAGGTTTGTTGTTGAGAGTTTGATAGTTTCTGACTGTTTACTTCACTTTAGCTCCCTGCAGTGCTTACAAATACCCCATCTTTTTGGAGTTTCTGAGTCACAGCTTGTGTGTGCAAAGACACTTCTGTTGTATGTTCTTCCATGTCAATGGAGTATAGGTACTTTCATACACAGAATCTGGTGTGATTCTGGCAGCTATGAGGGGGGAAACACAACTCTTCCCTTAAAAGAGGAAAATGGGATCTAAAGTCATTAAAGAAGTCACATGAGTTCACATTGTAGATGGATATGAGAGCATCCCCAGAGTAAAGTCAAGTGGATGCCTGGTACTCTTTTCTATTCACTGAATTATGCTTTAGTGTGAAATCTATTTCATTTTTTAAGACTAAGACCATCACATGTCTCATGAAACTTTTGTGTTCTTGAAACTTAAAGTTTACTAATCCAGCTGAATTTTTATATTCAGTGAGAGAAATAGAGACAAACACAGAGCAAGAGGCCCAGAGCAGGGGAGACTGAGTCTTTATGTGTATGTGTCTTGGGTATGTTTGTGTGAATGTGTAGAAAAATAGGCAGAAAAAAATAAGAAATTACATTCTTTTTTGATCTGGCCTTAGTTTCCACAGCTGTCAAATGAAAAAGTTTGTAGAGAGCGCTTCTAACTTCCTTGACAGCGTGTTCTAGTGAAACTCAGTGCTGTGAGGAGAGGGACAGTGCTCTGACTTACTTTCTGTCACTCACATTCATTCTTAAAGACCTTTATTTCTCCCAAAGTCCAATCAAATCAGAGAGAAAAATCTGGTGGCACACTGTAAAATGGCTGCCTTTTGATGTACACACCACTAGGGCACGATGTGAACCTAGAAGGAAGCTGTACTGTTTTGAGCAAGCTTCCTGGGGTATATTTATTTAGTGGTAGGGTTGAGATAATTTAGCGTCACTAGCTATTGGTTGTTCCAAATTCCAATAATAGAAACATAGTGATATGAGATGTCCAGTTGAATCAGAAATAATAATGAAAATGTGAGGGTAAATTCACTGAACCTCAGAGACAGTGTTTGGGAAGATGCAGTGTTTGGGATCAGAACATTTGGGCTACTAGTTCAGAAGAATGTAGACATCAAGAAGCAAACAGAGTGGAAGTTTCCAGAGGCACCCACTCTGTTTTTAAACTTTGCGTGTAGAATAAAGGTATTTCAAAAAGGGAAAGAAGGAGGTGCAGTAGAAGTTATAAGAAGAAAATTCTAGGGAACAAAGGCTTCAATTGTACCAGGGATATTCATTGCAGAGACTGATCAGAAATTGTCCATCACTGACAATTCAGGGAAGTATGGTTTTATAGCTCATATCAAGTAGATTTGGACAATATGTGCTTATTTCTTACACAGTGTCTTAGAAAATCTATTTTTGCATAAACAAGAGTCAATGCTGGAAGGGGTTTTGGAAACTACTACATCTAACTTATCGTACAATGAAAAAGAATTTTATAAAAGCCTCATAAAATAGTGAGTATTTCCACTATTTTTTCAGGCCTTTAAATTCTTTGAAGACCAGTGGTTAAGGTCACAATAGAGCAAGACAAAGAACTTAGAATGTCAACTATGGTATTTATTTGTTTTATGGCCTTGGGCAAAAAAAAAAAATCAAATTTTATGAACCTTAATTTGTTTAAAAGAAATTGGAACTCTTCCTACTTTATAAGGGATGTTGTAAAAATTGAATAAACTGTTTATAAAGCAGTTGACACAGGCCTGACACAAAGAAAGTGTTCAATAAATGTTCCCTTTAAATATATTTTATATAAATATATTTAATTTTAATTCTTTGAGTGGCCTCTGAGGTAGTCATTATTACTCCCATTTTATGCACAAGCAGATTGAGCCTAAGAGAACTTAAATTATGTTGATTATGGTAACAAAACTAATGGATAGCAGAATTGGGAAATAAGCTTAGGTTGATCAAGCTGCAAGGTCCAATTGTTTTCAATTAAATCATGATGACTTCATGTTGAGAAAAATTATGATTTTCAGCAACTGAAAACTGGCATAATGTAGTTCTTAAGTGTGTGAACCAATACTGTCCCTGCAGCATTATGAAAATTAAGTGAGATAATAAAAATAAATACTTTGCACACTGGGCATACAGTAGTCACTTGTATGGGCACAGAGAAAAATATTCAGTAAGTGGTAACTAAATAATTGATGGCATTTACTTTGCTTATTTGAAGCAGGACAAAAGATGTCTGCTTCCAGCTCAGCACTGTACAGATGGGAGAGTGCTATGGGGTGTTTTGTATGCTGTGAATGTGTTGCTCTGATTGGTTGATAAATAAAAAGCTGATTGGCCAGTAGCTAGGCAGGAAGTATAGGCAGGATAAACAGACAAGGAGAATTCTGGGATGTGGAAGGCTGAGTCAGTAGATGTCAGCCCGCTGTCCAGGGAGCAACATATAATGGGACACAGGTAAAGCCACTGATCATGTGGTGATATACAGATTAATAGTTATGGCTAATTTAAGACATAAAAGCTAGCTAGCAAAAGGCTTGAGTTGGCCATGCAGTTATAATTAATATAAGCCTCTGTGTGTTTACTTGGGTCTGATTGACTGCAGACAGGGTGGAACACAGGAAAACTGTGGTTGCAGGAGAGGATAACCCCATGTCCTCCTCCAGTTGCTTCACCCCTTTCTCATCTTTCTCTAGCTGCTCCTCATGTCTTCAGACACAGGTCATAAGGGTATTGCAAAATCAGAGTTCCCCATCATCTGGTCACCTAGCTTCATTTACACTTCCCAGACATCTCATGGGATACCACCTTGATTTTCTGTTGTCTTTCAAGAAGAGAGAATTTTAATGCCTGGCTAAGGAACTTAACTTGAGTGAAGCCCACAGCGTGGAAAGATATAGTGAGCCTTTAACACTTTTATTATAACCTGAGCACAGCACATGTGCAATGGGAAGTGGTTTTTCAGATCTCCTCCAAGAGCTGCCTCATCCAAATATTTGTGCTTAATAAAGTATTAATTTATTCTCCCACACTAGCTCTCTATCCTGAGACTTGTTAACCCAAATTGCTCTTTTTCCTCCCATTTTAAGAACGATGACCCTATGATTATGGACCAATAATAGGGGATTCTTCACGGAGGTGATAATACCTTCTAATGAGTAGCAAGCAATCATCTCTGTGATATCAGCATGTGACAAACATGAGAGTGTCAGAGAGAATTCAGAGTAAGATCCTAAGGCCAGGGCTGTTCTCTCTAGGGTTTGGATACCAGCTGAGCCCCACATGCTTTGGCTTATAAAATAAAACCATTGTATTTCCATGTTGAGATGACTGCTTTCTACAGTCTGCAATGCATAGATCTTGTGTGAACCCTTAAGACTCTTCCATTCATAAATATATATATATATACATACATATACATACATATATATATATAAAGTTTTCTGACAATACTGATACTGATAATACTGATTAACATTTATGAAGATTTTCTGTCTGCTTTTATTCTTTCCTTTGTGCTACTTATCAGATACGATGATGGGATATTTTTTATAAACAATTGTATTTCATCCATATAAAACTTTTAGGAGATAGGTGTTGATTAGCACTTTTTGATGAGAAATCTGGAACACAGAATATTTTTTCTTACAAGTCCTCCAAACTAAAGAAAGTTAAAACTTGTAAAGTTAGAAAGTTGTGACTTTGTAATATTTGTGGTAACTGCCAAGTTAATAAACAAGCAAAACCAATTCAAATCTATAGGGAACTCATATTCTTCTGGGTGATATAGACAGAGGTATGAATAGATAAATATATAAGAGAAATATATCTTAAAACAGAAATTTACTTTTAATAGCATGAAAGTCAAAGTACACCAGTGCAGCTTCATACAAAATGTTCTTGTATGTATACATGTGCTTAGAATAAGCATCTTAAGGTATATAGTCAAGTTTTCAAAAAAGCTGAATCTCCAAATATCCAAGATTAAGGTGAAATTTAAATTGGCCATGAACTGATATTTAGCAGTGTGTGAATGGACACTCGTTACAGGTCTAGGCTCTCATGAGTGACAGCTGAAGTTATAATATCCCTTAGTATGGAAAAGCAACATGAATCTTTCCTCTAACCAGGACTCTAGAGGGAAAAGAAACATCTGTCATGAGAAATGGAAACCCAAGAATATGGGATGTGAACTTATTCTAAAAGATAATTATTTATATAAAAACTAGGCAGAGATAAGTGAATCAACTGGTTGTTAACAGGGAAAAATATAAAGTGCTTACAGCCAGGACATTTATTTGATGTGTTCTTGATTGACATCCACAAGCCCAGCAATGGGGATCTTCACTAGCCAATGGCAAACATTTTACTATCTCTAAGGAAGGAGCCTGACAATAGTGAATTCAATGTGGAGCAATCAATGTTGAAAAAGATAGAGAAAACAATTCCTGGTTCTGTTTTAAATCCCCCAAAGAATATTTGCCTAAAAATCAATTATACCTGGAATTTTCAGTAGTCTGAACCAATTGATCAATAAGTTAACAGACACTAAAATTCTGTCTTGTGCTGTTTTCATCACTCTAAACTTTGACTGCAGTGCTTATTCTTCTCTCAGCATCCTAACATGAGCAATATTTAACAAGGCCTTGGAAAATAGTGTAAGATGTACTATGGAATATTCATATAATGTATTTTGCTTTGAGTATGCTTTCCCATAACACCTTGAACAGCCTAAACTTATCCCTCCCTCCTTTCTTTAAGAGGTGATACAAGTCTAATGGACCACGGATGCCATGGAGTCTATTCCAGTCTCAGGTACATGAAAGATACCTGGTAAATACTTGTTTAATCAATGACAATCAAAATGAAAAAATGCAGAGCTGGTAGAGTGCTATGGAATATTCCTTTACATTATGTAAATATATGTCGCTGTGATTGGTTTAATAAAGAAGTTTAATAAAGACTGCCAATAACTGAACACAATAAGGTTAGGCAGGAGAGCCAGACTAGGAGAATGCTGGGAAGAAGAATGATGGAGTTTGGAGATGCCAGCAGATGCAGGGGAAATAGGACATGTAAAGGATGAGGTAACAAGCCATGAGCCATGGGCATAGGGTAGATAAGAAATATGGGTTAATTTAAAGTGTAAGAGTTAGATAGTAACAAGCCTGAGCTATTAGCTGAGCATTTATAATTAATAGTAAGCCTCAGTGTGGTTACTTGGAAGCAAGCTGAGGGGACAAGAAGACTCTACCTATAGTAGACATCATCAAAATCAACCTTTAGGAAGATCCACACAGAGGGCAAACTATGGGAATCAGATATCCTGAAATATAGCAGAAAATGCCAGAAAAGAAAAACAAATCTGAGTCTTCACTCACACATGCATTTATTCAAAAGGAATGGTGATTAACACTTATATATCACTCTGGCAATACAGTAAATACAAGACGCATGTCTTATCTAATTCTCATGGCAACCTGTTAGGTTGTAATAGAACTTTGCATAGAGTACATACTCAGTTTATTGAGTGGTAGGTAGCCCTTAGATAAATGAATAGATACAAGATCTGTACTCTTTTCATCTTTCTTGCCACTTTCCATAAAATGAACATCAGTTGAGTGCCTCTCATGGGCCAACAGTATGGAAAGCAATTGGTGAAGCACTGAGAATAGCATTGGCAGATGGTTTTTCATTCATGGAACACCTGTTTTGCCATTGTGGTGTGCAAGTACTTTACAAACCTCAGTTGATATTTCCTATGAAGTCTGAATCATGAGGAGAATGACAAATATGACCCGTGGCTCTAATTCTGTTGCACTGATAGAATACCCTTGCTCCTCTCTTTCATAGCCTGGACCACAAGCTCAAGGGATGGTGACACTCAAAGTAGACTGTATCTTCTAGAGTCTTTACAGGCAATCAAGGCAATCCCTAAAAGACATGCCAACCGGCCAACATGATCTAGACAGTTCCACATTGTGACTCTCTTCCTAAGTGATTCTGGGTCATGTCAGGTTGACAATTAAAGCTAACCTTCATATCTGCATGTACACAAAGAGTCTTCGATCTTGTAGAAACCAATGAAAGAAAGGTTTTGGAGGTTGATATTAATAGACAAAAGTGAACATGAGATAATGGATCCAATTATAATATAAAGTATTTAATTAATAACAGTTAAAAGTAGTTAACTGTGCTGCCAGGAAAGTAGTGGTAACCTAGAAAATATACTCTTTTTATAACCATATACTTGAGAATCTATTTTGGGTCCTGGTAATAGGAATAAAGAAGAAACAAATACAGATTCTACAAGGAAAGTATTAGAGATATCGCCACAGGCAATAAAACCTAAGGAATGGGAATTTTGAGTACTAGGTTCTTCCCTTATGCCTAGTCTATTAAAAAGGAACAATCATGGCTTACTTCATTAGCCCTAGAGTGGAATAAAGCATTTCCTAGAACCTAATCAATACTTGGAAATTGTCAGCTGTGATTGTTTTGAGGAGGCCACTGAGGAGCAAGACATACTAGTAATGGGACAACTTAAATACAAGTAAGTAAGAAAAATGGAAAGAACCTGGGAGATAGATTTAGGGCAGAAGGGGATCTGTTTGCTTTAGAGTATGAGGGTGTGTGTGTGTGTGTGTGTGTGTGTGTGTGTGTGTGTGTGTGTGTGTGTGTGTGTGTTTTCTTTTCTTAACTAAGAAAATTTTTATTCATTTTACATACCAATCACAGATCTCCCTCTCTTCTCTCCTCCCACACCCCCTAACCCCCCAGCCCATCCCCTATTCCCTTCTCTGAAATGGTAAGCTCTCCCAACCCTGTAGTGTGAGGGTTTTAAAGTTAGCACATGTTTATACTTAATGTGTACTTAGCTCTCTTCCAGGCTCAGGGATGCAGAGAAGGAAGCTGGAACACTCAACATTCAGGGTCCTGCAGCTTTCAGAGGCAATTAAGGGCTGGCAGCCTTGGCTTTGGAGTCAGGTGATGATGTTATTCCATGATCACGTTCTACCACTTAATGACATTTGTATTCTGTCTCCAAAGCAGCTCATTTTTAGTAGGGCAAAGGTGGTAGTGACATTGAAACATATTGCTTCTGTTCTTTTTTTTTTTTTTTTTTTTTTGAGACAGGGTTTCTCTCTGTAGTTTTGGTGCCTGTCCTGGATCTCGCTCTGTAGACCAGATTGGCCTCAAACTCACAGAGATCGGCCTGTCTCTGCCTCCCAAGTGCTGGGATTAAAGGCATGTGCCACCACCGCCCGGCCACTCGCTTCATTTCTTAAGATGTTTGACGACACATTTTAAACGTATTTGCCATAAAATCTGGCACATATTAAGACATTTGTAGGACCAATCATAACAATAATGTAAATGTAAATAACTTGTAATAGTAATATCCATGTTGGAAGTGCTGCCTACAATCAGTTAACTTGGAGGTTCACATGGGTGGAAGCAGCATGTTGAACTGTCATTTCTATGAGAAGAGAACTCCAAACAGGGGACTGCAAAGAAGAAAAGGAGAAAAAAGAATCAGTGACAAAACAGAGATGGCCAAATATGTCTGAGAACTGAGGGGAAGGGAGCTTCCCAGAACCTGAAGTGAATAAAACACGCAGTTCCTAAAATGTCAAAGCATGACTGATGCAAATGTGGGGTGAGCTTCAAAATAGTAGTTTGGGTTCATAAACACAGGCAGGAATCCAATGATAGATGGTCTGAGCAGGCTTCACACTGAAAAGAAAATTAAATCAATGGTAAAGTAAACATGTCATTCAGACAGGAGGATCATCTGGAGAAGTGGCAGTGTGACATCGTTCAAACACTCAGACCTGTGCAATGTAACAGTCAGCTGGGCCAGCAGCTCTGTGACCAGGGAGAGTTCTACCTGATGTCCCTGTACACACCACCAGTCCTCAATAGGAAGCTGAGGATGGCTTTACATTTCTCTTCCTCCTGAGGTTACAGGAATACACTCCCCTACCTGATATATAGAGTACTGGGGATCTAAAAATGTCCTAAGAAGGAGAGACTTTGGGACACTCAGTCCAAAATGTGATGTCTTCACCCAAAGCCTGCTCTCACGGCTCAGGGAGCCCATGCATATGAAGAGGTGAAAAGATTGTAAGAGCCAGTAGGAGTGGAAGACACCAAAGAAACTGTCTTCCAGACACAACAGGACTGATGCACATATGAACTCAGAGGCTGTAGAAGCATGCACAGGTCCAAGCCAAATGGTGTCCTGGGACTGAAAGGGAAAGGCGAAAGGGTTCCCATGCCTAACCCAGAAGCTATCTTCAAATGTCAACTGCTTGGAAAGGAGAAAACAGACTTATCTCCACTGGAATTTCACTGAGTATGCAAACCTCACTTACGCCCAATAGTAATGGCCAGAACAAAGTGAATTCAGTGGTATTTTTTGGAGACTATTTTTTCATTTCATAATGCTTTGTTTGAGCTTTTCCCCCCTCCCTTTATTGCTCTTTTGCTTATGTAATATGGTTTTTGTGGGCTGTGTGTGTGTGTGTGTGTGTGTGTGTGTGTGTGTGTGAGAGAGAGAGAGAGAGAGAGAGAGAGAGAGAGAGAGAGAGAGAGAGAGAATCTGCATGTATGTGTGTTTCCTGTGTTTCATTCTTTTCTCTGTTTTTTTTTCCTTTTCTAAAGAGCAAAAAAAGGAAGATATGGAGTTGAATGGGCAAGGAAGTAGTGAGGATATGAGAAGAGATGATGGAAAGGACATTTGGATCAGAATATATTATATGATAACAGATTTATTTCAATTAATGAAAAGAGGGTTTCATGCATGCTAGGCAACACTCTACCAACTGTGCTATAACCCTATTTCCTTCCGCACTTTTGCCTCCTCTGTTCCCATCTAAGTGGAAGAGTCAAAGGATCCATGTGGTTGATCCCTTTTACTGACTGATTACAGGCCCTTCTACCCTGTCATTGTAAACGAGTGAAAAACACAATGTTTGAAAATTAGAGGCTAATGTTTAAAAGACCTTTAATACCATAGGTAATATACCTAAAACAGTTAATGACTCTGTTAAACCTCTGCTTCCTCATTGGTAAAATACAATTTCTTGTTAATGGGCCACTAAACACAACAGTTGGTGGTCTTTTTTTTTTTTTTTTTTTTTTTTTTTAAAGAAAGTCAAGGTCTTTCCTCAATGCTGGCTATATCACAGGTGTGTGTAGTACATCTCAGGAGCCTGTGGTGCTGGGTGATTGGTAAACTGACCAATTTAAACCATTTCCAGCAATTTTCCCTTTGTGCTGGGAAGGGCTCAATATTGTATATGGAGTAGATGAGATATGGAGAAGAGTCCTTTCAAGTTTCTGGGAAACTTTTTTTATATTGAAAAGGTGACTTGAAGAACACTCACTTCTTTTTGCATACATTTGCATATCAATATGTAAAACTGTGATACTTGCATTCACCTTGCATTTTTGGCCTACTAAGAAAAATTGAAGGCAGAAAGCTGAGTGAAGACGACAGAATGCCAAAGGCGTGGTGCCAGTTATTGGAAGTCTCCTGCCAGCAGAAGCATCTTTGGTGAGATGAGAACATTGTCTTCTATTTGTAAAATTCTTAGTAATTTCATTGTTTAATATGAAAATCATCCTAATCAGTATTTTTATTTAGGCTAAATTAGTTGAACTGCAAGGTATGGGTCGGGGCTCCACAGGATTTCCCCATGATGACCATGATGATCACCATCAAAGTATGGTTCTCTTGTGCCCGGTCTAATATCTCAGACCTCACTGTTCCAATCAACAGGAAAACAAGACTCTTTCCAGGTTGGAACTTGTGTTCCAGCCATGTAACAATGTGTTACAAAGCTGGAATCAAGGCCTGTGGAAGATACCCAGAGAGCATAGTCTCCTGGAGAAACTGAGGCTGTTGAGGGGTTGTGGTGGTAGATGGCACCAGGATGTCTTTTAAGTGATGAGGTGTTTGCCTAGTAAGTAAAGCATGGAATAAAAGGGTGTCCTACACAAATAAGGCCATTACTAGCTAGATAATATTTAACTAGCACTCCCTTCTTATCACAGGGATTTCAAGGCAATAGAACCTAATAGTACAACCTTGGCAAGAAGCAGGTGGGAAAGCATGGGATCCTCACATCATTTCCACTGACTGGTAATAGGGATAGACACAGAGTCTTTCATTATTCTGAATTCTGCCTGTAAAGTTTGATAAAAAAAAAAACAATTCTGCTTTGTGAAAGATAATGCCAATATAAAGCCATCTTTCCTATGTCTGTTCTAAGAGAACTCAGTAAGGGGAATCAAACTGAATATGTGTGATGAAGTTCTAGATGAAACAAACAGACTATTTGCTTGTATTCCAATGACCCAAATGGTAAAAACACAAGCAACAACATCATGAAGAAGAAAGAAGAGGAGTAGGAGAAAGAACAGACTTTCTGTGCTAATTTCCTCTTTATCAGTGTCTTTCATGTGAAATTTCCTTTTACAACTTAATGATTCAACAAACCAGTGAGCTAGCCTCTATTATCAACACCTAACAGATTAGGAGACTGATACTCAGTGAAGGCATTTCTCTGAGATGTCAGCCAGGTCCCTGAGTTCCCACCACATGTGCTTGCTTAACCATGTTGCTTTTTAATGTCTCCATTCTAGGATGAATATCTTGGGTGGCCTGAACTTTGAACTCAAATACTATCACTCCAGTCACCCCACCCACTGAGGAGAAGGCTCAGACATGAAGAGGTGCTGGTGAACATTGTTTGGGAGGGAATATGGGTGTCAGGGTTCTGTCTAAGTGCCAGCTGGGTGCAGCTTCTGTGAGCATCCTTACCCTTAGACACAAGGAGTGGTTTAGAAGATCATGCCTCTGACTTTTGTTTTCCAAAAACAAACAAACAAAAAACAAAGAGAATATGAAATAACATTCTTGGCCACAGGGCTGTTTATTTCACATTCATGTTTTACTAATACACACACATACACACACACACACACACACACACACACACACACACACACACACATATATATATATATATATATGTAAATAGAAATACCTGTCAGTGAATAGAATTTTTGATAGATGCTGCCAGTTGATTTCTTATAGGTTTGAGGACTTCTGTCTCACAAGACAGTCACTAGGAAAAGCAGATCTGTAAATGTTTTCACAAACTACATTAGTTCCAGAACCAAGTCATATAATTGTTGAATACATACGAACTCTGTTCTAGTCTCTTCTGCATGGATCATTTTAAGAGACAGTGAACCTTCTGAATTCTTTACTCATGCTTCAGACCAGAATTCTGCTGGACTTATGACCTTTTCTCTAAGATAATTTCAATTTTCTTCTGCCTATGTGGCCCCAGAATCTCTTGGAGCTATCTAGCGCCTCATAGTGTAGGTTAATGTAGGCCTTTCTACCCTCTGAAATGGCACTTCTAGACTCTGGGCAGCATCCATTTACCCCACAAACAATATCTGCAGCAAAGATCCACATATCCCCCATTTGTTCTGGAGAGCCATCACTTTGGGCAGGGATTGATGGTCCCTATGCTGTGGAGAGAGAAAACGACTCAAAGAGATTAGATCAAAGGTCCAGAATGATGACCATTGTAGATATTGGCAGATTGGGCTAACCAATCTCCCTGTCTCCATGTTACCATGTTTTCTGAGCTAGCACCTTCACACATTGTTTAAACACAGTGCTGCCCATGATGATAATCTACTTTCTAGGAATCTTTAAAAGAAAAGATGATTTTATGGAACCCATTGTTTCTGTGCCTCAGTTTCTCCGTCTGTGAAAAGAAAAGCAACAAAACTAAATTACCTGCATTTGGTTAGGTGGAGTTAGTTTTAATTCTTCTCTGAAATGAGATGAATGCAAATTACCTTGTTATTTCACTAATTAATAACATCTGCCTGGAAATGCAGCTATTAGCACACAATAAACGATATGGCTTATAATTATGGATGACAGTAATTGCTTCGTTTTGCCTTACCTTCAATGCAGTTTATCTCCCTGAACTATAGCTACCCATGTAGGGGTTAGGAAAACATTTCAGAAGAAGCTAAACAATGGGTTCTTTCCCCGTGGGTTTGGAAATTGATGAGTCAGCATACTTTCCTCAGGCTTCAAATGAAGGTCTTCCTGACACACCGAGGAAAAGCAGACTCTTAGATGCGTCAGCTGAGTACAGATGCATGCTGCCTGCCGGGAGCATGACCTGTTCCACACCCCAGCTGACCCCTTGTGCCCAATGTCACCTGGAGCCTGAAATCTGGAAGCAGAAAGTCCTTGACTGGAGTCAGCAGAGAGAAAATCATCACCTGCTTGGGCACAAACATACCTAGCGACTGCGTCACTGTTTGCCAAGTGGATCAGCTAATAGTTGCTCAGCGGACCTTCAAAGCTCTGCCGCGGCGTTGCCCTAAGTTCTGTCAATGCACTCTCTGTGCGGGGGGCCTTGGACTTTTGCTCTCAAGTGCTCTGAAAGTGTTTTGAGCCTGCTGACTGGCTGTGGGGTGGATCTTGATTAAACTGTAGGGGGAAACACTAACTTTATGCTTCATCACCTCTGGAGCCACCATGTCCACCCCTGTGCTGCAGCGCTGTGGTACTTCCTGGCTTTCCTTTGCCTGGGACAATGCTCAGGACTACCTGCTGGGCTTCCTGTTTCACCTAATGACTTACCTACTGATAACTTCTCTAAGGACCTTGAAGCCCATGTTCCCTCTGACCCTGCTTCATCTTCATCCTTCTTCGAGCTCCTGACACTAGCTAATGTATTTGGTCGGTATTTTGAAAGAACGTAAGTCCCCAGAAAGCATAACACACATCTGTTTCAACCACAGCTCTTTCTCCAATCCCTGAGAAAGTTTTTGAGTAGGTAAACAAATGGATGAAGGAATGATTAACTCTATCTTACAAATAATAAGACTGAAGGACAGAGAGTAATAAGTAATCAGTTGAACAGTGCTTAAGGGCAGAGCTTAGTGGGATGCTTTGACTTTATAACTCTGAATCTGGGATAGTTTTTAAATATTTTTGTATATAATGCTGTTCTCCATATTTGCAACTAAGATAACTCTCTGGCATCACCTTCATGCTGGTTTGATTGGCTTCATGATGTCTATATCTGTGAGATTTATAAACACTAAGTCTTGCTGAGCGGTGGTGGCACACGCCTTTAATCCCAGCCCTCGGGAGGCAGGCAGATCTTTGTGAGTTCAAGGCCAGCCTGGTCTATGGAGCGAGGAGCAAAACTACACAGTGAAACCCTGTCTCAAAAAAAAAAAAAAAAAAAAAAAGAAGAAGAAAAAAGACTAAGTCTTTACAAGCCAGGTTCTTATTGACTTTACATGTTTTACAGCTTCCTTCTAAAAGAAAGGTGCCTGAATGTGACACTATTATATTTAAAGACATGTTTTAATAAAAGTAATTATTATTATATTTAATATAAGTAATTATTGTATAAATATGTATGCATATGGATTATAAGTAAACATGAAAATCCCTATAGATGCTCTACTATCTTTGAGGATATTTCATATGAATCTAATAATTAAAAATGTACTGCTCAATTGCAAAATCTTTTTATGTATTATACTTAAGGAGTTTGTGGGAGCCCATTCTCGGGTTCCTCGTGGCTTTACCCAGCAGGTCCGAATAGAGGATGATCAGGACCACGGGCCTGAGTGCAGGGGTCTGAGATGGTCTGCACTTGGCTGTGCTGGGGGAGGAGGTCTTTTGCTCCACCCCTTGGCGTCTCTATAAAAACCCTGGTCCAGAGACAGTCTGGGCCCTTTGGAATAGGTTCCAGCCCTCTTGAGGCTATCCTTTATTTTCTATCTGTTTATCTCCGCAAGATTCTCCGCTATAAATCCTTTTATCTAATATTTCCTGCTGATCGCACTCAAGAAAACTCTGGGAAGCTGTGGGGGTGGTGGGTAAACGCCCCACAGGAGTTTGCTATTATTTATTTATATTATTTTGGTTTTTTTTTTTTTTTTTTCATGACAGGGTCTCACTACATAACTCTGGCTGCCCTGGGCCTTGCTCTGTAGACCAAGCTGGCCTCGAACTCACAGAGATCCACCTGCCTCTGCCTCCTGAGTGCTGGGATTAAAGGCATGAGTCACTATGCCCAGCTTTTAAATGACATTATGATGCCATTAAAACTAATAGTCTCAGGAGCTGCAGATATTTCAACACAAGTGTGTCCTGATTTTCCTTAATAACGTTCCTGTTGAGTTCACTAAGCCTATTTCCATCTTTTATTTATTACATTTTCAGGTTCCTGTCCTTCTATTTTATGGGGATTCTAATACTGTGTTAACATTTTCGTACTTTTCCAAAACCAAGAAAAGAGTGAGTTATTGTTTATGCATTTGCTGAAAATATTAGAAATATTCTTGAGAATCCTGGAATTCTAGCTCAAAGCTCCTCTTTGCATCCATTTCCCCTGAAGATTTCTCTCATTTGCATTTCTAGTCTTTGAAGCTGAATAGAAGGTGGGAGTCTGGGTGAGGGGTGGACAGGAAATATTGGTCAATTTGAAAGTAAATAGAGGTTTGGGGAGTGTGTTTACATTCTGTCTAACGTGTGGGATTCTGTCCTTTGTAGCCAGGGGAATAAAAAGGCAGGGCTGGCTTTCATGGCGCCTGAGGACCTCTGTGCTTTAGCAACACAGGCACAAGTTGTCCTGGGAGCTGGTCCGTCCGCATGACTCAGCCACAGAAACATAGCAGTTTTGCAGGGCCAGGACCTGCTCTTCCTCCCAAGTTCTGTGGAGAAAGAAAGGCCAGCAAAGATCTCTAGTCTGAGAAAGAACTCTGTGTTCAGAGTGGCTGGACCTAGCAGGTTATTCCAGCAGTAATTCTGGCTGGGGAGATGCCTTAGCCACATGCCTACCATAGTTGCACAGTTCACATGGTTCTTCTGTTTCTCCCTGTAGCTTCACATAATCACCACCATTGATAGGGTGACTCCTGTGTGCCAGTTTCTAAGCCAGGCACTTTCAATCCTCAAAATAACAACTCAAGGCCAGTATTGTTGACTGTGTTTTCCAAATAAAGACACTGAAGTTCAGAGAGATTAAGAGAGCTCCCTAAACTTTGGAATAAGACTTTTGCTTTTCCAGAGGCCAAGCTGGATCTAGGGACCCCAGGTAAGACACTGCACACTGCCCATTAACACTCCTTAGAGCCCACTCAGCAACTCCGGACTGTACCTCCTCCTCTGGGCTCCACACTAGGGCCCACAGCCCCAGCAGCCTTATGGGAAGCTAAGCTGGTCTTAAGAACCCCAGGTAAGACACTACCCACTGATCACAAAACCCCTTTAAAGCCTGCCCAACAACCCAAGACTGCACTCCCCTCCCAGCCTCTCAACCCTCCATCCCCAGATCCATATCCTGGTTTACAATTTCGGAAGATTTCCACTTTAGCAAGGTCAGAGTGGATCTAGGGACCCCAGCTCTACAATTTCAGAAGAATTCAGCTTTACTGCAGCATAGTCTGGATCTAGGGAATCCAGTGGTGGCAACTGTACTCCTAGGTACCCCAGAAGCCAGACTTACAGAAGATACTAGAAGGAAAATGGCAATGCTAGGAAGTTAACTACACCCACAAAAATACAGGCAATAGATAATCTCATACCAGCAGAACCCTAAAAATGGAAACACACACACACACACACACACACACACACACTCACTCACGCGCACACACATATACACACACACAATCATCAACAACAAAATAACAAGAATTAGTAATGAGTGGTTATTAATATCCCTCAATGTCAATGGACTCAATTTGCCAATAAAAAGACAGAGGCTAGCAGATTGGATAAGAAAACAGAATACAACATTCTGCTGCATATAAGAAACACACCTTAACTTCAAAGATAGACATTACCTCAGAGTAAAGTGTTCAAAAAAAAATTCCAATCAAATAGACCTAAGAAGCAAACTGGTGTAGCTATCCTAATATTTAACAAAACAGACTTCAAATAAAATTAATCAAAAGTCATAGAGAAGGGCATTTTATATTCAAAGGAAAAATCAATGATGATGATGTCTCAATTCTGAACATCTATGTCCCAAATGTAAGAGCACCTCCATTTGCAAAAGAAGCATTACTAAAGCTTAAATCACACATATAACCTCACACAATAATAGTGAGAGACTTTAATACCCCACTCTCACCAATGGACAGGTCATCCAGACAGAAATTAAACAGAGAAATAATGGAACTAACAGATGTTATGACTCAAGTGAACCTAACAGATATCTACAGAACATTTCACTTAAACACAAAAGAATATACCGTCTTCTCAGCACTTCATGGAACCTTCTCCAAAACTGGCTGTACACTTAGCCACAACACAAGTTTCAACAGATACAAAAAAATTGAAATATTTATAATAGCTAGAACCTCGAAACAACCTAGATATTTCTCAGCTTAGGAATGTATAAAGAAAATGTGGTACACTTACATAATGGACTATTACTCAGCTTTTAAAAACATGGACACCAGGAAATTTGAAGGCAAATAGATAAAACTAGAAAAAAAATCATCAGAGTGAGGTAACCCAGACTGAGAAAGACAAACATGGTATACACTCACTCCTAAGTGGATATTAACTGTAAAAGGATAACTATGCTACAATCTATAGACCCAGAGAGACTAGGTAACAAGGAGGGTTCATGGAGGGACACCCAGATCTCCCTGGGAAGGGGAAATAAAAGAGAATCTGTGAGTGAACTGAGCATGGGTGGGGATGGGAACTTGAGCAATCAGGTTGGGGGTGCTGGAGAGGGAGAATACTGAGGGGGACTGCTGGGGGGCATTTTGGGGTCAGGTGGAAGCCTGGCACAGGGGAATCTCCCAGGAGTCTACCAAGAGGACCCTTGCTTAGAGTTCTAGCAATAGAAGATAAGTAGCCTGAACTGGTCATCTCCTGTAACCAGATTGGTAACTGACCCAACTGTCGTCAGTAAGGTGCCATCATCCAGCAACAGATGCAGAGACCCACATCCAAACATTAGGAAGAGTTTGGGAATCCTGAGGAGGAGGAGGAGGAGGAGGAGGGGGAGGGGGAGAGGGAGGGGGAGGGGGAGGGGGAAGGGGAGGGGGGAGGAGGAGGAGGAGGAGGAGGAGCAGGAGGAGGAGGAGAAAGGAGTGTAGGAGCCAGAGGAGTAAAGGACACCATGTGAAGACTCACAGAATCAACTAACCTAAACTCATATGATCTCTCAGAGATTGAACTGACAACCGGGGAGCCTGCATGAGACTGACCTAGGTACTCTGCATATATGTTACAGTTGTGAAGTTTAGTTCTCTTATGGGACTCCTATCAGTGGGAAGATGAACTGTCTCTGACTCTTTTTCTGGCTTTTGGGACCCTACTCCTCATACTGGTTCACCTTGCCCAGCCTGAATACATGAGGAGGTGCTTAGTCTTACTGCAACTTGATATGCTATATTTTGTTAATATCCATGGGAGTCCTGCCCTTTCCTGGATGGAGATGCAAGAGCAGGGGATTGGAGGTGGGAGCAGGGAGGTGAGAGTGGGAGGGACTGGGAGAGAAGGATGGGGGTAGGCTGTAGCTGGAATGTAATATAAAGAGGTGAATAAAATAGACAGAGATATGTCTGGATCATATAGAACTGGGCTTTAAAACTGACATGTGTGACTTGAAAGCTCATGCATTATTGTACAATACCCCTGTTCTGAAGCACAGAATCTGTTTGCCCAATATCCATAATTCTTGGGACAGTAGTATTATCCATTTGTCAACACAACTATTAATGAGCCAGCCAGTGAGCACTTACTTTGTGTCAGGCTCTATAGTAGTTTCGATTGGAGAAACATAAATAACCATATTTACTATGCTAACAGGAGAGGAAGGAATGAAATCAGGAACTGGACTGGGAGCTATTTAAGCTTCCATCAATAGGAACAAGATCACTACATTGACCACAGGGACTATGTGAACATAGAAACAGAGTAAATGCTTTTAGAGGCAAAGGAGTCAAGAATGGGTGATACGCTGTAAAGCACTTGAAACCTCATCTGAAGGCATGAAGCCTCTTCTCGGAGTTGGTTTGTATTTGCTGTGAAATGATCGGGACTCATGATTAGTCTCTCTGTACCTATCTCCTTTGCTTGTGAAAGAAGACAGTACCAGATCATGTGGATCCAGTGGATCACAGGATCAATCACAGGTATCAGAGTAATTAATAAGAGTAAACACCAGTTTAATATGTGTTGCATAATATACGTTGGTCAATTTTGCCAATGAACCTTTATTGCTTACCACATCCAAGTTTAACTAAGGGATTTAGAAATGCTATACAGGTGTGCTTTCCACATCAACTCTGGATTCATCTGTCTACTTTGTAGATGAGGAGAGTGAGGACTGGAGATTGGAGAATGTCCTAGAGGAGGTACATGTGGTAAGGACAGGGACAAGAGTCAGATCCCCAATGCCTGATTTGCCTGATGCTGGTGCCCCAGCTCTCGTGGTTTCTTGGCACCAGTTCCAGTCACCCCACTAGAAACATTTCTCTAGGAATGTAAGATAAGGCCTTCTAGCAGATAACTTAGAAATGGCTGCAGGATTTTCGAACAAGTAAAAACCAGAACTACGCTGTATTCTAGCAATCCCACCACTGGGTAGAATCTCACTTCAAAGACACTGTTTGAAATGTTAAAATGCCTCCTACACTCCCATGTCCACTGAAGACTGTTGTACAGTAACTTAAAAATGAAAACAACCTATGCATCCATTGATGAGTGCATGGGTAAAGAAAATGTAGTATGTATACAATAGAACACTACTCAGCCCTAAGGACGGGGGAAATCCTGTAATTTGTGATAGTATGTATAGAAGTAAGGGGGGAGGATTTTACTAAGTGAAATACATAAGAGAGAAAAAAGAATTACCACATGATATCATTCACATGAAAATTTTAAAATAGTCAAACTCTAAGAAACAGAGAGCAGCAGGGCAGTCGTGGCATACACCTTTAATCCCAGCACTCTGGAGGCAGAGGCAGGCAGATCTCTGTGAGTCCAAGGCCAGCCTGGGCTACAGAGTGAGTTCTAGGAAAGGCGCAAAGCTACACAGAGAAACACTGTCTAGGAAAAAAAAAAGAAACAGAGCAAACTAGTGCTTGCCAGGTTGGTCAAGGTATATATATTTTCAACAGCATATGAGGAATTAGTTCAATAGATCTATTGCAAAGCACACTGACTCTTGGTAATAAGGATGCATTCTATTCTTAAAAAATGCTAAGAGAATAGATGTTAAGAGTCCTCACTAAAATATAATTTCCAATGTGGTGGAAACTTAACTATCACAGTGTATGCATATTTTAAAATATCATCTTATACATGGTAAATGTATGTCACAGATTTGACAATTCATAAGCTAAAATAATTTTATTTTTCTTAAAAAGAAAAAGAAATAACAATAGAATATTGAATCACTGGGTTGGGAGTCAACTGGGCTATACTACTTAAGAAGCCCCAAAGCAGCATGTCTCACCTTTAGGTTATTAATTTTGAATGTGGTTATTTCTGTGTTCAAGGGAATCTTGCTGCTGCCCTGTCCATAAAGATATATGTTGAGGGAGGGTGTGGAGGCTTGTATGCATCCAAAAAAAAAATGTTTCCATTGGGTTCCTGGAGCAACTAGAATATATGCTATGTCTTGAGATTTGTGGAGTTGTGCCTCTACTGTATCCTGTGCTAGCTCCTCTCAAGCTCACACCTCTTTTCATAGACATTTTCATTCTTCTGTTGACCATGACCACTGTTCCTGTGTGCCCTGCTCCAACTTTGTCTCCAGAGTGCTACCTGAATGGCTTCTGTCAAACGCCTTGGAGTGTCTTCATCTTCCCTGTAACATTTATAACACAAAAGAGATGTACTGTTCAGTAAAGTGTGCTCTGCCTCCCAATCCTGGCATTATTCCCAAACATTTCCTTTGGACTCTATTCATGAAAGTTTTTGAAGCTTCTTACTTGATTTTGCATACTTGGCGACTATTTCCAATTTTCTCTGTGCATTGTGTTATCTGTTTCTGTGTTCCACTTACCTTTTTCATGATTATACAAGGGTTTGAGATAAGCAACTTATAAAAGAGCAAAGCTTAGTTTTAGCTCAAGGTTTCTGAAGTTTCCATCCATGGTCATTTGCCCATATTACTTTTAGGCCAGTGGTAAGGTAGTTGGGGACTTATGACAAAGTACAACTGTTCACCACATTCCACAAAGTGAAATGAGAAAGGAGAAAATATCCCATTGTCCACTTTGAGGACACAACCAAATGATCTAAGGTCTCGACTCCACCTCTTAAAAATTCTAACACTTGTGAATAACACCACTTTGGAATCAAGCCTTTAAATCAAGTGCCATTGGGGAACTTACCCAACACTTAGATATTGCTTTGCAAGGTATTCTGCTATTCTTTCCAGGCTTTAGGATGTTGTGTTGGCTCTCTAGTTCACCTTGCTTTCTCACTCACAATTTTGTGGTATTTGGTGGCAAAGTTAATTCTGACATATCTTCAATCCAGTATCATTTTTTTGTATAGGTGACTTTCCTTTTTGCTGGATCATGAGCCCTACCTAGACAAGCATGGTATCACTCATTTTTACATGCTTACTGCCTAGCATATAAATAGCTGCTATACAGGAAGTGCTCAATATATATACTGGTGAAGTTTAATTGCATCAAAAAATTCAGAGGTGAAGTTTAACTTGAAATAGCTATGCCATACTTAGGGAAGAATCCAAAGAGTCCCCAGCAATCATTATTGATCATGCTCTTTAAGTGATGGTCATCATGTTAGGTTATAAAAGACAGCTTTGACAGTATTAGAATATGCACAGCAAAATACATCACCAAAGCTGCAAATGAAAACTTTTTTAGTCTTTCTCTAAGACTTTATAAGAAATCAAACTCTAATTATCTATTTATTGTGATGCTGTTTGTACCCAGGGCTTTGTACTCTATACCACTGTAGCTGTCTCTGCAGCTACCACCTTTTTTGTTTTCTCATCATGCTTCCTACGGAAAGCAAGGTGTGGGGAGAGGATGTCGCAAAGCAGGAGAAGTAGAAGGTAGGTGTGGTTTATGGCATATCAGATTTACTCTTTGAAACTCACAGCAAACCATTTTTAATCTTTATATCAGTGGTTTTCAAGGGCCTCGTTATAGCTGAATTGATTTTATGAAGACATTTTAGCAATTTACATTTTGAATACAAATGAGAACAACTATATACCTACACTTGTCAGCACCATAGTCTCTTATTTGAAAGAATGGAAGCTGGATTTCGTGGTTCATCATTCTAATGCAAAAATTTAGGAGATAGATGCAGGAGGGTCAGTAGCTCAAGGTCAATCTTAGCAATGAAGTAAATTCCTCAAGGCCAGTCTGGACTGCATGGGACCCTGTCTAAATACCATGTACTCTGGAGGTAAATTTACACATTTTTCTTACACAATTGCTTTTTCTAATTATATGAATCTCTGTTCAGAGGCTACATGAGGCATTAGTACTACACTTTGCTTCATCTATTTTCTTTAAAGACTTGGAACTGAAGGAGTTCTCAAAATGCACCAAAGTTTCACCATTATATACTTTGGATTTTTTTTCCAAGCTATAAAATGGTTGAGTCTTGCAAATAAATATGTGCCTTTCAGTAAGGACTTGTGATAGCTCTGAGAATCTAGAGCTCTACATGACATAGGTGAAAATATTCAAAACTATCACCTCTCAACTCAAAGATCTCACAATTTTTAAAGAAGAAATATCAGAGAGGCCCCTTGCGGTGCATTGTGGTGGTTATAGCGATGTGTTAACTACATTGTGTTGTGGAGCCTGGAGAAGAAACCTCAAAGATACAGAGTATGAGAAAGGACAAGGACCAAATTTAGTGTGGTGGGTTGAATGTTTGTGCAATTCTAGTTTAAGAAGTTTGGGATATGGGGCTTTGGGAAAGTGATTCGTTACCATAAGGCCTTAGGGAATTGGCCTTATGAAAGAGATCAATATCTATGGATGAGATTCCAAAGAAATCTCCCACTCTTTTCATCTTACAATGACACAGCAAAAAGTTGACCTGCAGTAGGAAGACAGCATCAAGAGGTACCAAATCTATAAGCACAAGGATCTTGGATTCCACAGGCTCCATGCCAATAAGTAATTAATTTGCTTATGAGCTTCCCAGTCGATAGTATTTTGTTATGGTGGTACAAATCACACAATAAACCAGCATTAAAATCAATCAATGTGGGAAGAGGAGATGTGGGTAAACAATGAGGTTGAATTTGGGGTTGTGGAGTGGAATTGAAGCTGTGTGTTGTCTTGTTTGTTGCCTCCATAGGTGTGGGATAGAGCTGTTTGTTTCCCATTATAAGCTCATCCCTACTTAAATAAGGGATCAAGGGGGTACAGAAAACATCAAAGTTATTTACATAATGTTATTATTATAGGAAAACAAAAAAAGTAGATTGAATATAAGCAAAGGAATCACCCTTTTTGTGGGCTTACACTATGTCACCCTGGCTGTTTCCTACTTCTGGATTCAAGTGATTCTTCTGCCTCCATCTCCTGCATACTGGAACTCATGCACCCTTAAGCCTGAGTTTCAAAAAAAAATATTTTTTAAAACATACTTGTGGACATGTCGATATGAAATCCAGGGTAAAATGTAATTGGTAGCCTGAACTTTGCATTTAAGAAGCATCTGAGCAAAACTGAGATAAGTGTGAGGACCATTATGGAAGGATCTGGACCGTTAGGGAGAAGAAGGAAAGAAAGTAGAGTGTGGCAGTCTCCACTGAAAGCTTATTATGCACTGAGACAGAGCTGGAATAAAATGTTTCCATTGCTCTGTGAATCTTGTCCTCATTTGTTAGATGAGCTTGTCCTGCATGGCCTTGAAGCTACTCTTTTGATCAAGCTGTGTATATACTTAGAGAGAAAATTAATTAATTACAACTGTGATCATTGCTAAAAGCTAGAAATGTAGAGTGACCTGAATTGCCAACTCTAATCAGCAAGATCAAAGACAACTCCCCACAAGTGACCATGACATGGAAGCCTGAAAGATAAATAGCTGAGTTCTCCAGAGCTCACTGTCTCAAACTTGCACTATTGACATTTGAGGCTGGGTAATTTTTTACTGAGAGAAGTTTTGTATATTGTAGGATGTTTGACAACAATCCTGGCCTTGACCTCCTGGAAAGAAATATTATTTCCACCCAATTGTAACAAGCAGAAATATCTCCAGACATTTGTCAAAGTCCCTTTGGAAGAACACCGACACAGAGAAATGTAAGTGCAATATTCTCAGAACAGGGACTCACATGTGAAACTACAAGGAAGGAAACACAACATAGTCCAGGAGACAGTGACTTCAGGTGATGCATATATATTATATTATTATATATTATTTTTACATATGAATATATGTGTGTGTGCACGTGTGTGCGTGTGTGTGTGTGTGTGTGTGTGTGTGTGTGTGTGTGTGTGTGTGTGTGAAAGTGGTAGATAAAACAAAAATGACCGCATGCACATGGAGGTTTTGGAGTGATCAGATGAGAACATACACAGTGCTATTGTATGATGGAGAGTAATACCTTCAAATGTACCTTTTTCTCTATATATATTCCATTTGCCTATGACAAGGCTGGGTATCAACTATTGCAAATCTTGAGTATAATTTGCATCTTGGGATTCATTACAAGCCTTTTGATATTAGTACCTCTGTTATGATATGTGTACCTTTACTTTAATGCTCCTCTCAAATGCTCTAAGGAAAAACAAGATAGCAACACTCATTTTCAATCTGTTAAACTTTTCAGGCATAGTCATTATTTTCTATCTTAGTTTTTTCACAGACAGTACAACACATATTAGATCCGGTACAATGCTTGTCACTTATGTCTTCTGGGGTCTATGCAGCAGCACAAAGACTCTCTAATGTCTTCTCTTTTTAGAAGGACCCTTTCTTCCTGTTTTTTTTTTTTGCCACTCATTTTTTCTTAGGCAGAGGTGTACATTTTGCAGAGTATTTTTGTCATTTGTTTTTTGTCATTTCTTGAATCTTCTTATCTTGAACTTACTGTACTCTATGATGGTCAGCATAGCATCTTGGAAAAGTGGCTCAGTATACAAAGAATGCTTCTGCCTCATGTGTGCAATGGACTTAGCATTGAAAATCCATTTGAGATGAGACCTTTATAGTCTTTCTATTACTGTTGTTATTTATAATTTCCTATCATTGTCTTACATGCCCTGCTTTAGTCTACTTTTTTTGCCCCAGTCTTTCCAGAATTTTTCTCTAAAACATCACCTCAGAGTCTCATTCAAGGAAAGATTTCCTCCTCTTCTTTGTTCTTTTAACTCAGTTGTTCCTTATAAATTAAATTGTCATTGTTTATTCTCTCTTCTTGAGTGTCAGTCAAGTTATTACTGCTTTGGCAGCATTGGGGTAGGTTGGGTTCTCCTATAGGATACTGCCTTTTCTGGCATGGACTAGATTATAGAATCAGATTAGAAAGGGAGCAATAGAAAATGGTAAAAAAAATAAAAATGAAAATGGCAAGCTGTGTACTGTCCATGACACATGAAGTGGTGTGTTTCGTCTTATAGCCATTGACTACAGCTAGTCTACATTGACTTTCCTAACATATGGAGACAGGAAAGAACAAGTTTACTGCTCTCTCAAAGGAGGTAGAAAGCTCTCAAATCTATGGTTAATCTTATCCCCTGCACTGATTTGTATAAAGAGAAAATTTTCACTGTGATGTGTCACGCTATACAATGGAAGGGGAATCAATCAGAGCAATATATAATATATAATAATGATGCCCATAGAGAATATTACAAAGCAATGATGCTGGGTGCCTGGGAAAACTCAGCGTGAGCTGACCTGACCACGAAGAAATGAAAATGGGGATTAAATCAGTGAGGTTTGAAAGAATGTACAACCCAAGCAGAAAGGGCATGTGTAAAACCTCTAAGGAAGGTGGAGAGAGCCTGACATATTCTAGTGAAGGAAAGGTTTCATCCATAACTTAGAGAATGAAAGTAAGGTAAGGCTTATAATAGCAAACAATGTTGCAAATATTATCTATGACTCCATTATAAGAGCACTAAAAAAGCCTTATTACCTATGAAGCTTGAGACTACCAGTATTGCTTCTCAAAATAAAAAGAGAACATTTTAGTGGAGTAGGAGGAAGAAATGTGTATGTAAATCTAGGAAAGTAGCAATTGTCTTCAGAAGAAATGCTTTCTTTAGCTTTAACCAGTGACTAAAAGAAAACAGTTAGATGATGGAGCATATGCAACTGAGTACTTAACACAGGACTCTTGGGTCTTCCTCCCAGATTGGTCAAGATGAGGAAAAATATCAAAGGTTTTATATGTGTATGTATGTATGTATGTATGTATGTATGTATGTATATATATATATCATCTGCTACACACCTAACTGTATGATGAATATTTCAGCTAAGGTATTCTGTGGTAGGGATTAGATTCTAGTGTGGAGCCCTAAAATAGTTTCCATATTGCATGTTGGACAAAATGCAGGGTTGAAACAGAAGACCATTAATGTATCATGGTACCATGTGTATCATTGATATTGATAACATTTTTAGGGTTTTTTTCAATAGGCTTTTTAAAGCCTCTGGTGTAACAACCACTACACACATCAAGAATGTGTCCCACTTTTGTGTGTGCTTGATGCTTTTATCTCTCTTGTCTTTGATATTTTCTTTTAGTTAGTTACCAATCACATCATCAGAACTCACTAACTTGTGTCATTAGCTTCCTATAATTCATATTTCAGAAACATGGAAGGCCTTACCTTCTTGTTGGAGGGGGGATGGGGAGTGGGTTCAGGGGGTGAAGGCTGGAGGGGCAGGAGAAGGGAAGAGGAGGATGTATGTATGATTGGCATGTAAAATGAATAAAAAATTTCTTAATAAAAAAACAACTGGCTCATGTCTGAACCCAGACAATGAGCAAAATCTTACTATACGGTTGTTCTTCAGCACATGAACTGGTAAACAAGATGTGTGGTTATGTTTCTTTATCTGTACTGCATATCATAATGCCATAGGAGTTTCCAGTGTCTGAGAAGAAAAATGAGTAAATGACATTTTTTGAGTAATAATCTTTCCTCTGAGCTTCAGTTCAGAGTTTAACACACTGGTTCATTTTTCACAAAATCATCAAGAGCTGTGATTAGTTTCTTAGAGAAAACTTTAAGTTTTCATTATAGGTTTAGTTTTTAATTAACTGGTCCTGGGTATGACCTAGAAAATTTTTCTAGTATTGTCTTTAGAGATGTTAGGCTTCCAACTGTATTTAGTAATCACTCCCAGTGATAAAACTAGTATACAATGTAATAGTTAATTTACACAATTCACAGTTGGGTTACCATGATTTAATTCCTGACTGGGCCAATTAATGATTTTTTTTCTTTGTATTGCTAGGGATGGAAACTGGGGCCTCACAAATAATAGAAAAACACACTATCATTGAACCATATTCCCACACTTAATGATTATTTTTAAATTAGTTTAATTAAGTGTTCTGATTCAGTGTCTATATTTGTAAAACAAAGACTAAAATAATACATGAAGTAATGCACAGGTTCCTTAGCATGAGCTTAATATTTTTATTTGTACACATACACACATACACATAACAAATACAGAGGATGCTGGAGACTACTTACAAGGTCAACATTCTCTCTAGAGTGTGGTTTAAAAACTCGAAGTTAGCCAAGGAGAAAGCCTCAGTGTTTCAGGGTGATGGTCTATGTTCTACTAGATGAACAGATCATGACGCCTGTCTTTAATATGTGTGGGCAAAATACAAAGTTGCTATAATTATGTCAAAAATATCACAATGTAAACTATTATTTCAATAGAAAAATGAAATTTTATTTGATGGCACATATCTACACTTATAGACACAAACTCAAAATTTAAATACTTTGGTGTAATAAAATTAAAAGTCTTCTACTCCTCCCACAAAATATTATATGGGTTCTAGGAGAAAATTCAGGCTTCATAATTCTGCAATTCTGCAATGAGAAATAGGAGGAGAGAGGGGAGGAAGAGGTAGGGAGAGGAAGAAAACAGAAGATGGGTGTGGTGATATATTACGTCCCCCAATATATTGTTTATACTAATAAACTTATCTGGGGTCAGAGGACAGAACAGCCACTAGATAGACATAGAGGCAAGAAAATGGTGGCACACCCGCCTTTAATCCTACCATTTGGAAGACAGAGATCCGGATCTCTGTAAGTTCAAAGCCACACTGGAAACAGCCAGACATGGTGACTCATTCCTTTAATTGTAGGAAGTGATGGCAGAAAACAGAAAGGTATATAAGGCGTGAAAACCAGGAACTAGGGCTGGTTAAGCTTTCAGGCTTTCGAGAAGCAGTTCAGCTGAGATCCATTTGGGTAAGGACACAGAGGCTTCCAGTCTGAGGAAACAGGATCAGCTGAGGAATTAGGAGGTGAGGAAGCTGTGGCTTGTTCTGCTTCTCTGATCTTCCAGCGTTGACCCCAGTATCTGGCTCCAGGTTTGTTTTTATTAATAAGACCTGTTACGATTCCTGCTACAGATGGGGAAGAAAACAAAGCAGAGAATGAGGAGAAAGGAATCAGCCTGCTGAACTTCCTTCGTTTTAGCAGGAAATGCGTTCTCCACAGGAAAATTCATGTTGCCAGATTAATAGTTTGACCTGAGTGACAAGAGAGCAGGGTGTGGGTGAGAGAGGAACCAAGATTAACATATGAAATGAATGAATGGCAATAACAAGACTGGACACCCCTTCGCCCCCGCCCCAACACCACCAAGGCCTATTTGTTACACAGAGCATGTGTGATGTACAAAAGGTAAAGAGGTGTGCTTGGCTCACAGCTCTTCTCACCCCTCACCACTGAGCAGCAAACCTACTCCAGCTCTCAGGCCACTTTCTTGCTTTGTTGGAAGTGCTTTTTTTTTTTTTCTCAGTAAACTGTTTCTGTTTCAGTTACCATTCATACATTCTTGGTTCAATTCCTTGTTCTGGGACAGAAGAACCTTGGAATTACAGTCGGTGCCTTTGAGAACCTAATTCTGGTCTGTAACAGCTGAGTGGAAGAAGCCGTAACTTTAAAATGATTTCCATGAAGTGTGATACATCTAAACTATGGAATATTCTGTACCAGAAGAAATGAACTACAGTGCCATGGAGAGACAAGGAAAGCACTCAACAGCAGAAAGTGTTAGCAAGAAGCCTGTGTAAAAATCTTCAAAATATATGATTTGAACTTTGATAGATTTTTAGAAAGGTTGAACTATAAGAAAACAGAAGGCTGGTGGTTTCAGGGATTGGAGAGGATAGAGAGTCAGTCAGAGCATGGAGTTTCATAGTAGCATGAAAACTTTCTCCATGCTACTATAATTCTGGGTGCCTGCATGACATAAACTTGTCAGAGGTCATAAAATATCTGATGCCAGAGTGAACTCATAAATGCATCAGACTCAAGACTCAGATTGATTGCAAAGTATAGATGTCTGTTCCTGGATTGTCTCATGAGGCACTGTGGTGAGGGGTCAGGGTGTTGACAACAAGGGAAGCCCTCCCTCGGTCAGGGCTTGGCAATGTATGGCAAACCAGCACCTTCTGGCTCAATGTAATCATGAACTTCAAAAACCCATTGAACAACAATGTTATACGACTTTTATCCATTCATTCTAGTGCTAACAACCACTATCACCACTGATTTTTAGAGAGGATTTGCTATGTATTAAGCACTCTACTGAGTGCTTTTAATGAAATAGCTCACTTAGCCCTCACAGAATCAAGGGAAATATTCCACTGCTTCTCTTTTTAAAGGTGAGAAAGCTGAAGCTTGAATATATTAAGCATCTTTGCAAGGGAAAACAGTTTTGTGGTGAGGTCATATGATATTTTAGAGTAGCACATCAAAAATCCAAAAAATGTATGTGCAGAAGGACACAGGCCAATGCCCTCCCCCAGCTCTCAGAAGTCTTAGTGATAGTGAGAATCTCTTGGAATTTCCCTAGAACATGGAATGGTTAGTCATGACAACTATGTTAATGAAAGGAGTTGGCATTTTTGAGTCATCTAGGTTATGCAAATCATTATAACACAGATTAACATATTTCTTCACAGCTGTAGACTCACAGAGTTGGCCAGCCACAGATGAAGAAAGTTCTGCATAGTCCAAACAGTCACAAAATGTATCCTTAGAGAATATGGTCTTAGAGGTGACTTGGAGAATGAGTGGTGCAGCTCCAGAGAAGCTAGCTAACAAAGAGGACCCTAAAAGGGACACATGGATCACCCTGGGAGGGGGAAATAGATGAGATCTTCATGAGTAGGTATGAGTAGGACTTTGCTAAGGAAACATGGGTATAGGGGATAAGGCAGCATGACAATTTGAGGTAAGTGAGAGAGACTGTGGGAGAAAAGCATTTGTGTATCTGAAGATCCAAAAGAATGTTAAAGTTATCAGGCACCAGGGAGAGGTCAATCCACATGTAATGGGTAAAAGAAGTGCATCAGTTCATCCAAACTGATATATTATGCTACGAACTTCCTTTCTACAACATGTTACCACAGACTCTTACAGATTTTTCTGCAAGAAAGTACATTTGGAGTCAAAAAAGATGACCATGGGAAATCAATTAGAAAATCTCAAAGACACAGCTCAGTTTAGAAGTACTGGTGGCTTTCACTAGAACAGTAACCATAGAATTGGACAAATTCATGATAGGCTTCCTGTTGGGGCACTAAAGAAGATACAAATGAACACGACCATGGGTTTTGTCTATTAATGGTGATTGGTAGAGGTAACACTAGAATAAGAACAGCAAGGTTTGATTATTTAAAAGCAAGTCATGATCTTCATCATGGACATATTAAATGTGAAAGTTCATAAGTTGTGATAGCATTCTTCAACCTAAGAAGTTGACCTTCAGGCTAGAGATGTAAATTTTAGATGTCTGGACATGAACTGGAAATTCCAAGTCACTGGATAAGGTTGTAAAGGAAAGAGGAGCCAAGAAGTTCCTTGAGATGAAGGCCTAAAGTATCCCTATGTTAAGAAAGTATGCTTGGACCTGCCTCTACTGAATGTACCAGGCTCTGCTAACTCCCCATGGGAGGCCTTACCTTCTTGGGTTGGAGGGGGGAGAGGCTGGAGGGGGGAAGGCTGGAGGGGCAGGGGGAGGGAAGAGGGGGATCTGTGATTGGTATGTAAAATAAATAAAAAATTCTTAATAAAAAAGATAATAATAAAAAGAAAGTATGCATAGGACTTGGCTGGCCGAAGAAATTAAGAAGGAACAACTGGAGAGAGAGAGAAACGCACCTTCATTGAGCACAAGAAATAAAGGCTTTGAAGATGAAGGCTGTAATGAAATACTACTGAGAATTCACCAAGGAAGTATTGGGTGCTGCACAGTATGATTATATTCAAGGTCTAAGATTCTCTTGCCCTCACATAAAAGATTCTTCTTACATTCTTGATGAATCTGTGAACAACTAAGAAAAGAAAAATCACATTGCTTATTATAAGCTGTAAAATGTTTTCAAATGAATGATGTCACAATTGCACAATGAAGGATTCTTACCATTTCCATTTCTCAAATGAGGAATTAGTCTCCTGGAAAAGATAAGTTTGTTTTCCCCAAAAAATACCCGGTATTACAGTTAAGCTAGAACGAGCCTGAAGTTCTGTATCAACACCACATTTGCTGGTAGATGAGGGATATATGAGATCATAGGACTGTTTACATATAATATCTATAGCAGTGGCTCTCAGCCTCCCTAATGCTGGGACCCTTTAATACAATTTCTTATGTTGTGGTGACCACCAACCATAAAATTATTTTCATTGCTTCTTTATAACTGTAATTTTGCTACTGTTATGAATCACAATGTAAATATCTGTTTTCCAATGGTCTTGGGAGGCCTCTGTGAAAGGGTCATTTGACCTCAAAGGGGTCTCAATTTACAGGTTGAAAACCATTCATTTATAGCAATATATGTGCATTGGAATGCATTTGTATAGTGCTATTTGTGTTTGTGTGCACTCAAGCACATGAATGTGCACCTGCATTTCCTCCAACTTAGATAAAAGTTAAACTAACATTCAGCTTGCAAAGACAGTGGCCACATTTCCTAGAAGAGAAGAGGATGTGGTCCTATACTGTGTTAAGGTGATTGATGGGAGGGAAGAGACTGACAGAAGGAACCAATAGCTGCAGAGAGTTGACAGTGAGCGGGGTTGTCTTCCAGCATCAGTCATCATGAGAACTGGTCTCTCCACACGCAGATGTTTATACAAGACAGGCTCAATGTCCCCTCAGTATGAAGGCACTTCAGGCTCATATCAAGATTTCTATGCACATCACCATAGTGAAAACAAGTGAAGCTGCAGCAACATCTACAGAGAGAAAAACAGAAAAAGTTAAGGTGGAGATATTAGTCATTCTCCGCCTTCTTTTCTTACATTATTCATATTAAAATTTTTATTTATTTATATATCAGTATTGTATTTACATCATTTTCACCTCTCCCTTTCCTCCTCCAAATCCTTCTGGGTACTTCCCAAATCCCTTTCAAACTCATGACTTCTTCTGTGATTGTTGTTGTTGTTGTGTGTGTGTGTGCGCGCGCGCATAGTTTTCATTTAGGATTACTCATATGCACATGCATTTAGAGCTCACCAGTTAGATTTGGGTGACATATCAGGTAACTCTTCATTAGAGATAATTGATTTATTCTCTCTGCCTCTTTGTTCTCTCTCTGTGTGTGTCTCTCTTTCTTTCTCCTCTGTCTTCCCCCACCCTCTCTGGTAGCAGACATTGATTACCTTCATCTTCATCATATGGGTGGGGTCTTCAGAAATTTATCCCATCCATGTTGGCATGTGAACTAGTGTGGTCATTACACAAGTCTTATTAAGGTGGCCCTATTGTTGAGATTTCCTGGGTGCAACTACCCTGTAATGTCTAAATAACAGTATCTCTCAGCAGAGAACTATTTTCTTCTTTCTCTAACATACTTTTTGTACCTTCTTCCATAATCTTCCTTGAACCTTTGGTGTAGGGTTTTGTTATAGATGTATCACTTATTCTCTACATTTTACTAATGGGTGAGAGATTAGTAATGAGGAAATAACCCACTTTACATGACTTCCTGTTTCAACATCTGCAAATCCATATAATCCAGCCCCCAATGTGGGTTTGTTTGTAGAGAATGTAGGAGATGTAAGATTCAGGAAGTGCTGTCTCTACACTTCCAGCGGCTTTGTGATATAGGCCATGTTTCCTCTGCTATGCCTCAAATAACATGAACACTAAGAAAGTGTGATGAACCAAGAGCAGCCCAGATACTCCAAGACACAATAAAAAGCTAAGAAAATTGCACGCAATGGCAGGCTGATAATATGCCAGGCAATATTTCCCAGCATTTGTTAGTCCTATGAGTGGCTGAATACAGACAGGCTTTCATTGATGAACTATTTGGGATACAATCCAGACACAAGGTATTCTTATATTAGGGAGTTTCTTTTTTTTTTTTTGAAGTTATAAAAATGCACTCAAATTGATTGTGATGGTCATTACACAACTCTATGAATGAACTAAGAATCACTGGATTATACATGTTAAAGTGGTGAAGTTTATGATATTTTAATCTAAATGAAACTATTTTCCAAAAAAATTTTATATTTAAAAAACAAGTTAAGCCAGGCAGTGGTGGCGCACTCCTTTAATCCCAGCACTCGGGAGGCAGAGCGAGGCAGATTTCTGTGAGTTTGAGGCCAGCCTGGACTACCAAGTGAGTTCCAGGAAAGGCACAAAGCTACACAGAGAAACCCTGTCTTGAAAAACCAAAAAATAAAAAATAAAAAACAAGTTAATTGTTTTTATTCCATACTTTCCAAATGTCTTTGACCACGGTACTTTTTTTCCTTTTAAATAATAAGATGTTTTGTATCCTGTTGAATAGAGATTTGGCAAATAGAGCCAGTGAGTAAACTTGGGTTCAAATAGTGGCTGTGTCTTTTTCTAAGTGGTTGCCCTAGAGACTCACAGCTGAGTGAGCTTTGGCAAGTCATTCAGCTCTCTGAAGCTCATGGTAATTTTGACACATCTCACCAATCATTGAAAAGATGAAATGAGATAACAAATGAAGTACTTGAATTATTAATCACAATACTTGGCAGTAAGAGCCTACAAACATCAGCTGACTCTGATTTGCTGTGCTGAAAGAATAAAAATAAAAACAAAGAAACAAAAGGGAATTCTCATAATGATAAAGACTCCCAGGTCATACTTTGTGAAGCATTAAACAGCAGGCACAATGAGACTATGTGTCACTGTGTACTGTCTACTTCTGGGTGACAGGTGTTTTGGTAAAAAATGTTTAAGTAACTCAGCAGATGTCCTTGAATGCTTCCAGGCGTATTTTTGACTATGGCAGTCAAAAAAAATCAAGGCTCTACGTTAGGCTTCCTCCAGTAGCAACATCCTAGAAAGCTAAATCTTCTCTTTGAATACTTTTCCAGGGAATATAAATAATTTTCTGGGAATGCTGAAAAGAAATTCTATGACAATGAATTGAAACATTAAGGCTAGGTCTGGTAGTGTTGCTTAACATTAATTTTGTTTGCAATTGGAAAAGATCAAAAGAAAGGTTTTTGTTAAGGAAGTTCCCATAGCCTGATAGGTTCAAGTTTGAAAGGATGTATGATTTCCACCCATTTTTCATTTTGATAACCATTTCATCTGATGTGTTAATTTACTTATTTATTAGTGACATGATCTCACTATATTACTCAGGCTAGTCTGTAGCTTTTGGGCTCAAGTGCTCCTCCAGCATCAGCATCCTAAGTAGATGTAACCACCAGCACAAGCCACCACACCTGGTTCTTTCACTTTTAAAACATGTGAATGCATGATCTTTTAACCATCAAGAAAATATTTTTCCACCAACTTCAAAACAGAATCTCCTTATGAGAGGGAAGTCCAAGTCAACTATGTACTTGGAAATTAGCATGCATTTACCAGACTTCTGACCAGACTGGAAATCCCTAACTGATCTTTCAACTGTATGTACAACTTTGGCTTTGACACACACACACACACACAAAAGCCAGCTTTCTGGGAAGGGTTATCTTGTCCCAGCTTGAAAGTGGAGCACATTAGTCACATCATTACCTAAAGTCTAGCTGAACACTGAGCAAAATAAACACTCTGGTTGGTCCACTTAATTTGACTAGAAATTGTCAGGTCACGAGAACAGTGAGAATCAAGATGAAGAAAGGCTGGATTCAACAGGTGAGACTCTCATACAGTAGCAACTTACACCTTCAAGTGTTTCCAATGAGAAAAAAGTAATTTTTTTTCTAGACAAGTCTGGAGTCTGGACAAACATGACTCAGTTTCACAAACTCCCTCTCAACTTTCTTGAAGGCCACACATGTGACATAGGAGATTCTATATTCTTCCAATCAACAGAGAGCCATGTCAGATGCAGGAAATGAACTCCAGTCTAAACTAAACTCTGAAAGAGTGCTTCATGCATGGGTGAAGTCTGAAGCTCATCGGTGATGAAAATCTCTCCAGTTTATACAAAAGTCTAAGCACTGGAAATAAGCACTTCTTGGTCTTGACCTAAAAGGTCACTGTGGACTGTTGTTACTACTGTAACAACTTAGATCAGTTCAAAAATGCAATGTTTTAGGGCAACGAAAGGAAAGTGCTTGAGGAGACTCCTATTCATTCAATATTTCTTCATTCTCTGGGGGTGTGATGAGAGAGTTAATTTGCATACCTGCTTTTATGTGTTTGTAGTACAGCAGTTTGAGTCTGGCACCATCATTGTGTTTTTACAAAGAAACGGAGGATTTTAAAAAAAAAATGCAGATTCCAAACTGAGAAATTATAAATCAGGCTTTTTGTTTCCTGCCTAATATATTCACAACACCTATTTCTTTTTAAAACAGAGATTTGGGCATTCAGTAGAAGAGGAGACTGTTAATTCTTTCCAAAGACTTTGTGTGGAATCTGCTATAGTTTCATTCTGTTGCTGATAGAAAATGCTCTTTTAAAAAATCAGGTTAAGACAGGAAAGCCTTTATTTCATCTTACACTTCCAGGTCACAGTCCATCATTGAAGGCAGATGAGAAGAACTCACGATAGGAACCTTAAGGCAGGAGTGACTGTCATCCTATGCACAATTACTTCCAATCGGGAAACTCACTCACAGTCAAGGGAAAGTAGCAGGAAGCATGGGGGATGCTGTCTGCTAGGTGTCCTGCTATTTGGCTCTTGCTTATCTAACTTTCTTGCCCAGCCTAGGACAATTTATCTAGGAAATGCCGTTGCCCGCAGTGGGGTGTGTCCTCCTATATCAATTAGAATGATCAAGACAGTCCCTTGAAGACATTTCAACAATGCAAAATGTTTTATTCAATAGAAACTTTTCTTTCATGGTGATTTTAGGCTGTGTCAAATTGATAGCAGATGATTACTAGGACAGCATCTTTTATTCCTCACAGCCAGAGAAAAGTCATGATAAATAACAGTATTAAATGACAGAAATTGTGCTCGGAACTTTATACATGTAATCTCTAATCTCCATCATAAGTCCAAGACATCATCTAGAATTTGCTTCACAGATAGAAAAAGCGTTTTATAGTTTGGAAGGGTCATGGCCATTGAGATCAGGTAACCTTCCACATTGACCAGTCACATATACACTCTTTCTCTAGAGATGTTCTTCATGAAATTATTCTGTATTCTCTTCACAAATACAGTTATACTACCAGTGGGTCTCATAAATAACAATTATTTGCCAACATATAAAACAATGGTGTCTACTTCTCAAATGACGAATTGAAATCCTGGGAATGTGGTTGCTTTGTAACCAACTGGCTAATACTCATTGATGGGAATATTACTAAACTGATGTCATAAGTCTAAGGAACTGGTATAATATTTATATATTTTATACTGACATTTCAATTTTTTAAAAATATCAGATATTATTCAAAGAATTTCACTGATAATGAGTAGTGGCATGATTGGAGCCATCCAATTTAGGTAAGCTGGTTTTGACAATATTTTTAAGTTGGCCACCAGCTTATTATGTATTTTTTATGCCAGCACTTGCAAATATAATTAAACACAAATTCAATAATATTTTATCCTAACATAAGCCATTTTTTCATAAAACAAATTCTTAAATAGCAATTATCCATTTTATTCATTGTCTCCTTCCCCTTTTGTGCAGAAATACATAGTCCTGAACATCCCACTGTTTACCACAGCATATCTCCGGCCAGCATTTGCTGCTGATTATTCCATACCAGCCCATGGAGAGCTACCCAGTGAAAATGGGCTATTTTCTAATGTTTCTGTGGCATCATAAATACAATACAGTGTTGAGGAGTTTTGATTCTTAAATGTGACAGTTTATTTTGGTAAGATTATTACAACTTTTAAAACTCTTTCACTGTGTTCCAAAACCAAGCAACTTTTAATTATCATAATTGTTTTTGTTTTTCAATTACATATATGCATTTCATAAGAAACATTTCATTTCTGCAGTTAGACAGGTTGAAGCCCCAAAGAGACAAGAAAGAGCTTAGCTGATTCTACCCTACTTTTCTGGCTGCAGCAGAACTCCATGTGTGGGAAAGCCGAACTCATTCACCCTAAGGGAGAACAAAGAAACTTCAGAAAAATGAAATCCATAGATCACAGCAGAATCTGTGTAGTTCTCATTTTTGCTCCTTTCCCAGGACCTCTTTAAAGCTTCCCTAAGAGCTGTAAAGGTTGAAAAAAGAAAAACAAAAAGAGAGACAAAATTTTCTCTGAAATGAGGTGGGGACATGACTATATTTGCGGTTGGACATTGCAGAATGAAGATCTAGTTAATAATGCTCCTTAATTATTAACTGTGTGAATGTGCTGAGGTCATATTATCCTGTTAGATATTCTTTCCTAGTCTGTACAGATGTCTCTTAAGATTGCTGCTTGGAGCAATTAAAAGATTACAGACCGTATATATGCATTCACACACACACACACACACACACACACACACACACACACACATATATATATATATATATATATATATATATATATATATATATATATATGATAACCAAAAGGTTGTTCAGTTGGTCTCAATATTGTTGCATAGAGTGTACAGGTTGCACACTTCATATCTAGGCACGCCCAGGTGAAATGAAGGAATGCAATCCAAACTGAGATCCGTTGATAAAACCAGGTACTCCAGCATGGGCCTGCAACTCTTCTTATTTTGGGTCATTCACACAAATGGACTATTTACTAGAGTCATGGTGGTACAAAATAAATCAGGGCTGCTCTAAAATATTATATAAAATACTTCTACACACACTTCAATTGCATACATGTCAAAGTATAGAAATTACAATCAAGGAATCTGGATAGTTGTCCTGCCTTACTGGAAATCAATAATCTTCAGCTATTTTCATAGCCACCTTGAGCTCCTACTTGCTCATTTTCAGAATAAGGTGGTTTTCTTACCCTCTAATCTGGAGAACACATGTTTCATACTTACTCTGAAAATAGAGACATGCTCATTATTCAATGACTGCTCTAACTGCATCTTATCCAATTATCTACCTTATTAAAACATTCCCGACAATCTGTAATTGGTTTCTAAGATCAACAAGCCAAATCTTTAAAATCCAGAGAAACCATATAACCAGCCACCGCCTGGTGCAAATGAGGCCAGGCATTCTTTATTCATGGCAAAAAGCTCAGGCTCACCCTCTATCTTCTTTCTCCATCATGTTTAGTCTCCATATTCCCTTACTCATCGCACTCAAAAATTACTTGCTGGCTACGTGGAAAGGATAATTGATTTAATTATTTTATCCTAAACAAATAAAACTAAACATTACAAGATAGAATTACCTGTCGGCATCTTCAAGGCCAGCTGTTCTTCGGCTCTCTATTTAAGTTGAGCTTCAAACAGTGGTGTCATAGACTCATGGAGAATGTGCTAAGAAGAAATCTGTGGGGGCAACAAGGACAGCGTTTTTTTGTTTTGTTTTGCAGGAAAGGAGTTGAGGCTCCAAGCAGATCAGTGACTGGCCCTGGTTACTTCCTCATGAGCAGAAGCATCTGAATAAGGAACCAGTACTTTATGGCTTTGGGTGTGTCATCAATGCAATGACATCTCAGTTCAGTTTTGCCAGCTGTAGGTGTTGCTAGTCTGCATCTTTGCAGGAACCTGTATCTCCCAAGCTGTGTCTAATAACTTTGGGCAAGTTAGCAACAATGTAATTTCTCCCTCTAGAGATCACACAGCAGGGCCCTGATGTTTACTACTCTATCTGTCCATAGATTCCCATGGAAGTTTTGTATCTTTCCATCTATGGTCTCCAATGTTCATAGTTCTCTAAAATATTATGCCTGTGGTTAATTTCTTCGTAATCCTTTCCAGTCTTTAATAGCATGTTTACATTATTCATGTTATACTTGAAATTGCATTTTCCCCCTCCATCAAAATGAGAGTTCCATGAAAACAAGGCTTTTTCTCCCTTTTTCCTTACAACTTTACCTCCAGTTCCTAGAAAAGTGTCTGGTAGATGGTGGGTGCCTAAGACCTTGCTGTGGAAAAGTGAATGAATAAGCAATGGCATAGTTTCCAAGTTTTATTTTGCATTCTTAGTAAAGAAGCTTGTTGATTTGGGTACTTCTAAGAAATCTGATTAGCATAATTGAAGCTGTTTAACTATCTTTGAATGTCAGCTCTCTCTTTTCTCATCCCCACTAAATCAGACTCGCTAGTCTCATGTTGCATGGTAGGTTAGTGTATGTGGTCCTGACCCACAATCTTTTCTTGTAAAACAAGAGATTCAGGAGTCGGTACACTTAGTGCAGTGTGTTTCTTACTGAAAGCTTAGCTTTGTTTTGGTAAGCATTTTTTGTTATAAATACTTAGTTTCTATCCTGTGCTGACTAGGATGCTCTGAACTGTGGTTTTCATGACCATGGAAGTCTCAACAAATTATGTCATATTAATTACGTTGTCCATTTGAAGCCTAAAATATTGATGGATACTGGGGCAAAGGTCCCTGTGGAAGCACACTGTCAGAACGTCTTTCCTATTATGACATTTTCATTTAGCCCAGTCTTTATTTTCTCATCTATTTTCTTTAGAATTTCTTCATGTAAGGGGTTATTATTCACTGTAAGAATATTTTCTTTCATGGTGGCAGAGAAGTATTGAGCTTACAGTTGTGCAAGGGCAAATTCAGAAGCAATCCAAGCCAGGCTCTGGCCTCTGTGCAGAGCTAAATCCATCACCCAGAAGAGATGAGACAGTGAGTGATATTCTTTAATTAGTTCTACCCACAAATGTGGTTTTTTCAGGGGCGAAAGGAATTGTTGGTTTCTTTATACAAGTATCTTCACTTGTCTTTCAGAGATTTTTTTTTTTGTAGCCTTGAGTGAAATTTTATTTGAAGATTAATCTTTCCTCGGTTTAATTTGACACAAAATTTGAAGCTGATATATTCAACTTCTTAAAAGACTTCATTTACTTAGACATTCATGAGAATGGAATACAAGGCCCTCAGGAGGTAAAAGGAACACTTCATCATTGTAAGTGGAGCATGTGTGTACTAAGTACAGTTTCTGACATGTAGTGGGGGCCCTCTACATGTTTGTAAGTGAATGAATGAACTAGTAAAGATTTGCAAGAATGACTAAATAACATAAATAAGTCTTATTCTTATATCAGAGGAATATTTGTAATAAAGAATCAATAAAATAATTTTGCTTGTATAATAATCTGGATATATATCAGCTCCCAGACTTAATCTGGGATATCTCAAGAGCTCCTTTGGAAATCAGTTGAGACCTCCATTATACAGGCACCATAGTTTCCCTTCTCCTCCTACCCTATCCTACTCTTTTTAGATAGTTCTATTTTTTTCTGAGTTTAACTCTTCTCATACCCCCTTTTCCCAACTGCATTCTCTCTTTTAAAATTGCTGTTATTACATATATATGTGTGCAATATATATACATACATATGTAACACACACACACACACACACACACACACACACACACACACACACGTATATAAAACCTACTTAGTTCATTTAGTTTTGCTTGTATTTACATGTGTCCAAGGATGACCACTTGGGATTGGACAATCTTGTGGAAGTTTTTCCCTGGAAGGAATTGTTTCTCCCTCCCTTAGTAGACGTTAACTCTCTCTCTCTCTCTCTCTCTCTCTCTCTCTCTCTCTCTCTCTCTCCTGGTAAGATTAAGATGAAAGCCTAAAGTTAGTGTTGATAATTCTTTTTTATTAAATTTTTAAAATTTATTTTACATACCAGCCACAGTTTCCCTTCCTTCTTCTCCTCCTGTCCCCCCACCCCCTTTCTACCCCCCCCCCATCAACTCCTCAGAAAGGGTAAGGCCTCCCATGGGAGTCAACAAAGCATGACATACCAAGTTGAAGCAGGACCAAGCCTTTCACCCTGCATCAAGGCTGAATGAGGCATTCCACCATAGGGAATAGGTTTCAAAAAGCCAGCTCATGCACCATGGACAGATCTTGGTCCCACTGTTAGGGGCCCCACAAATAGACCAAGCTACACAACTGTCATCCACATGCAGAGGGCCTAGGTCAGTCCCATACAGGTTTCCTAGCTGTCTGTCTAGAGTCCCTGGGCTCCCAGAAGCTCAGATCAGCTGTCTCTGTGGGTTTCCCTGTCATGATCTTGACCCCCCACTCTTTGCTCATACAATTCCTCCTATCTCTCTTTAACTGAACTCCTGGAGCTTAAGTGCTTGACTGTGGATCTCTGCATCTTCTTCCATCAGTTACTGGATGAAGGTTCTATGATGACAATTAGGGAAGTCACCAATATGATTACAGGAAAAGGCCAGTTCAGGCACTCTCTAGGAGTCTTATCTGGAGTCATCCTTGTATATTCCTGGGAGTTTCCCTGTCACCAGGTTTCTCCCTAGCCCCATAACAGTCCCCTCTATCAAGATGCCTCTTTCATTGCTCTCCTTGTCCATCCCTCCCCCAACTCGGCCATCACAGATCCCTCATGTTCCCACCCATCTACCATCCCTTCCCCTCTACCCACCCCCACCCCCACTTTACCCACCATGTGTATCTTTTATTCTATGGATGGAACTATATGAAATTTTTCTTGTCCCTATTAGCATGGTAACTGGTGTTGTCATTATGCTTATTCAGAAAACCATATTCCTGAAAGTTTATGGGTGAATTTGCTCTCATCTAAGGGAGATGACTGATCAACAGGTATTCTGGACCTCTGGCCCTTAAAATCTCTCTGGCCCCTCTTCCACAATTTTTATTGAGCTTTTGGTGTAGAGGTTGTGTGGCAGATATATCAGTTAGTGTTGGGTACTCCACAGTCATTTATTCTCTGCATTTTGACCAATTGATTATCTCTATAATACCCTCAATCTGTTACAAAAGGAATAGATGAGGGATGAGAGATACCCTTATCTGTGGGTATAAGGAAACGTATTTAGAAAACAGAAATTATATTGGTTAAGGGAACTGGAAGTAGTAGGTTCTTCTTTTAGGTTCATGACTTTTCCAGCCAAGGATGGGTTTTTGGCTAGGTTTATCGTATCAGGTATAAATTTCCTCTTGTTGAGCAGGCCTTAAGTCTAATTAGAAAGCTGTGTGTTACCCCCAAGATAAAATTGCCACTATTGTCCCTGGAATTATCTTGTCTGACCTTACATCACTGCACTTTATGAAAACCTACAAGTTTTACAACTTGGTGGGACAACCAATGACTCCTTTCCAATGACAGCTTGTTGTGGTGGTAATCTAATTGTATTGAAATATTATTTTGATTTGTACTGAAATATTAATTTGATTGTATGTTAATAAATAAAGTTGTCTGGGGGTCAGAGCTATTAGAGCCATAGCAAGAGTGTGGCGGTGGTGGCACACGCCTTTAATCCCATAGATATCTGTGTGTTCAGGGTCAGAGCTATTAGAGCCATAGCAAGAGTGTGGCGGTGGTGGCACACGCCTTTAATCCCATAGATATCTGTGTGCTCAGGGTCAGAGCTATTAGAGCCATAGCAAGAGTGTGGCGGTGGTGGCATACGCCTTTAATCCCATAAGATCTCTGTGTGTTCAGGGATACAGTCAGCATTGGAGACATATGCCTTTAAGACCTAGGGGGCTGTACATTCAGACAGTGACGAGGCAGTCATGTGTTTGGGTTTACAACCAATGAGAAGGCAGAACAACATACTTTAAAAAAACGAACCGACAGGAGGTAGGTCTCTTTTCGCGAAGCTGGGACAGCAGGAGGAAGGGTGAGATTTTAGCTCTGAGCTCTGACCTCTCGGCTTTCTCTTTTACATTGTTTCTGTGTTTCTTATTTAATAAGACGGTTGGTTACATCTACATCTGGCGCCCAACGTGACAAGAATCCATTAAAAACTGCTTGGCTTGGCGGCAGGTCCGCTTTCCCGCAAGGGCGGCAGGCAGCCCGCGGCGGCGGCAGCGGCGGCACACGGCGGCCGGCGGCGATCGGCTTCTTAGTCCGAGCTGCTGGCGTCCTAGTCCGGGTAGCAACTTCTAGCCCGGGCCTAGGTCTGTGAGCAGCTTGCCTAAAGCCGGTGCTACAAACAACTCAGACCTGCCCTGCCAAACAGGGCCCTGCCTGTAAAGCCAAAGCACATGGTGGTCGGAGCTTAAGGAAGCCAGACCCAAGCCTTGACTCGGCACAAGAGGGAACACGTGGCTGCATTTAAGCTTTAGCCGGCTACGCTTTCTTGTGCGTTCTCTCTCTCTCTCTCTCTCTCTCTCTGGATTTACACCTGGGACACTAGGTGGCTGCTTTGAAAATCCCCTCGGATTTCTACTGTTCTACGCAGATTTGGTAAGTCATAATATATCAGATATTTTAAAGGAAACTATCTAAAAGAGAATTTTTTTCCACATTAAAAAACAAATGGGTTTTATGTGTACATTGGAAGAAAATTGGTTTTTGTTCGAAATTTTAGGCAGTCTGGCAATGGAACAACTATATAATATTAGTATTGGTGGAATTATGCACCTCATCACTATAATAATCCACATTTTAATATTTAAAAAGATAGTCAATTTAAGTGCCAGGATAACAGCGTTAGAAGAACTTGTTAAACCTGTAAAAATTCAGACAGAAGAAATTAACAGTGAAGTTATTTCAAGTCGGGATCATAAGGTTGCAGAAAGAAAGCCTGTTTTCACACAGTCACCCTTAATTTATCCTGTAACAGTACAGCAGATGCCTGATCAAATGGCTACACAAAATACTTGGGCTCCAATTGAAATGTTGGATTTAAAAAGGTTTAAGGAGGCAATAGTATCTTATGGCATGCATTCCCCATATGTAAAGCAAATGTTAAACACTTGGTCAACATATAATAGGATAGTACCACAGGACTGGCGGGACCTCGCACAAGGTGTTCTGGAACCCAGCCAGAGACTTCAATTTCTGACTTGGTTTAAGGAGGAGGCTAAAAACATAGAAAAACAATGGAGGGATAAAGGAGTACAAGTTTGCCAGGATCAGCTTATGGGCGAAGGCCAATATGCTTCAGCACAAGCACAATGTTTATATGATGTCCAAACCCTAATTTTATGTCGAACGGCAGCCTTGAATGCATGGGACAAAGTTGAGGAACCAGGAAAAAAATCTGAGTCATTTACAAAGGTGAAGCAAGGCCCAAAAGAGTCTTTTACAGATTTTTTACAAAGACTGGCTTCAGCAGTAAAGAGAACGGTCTCGGATTCAGAAGCTGGTAAGGCAATAATTGAATCTTTGGCCTTTGAGAATGCGAATGCAGCATGCAAAAGAATAATCAGGCCATTAAGGGCAAGATCTGCACCTATGGAAGATTGGATTAGAGAAACAATTAATGTTGAAGCTGATGAGCATGATGATACATGGGTAGGAGAAGTAATTTCAAAAGGTTTGAGGAGTGTTAGATGTTTTGGATGTGGAAAGCAAGGACATTTGAAAAGGGACTGTAGACAGGTCATTTCCAGAAACAATGTTTCTTCAAGGAACAATGGCAACAGAATGCCCCTTCCTTCTGGAGTATGCAGAAGGTGTGGTAAGGGAAAACACTGGACCAACGAATGTAGATCAACAAAGGACAGACAGGGTAATCCTTTGCCTCAGTCTTCGGGAAACTCCCAGAGGGGCCTCAGGCAGGCCCCCAGTGCAAATCCAGTTCAAACCTTTCCGGCAGCCATAGAGGAAATGCCTGCTCTGGAGAGCGATTAAATAACCAAATGCCTATTGGAATAAATCATGCTGGTCGGAATGATGAAACAGAGAGAATAGAAAATTCAGGAGAAAACATAAAGAAAATTTTTTGGCAAACTTCTATTAATGAACAAAGACCAAAATTAACGATAAAAATAAATGGTGTTTTGTTGTCTGGTCTGGTAGACACAGGTGCGGACGTTACCATAATTGCACCAGAATTTTGGCATCCAACTTGGCCTCTTCAGGAGGTAAACGTTCAACTGTTAGGAATTGGGACATTATCTCAGGTGAAACAGAGTGCAAGATGGCTCGAATGTATAGGTCCAGAAGGACAGAGAGGAAAATTAAAACCATATGTGGCTAACATAACTATGAACCTGTGGGGTCGAGACTTGTTGCAACAATGGAATACTCAGATTAACATCCCTCCAATCTCAGAAACAAATCATAAACTAACACATGTTACTGAGAGAAATATTAGAAGATATTGTTCTAATGAGTGGTCACCAGCCATCCATATTATACAAGAACAGGGCACAATAACTGATGATCTTCCAAAGACACCAACAGCTCTACCTTTAAAATGGTTAACAGACAAGCCTGTATGGGTCCAGCAATGGCCTTTAACAACAGAGAAACTCCAGGCTTTAGAAGAGCTGGTAGAAGAACAGTTAAATGCTCAGCATATTGAAGAATCAACCAGCCCTTGGAATTCTCCTGTATTTGTTATTAAAAAGAAATCTGGTAAATGGAGAATGGTAACAGACCTTAGGGCAATTAACAAAGTAATTCAGCCAATGGGTTCTCTACAATCTGGGATGCCTTTGCCTACTCTGTTACCAAAAGGATGGCCTCTCATAGTTATTGATTTAAAAGACTGTTTCTTTTCAATACCCTTACAAGAAAAAGACAGAGAAAGATTTGCTTTTACAGTGCCTACTTATAATAATTCTCAACCGGTTAAAAGATTTCAATGGAGGGTCCTCCCACAGGGAATGTTGAATAGCCCAACTCTGTGCCAATATTTTGTACAACAGCCATTGGAAGTGATACGTAAAAAATTTCCTAAATCTATAATTTATCATTATATGGACGATATTTTACTAGCTGACTCAAATGCAGATACTTTAGAAATAATGTTTGAAGAAGTAAAGAAAATTTTGCCTCGCTGGGGATTACAAATTGCTCCTGAAAAGATACAAAGAGGAGATTCTATTAATTATTTAGGATATAAAATAGAGCTACAAAAAATTAGACCCCAAAAGGTGCAAATTCGGAGAGATAGACTACAGACTCTTAATGACTTTCAAAGATTATTTGGAGATATTTCTCATCTACGAACTATTGTTGGGGTAAAAAATGATGAACTGACTAATTTGTTCAAAACCTTAGAAGGTGACAAGGACTTAAATAGTCCAAGAGAATTATCACCTGAAGCTGAGAAAGAATTAGCATTGGTAGAAAAGAAAGTGCATGAAGGACACGTGAATCGTATTGATCCAAAGCTGGATTGCATTTTGGTTATCTTACCTTCTAGGCGTTCTCCTACTGGAATATTAATGCAGAGGGAAGATATTATATTGGAATGGATATTTTTACCAAATAAACCAAATAAAAAATTAAAAACTTATGTGGAAAAAATCTCTGACTTGATTTACAAAGGAAAATTGAGACTTCGTCAATTAGCAGGCATAGACCCAGCAGAAATTGTCGTACCATTAACTAAGGAGGACATTGAAAAATTATGGACAGAAAGTGAACCTTGGCAAAGAGCTTGCAGTAATTTTTTGGGAGAAATTAACAGCAAATATCCCAAAAGCAATAGAATTGATCTTATAAAGAGAGCTGAATGGATCTTGCCTCGAATTGTACGGCAAAAACCCATATCTGGAGTTCGTACATTTTATACAGATGCCAACAAAGAAGGAAAGGCAGGTTACAAATCAGAAAATTTAAGTAAAGTGGTTCAAAGTCCGTATAATTCAGTGCAAAAATCAGAATTGTATGCTATTCTGTTGGTATTAATGGATTTTTCAGAACCTCTCAACATAGTAACTGACTCTCAGTATGCTGAAAGAGTGGTGTTACATATTGAGACTGCAGAATTTATCCCTGATGCTTCAGAATTAACTTCACTATTTATTCAATTACAAGATACAATCAGGAAAAGGAATCATCCTTTATATATAACTCACATTCGATCCCATACTGGTCTGCCAGGCCCTCTAGCACAAGGCAATGAAGAGATTGATAAATTATTGATAGGAAATGTGCTGGAGGCCTCAGAATTTCATAAAAAACATCACGTTAATAGTAAAGGTTTAAAAAAGGATTTTTCCATAACCTGGCAACAAGCCAAAGAAATAATAAAGAAATGTCCTACTTGTTCCTTCTACAATCAGACACCATTACCAGCAGGATGTAACCCAAAGGGTACTCAGAGAAATGAAATCTGGCAGATGGACGTGTTTCACTTTGCAGAATTTGGAAAATTGAAATATGTACACCACACTATCGATACTTATTCAGGATTTCAATGGGCAACTGCTTTGAGTTCTGAAAAAGCTGATTCTGTAATCACTCATTTGCTAGAAGTTATGGCCATCATGGGTATACCTGCACAAATCAAAACTGACAATGCTCCATCATATGTCTCTGTTAAAATGAAACAGTTTTTTGCTTATTACAATATAAAGCATATTACAGGCATACCACATAATCCTACAGGTCAAGCAGTTATAGAAAGATCAAACAGAACTCTAAAGGATATGCTAAATAAACAGAAATGGGTAACAAAAACCCCCAGAAATAGACTGCATAATGCTCTTCTAACTTTGAATTTTCTGAATGCCAATGAGAAAGGAACAACAGCTGCAGAGAGACATTGGATAATAGAAAAAACTACAGAATTAAATCAGCCTATATACTTTAAGGATGTGCTGACCTCAGAATGGAAACCAGGGTATGTATTACATTGGGGACGTGGTTTTGCTTTTGTTTCTACAGGAGAAGATAAGCTGTGGGTACCATCAAAATTGATAAAGGTTCGATTTGAACAAGAGAGACCTCTTAATTAGAGGAGGTGATAGTTCATCAACCAGCATGAACATCCAATTTAAACTAACTTGTATCAATAAAACATGCCTTTTCATTTCATCAGATAATAACTTGTCAAAAGGAAAAATCCCCAAAATTAGTCTTGGGGAAAGGTTTTTGTTTTTGTCTTTTAGGAGAATGAAGGTTAAGGAATCTGAAGAACACTGGACAAATGAGACAACTGAAGAAAAGGGACAAATCATCTATCCCAAGAAACAGAGTGAAACGGTGTATGGGTATATATTATCTAAAAAAATTTTATGTCTTCCTAAATGTTTGTTTCTGCTTTTCTCTAAAGATTTAACACTCTTGGTTTTCTAATAGTCCCAGTTCAATTAAAATTTAAAGCTGACTTTGGAGTTGGAGAATGGCTCTCCCCTTCTTTAAAATCAAGCATGTTGTTAAAAGGAAAATGCAAACTCCCTGTATCATGCCAGAATAAGAGCCATCTTCTGCTATGGTACAGGACAAAAGCAAAATTAATTAAGGGACTATTCTATTACTAATCTCAACTCTTTGATTCTATTCTGATTCTTTAAACTTTTCTCAAAGTATAAATTTTATATCAAAATTTATAAGATTAATATATATATATACATTTTAAACTTTGTTAAGATATGAATGGTCACATAGAGTACTAACTAATTCTAGAAAAAAGGCTAGCTGCATATATATGTTTTTGTGTTCGAGTCTCTTATCAGTTTTCTGCAGGAAATCACGGCCAGGCCTAACATCAACTGAAGTCTCCAGAAAGAAGATGGGGCCCCACAACAACAACAATTCCACGTGGACAATAATAATATCATTAAGCTGACAAACATCATCCATAGATCAGCTTTGAACTACAAGGTGCTCAGAGCAAATTTGAGATGACTAGCTGAGATGATCCAGTCTCAAAGACTACTTGAATAAGGACTTGAGATAAACCCTCAACTTTGGCATTATACACAGACTGGATAATGAAGGATATAGTTACCTCTCCTAGAATTTGACAATTAACCTAAAATTTTTCTTTCAGGATAAAGAAAACTTCGCCCATACCCAGCAGGAAGCAATTTTAAGAATACGACGCCCACATTCCCAAAGAGGTGGTGTGGGGCGGGTGGTTTTTTGGTCTTTTTAATGGGTTCTGGGTCTGGGATAATTTTCAGTATTTAGGGGGGTTGGTTACAAGTTATTGTCAAGGGTTAGGAAAAAGGCTAAGCAAAGGAGATTAGATTTAATGTTCTTGTTTAAAAAAAAAAGAAAGAAAGAAAAAAAAAAGAAAGAAAAGAGAAAGACAATTACTAGTTTTAAATACTTTACATTGGATTGAATTGTTTTATATTGTACACAAATTTGAAACTGATATCGTTAGAAAATGCTATATGTATATTTCTAATTGTATTTATTCCATCCATTTAACAATGTAATGCAAATTTCTGATCCTTGAATGTTATTATTATCAACTATTAGGATATAAAGAAATGAAAGCTAGTAGTTAGACATTATCATAGAACTTGTAGTCATATTAGATATGTTTTAAAAATTGAGCAGAGATGTTTTAGACAGGTCATCTTCAAACCCTTCAGAGATCTACAGAATATGGCATTTAAAATGTTTTAATAACTTAGAAAATTTTTCTTTTTTGAGACATGTCGGCTCCTGGCAGTACCAATCTACTTTAGAGAAAATATGGGCATTGAAGAAACTGCATATGGAGTCAACTTTCATTCTGGCAAAAGTTAGCCACTGGACAACAAAGTATCCTCGAATCAACAGGACAAAATGGACAGACAGATCATGAAACAAGGGACTACTGATTCTTGCCAAAACAAGTGTGGTTATGGCTTTATCAAAAGGCATCTTCTGAGGCCAGGACAATATGGCCCCATCCCTGAAGTGGCCTTCGCATCCGGAAAAGGTACGGTGCCCTTTTCTTCGAAGGCAGCTTAACAGGCAGAGGGCCGATGGATTCTGTTGTACAATGGAACAGCAGCTGAAAGCTCATGCCTCTCAAAAGTAGACTGGCATTTAATAGAGGGATGTGGAGAAGAAGGGGATGCTGAGATGAAGCCATATATACACAGCCAAGAAGAATGGACAGCTGAATTCAAAAACTGTCAACAATTTCCAGAATTTAAAATCCTGAATCATGACAGGACACTAGTGGAATTCAGGTGTTTCTGGTACGTGGACTGCTCTCACCCAATGTGAGGTTGAACTGTTGACCTTGTGTACATCCTACTTCACAAATGAGTCTGTCAGATACACTAAGCCTATAGGCTGAAGATGATGCCCCAACACTACGGAGAAACCTCAGGTGACTGCCCAGGCAGCTGGCTGTTTCTGTCAACTCAAAAAATTTTTTGGAAGTTGCTTGCATGCACTTCCTGTTTTTATTTTTGTTAGCTAATATTATTCCCTTCTTGGGTCTCTGAGGGAGTTGAAGATTAGTTAGTTATGGTTGAAGATTAGTTAGTTATAGTTGAACAATAATTAGGATAGAAAGTACATTAGATACATCTTGGAATTACCAAAATAGGATAGATAATGGAATTATTTTCTCTGATTCGTCAAATACCTGTTTAGGTATTTATTACTTGTATATATTGTATATAGTTATTGTACTTTTGTATATAGTTTTTCTTTTGTTAGTCATAACCTTTTGCTTTTTTTCTTTTTATTAAAATAGAAAAGGGGAAATGTGGTGGTAATCTAATTGTATTGAAATATTATTTTGATTTGTACTGAAATATTAATTTGATTGTATGTTAATAAATAAAGTTGTCTGGGGGTCAGAGCTATTAGAGCCATAGCAAGAGTGTGGCGGTGGTGGCACACGCCTTTAATCCCATAGATATCTGTGTGTTCAGGGTCAGAGCTATTAGAGCCATAGCAAGAGTGTGGCGGTGGTGGCACACGCCTTTAATCCCATAGATATCTGTGTGCTCAGGGTCAGAGCTATTAGAGCCATAGCAAGAGTGTGGCGGTGGTGGCATACGCCTTTAATCCCATAAGATCTCTGTGTGTTCAGGGATACAGTCAGCATTGGAGACATATGCCTTTAAGACCTAGGGGGCTGTACATTCAGACAGTGACGAGGCAGTCATGTGTTTGGGTTTACAACCAATGAGAAGGCAGAACAACATACTTTAAAAAAACGAACCGACAGGAGGTAGGTCTCTTTTCGCGAAGCTGGGACAGCAGGAGGAAGGGTGAGATTTTAGCTCTGAGCTCTGACCTCTCGGCTTTCTCTTTTACATTGTTTCTGTGTTTCTTATTTAATAAGACGGTTGGTTACATCTACAGCTTGTATAGCACCTTCTGATAGTATGAGAGCCAGTCATCAGGGAGGAGGCTTTCAGGTCAGTTCTAGGCTTAGTTCTTCACAGTTCCATGTCTGAAGTAGATGTATCTTCAGTAACATGGCCCTACTTTCTGGGAGGCAATCTAAAACACTGGCCATAGCTTATATTGCTTGAGGGGTCTCTTGGATTCCCCCCAACCAACAACTCAGGAGAAGGTTTTTCTTGCCTGGTTATTGGAGTTTTGTTAGAGAATCCAGAGTTTTGTGTGGGATATTGTCACTCCCAGTGAAATGACTTTATTAAACTATATCTGTATATGAACACTCTATGTAATTCCAGGAAACATAAAATGATCCTTACATCTTTTCAAACCTTCTTGCTGTTACTTTTCTTTTCTCCCTCCACCTCTACCTACATTGTTGCTCTTCTAACCCTCTCCTTGGTTAAACTCCCCATTTCTACATTCATTGCACAAGTCCTGCTCAACTCTTTTTGTGGAGGCAAGTCTCAGATTAGTATCCTGATAAAACTCCACCATATGAATCACTGCCACCATATATGTCACAAGGAAGCCAAACTTAAGGCACCATCTGAGACTAACTTTCCTCACTTCTTAATAATTAAACAACTCTACTTAGCCTAAAAGACTATCACAAGAATTACAAGTATAGAAAAGAAATGTCCCCATTGGTCTTTTGTTGATATTAATCAGTGTACGTGTCTTTTCTCATAACCTTGGATGCACCCTAGATCTTCTACCACAAAAGAAATGGTCACACATAATAGCGTGACAGAAAACTGAAAATGTCACTTAGGATATTTTTATTTTTTTTTAAACCCAAAGAGTGATAACATGGGGAAAGGTCAGGATGATCAAGGGTCAGGTCATTTCGTGTGGACTCTGCAAATACAGCTTGAAAGATTCTGTTCTGCAGAGTTTGCTTGCATTGAGTTCAGGTTTCTTTCTTTTGTAAACATGAGCAAAAGTAAAAAAGAATCCTTCTTTGTCTCTTTGAGAGCACTGCAAACATTTTTTCTCTATTTTCTGGGGATTTGGAACAGCTTCAGCAGCAGAGAAACAAATTGGTTACCTTAACAGTAATGATTGTGAAAGTTTTTCTAAGAATCATTTGGTCTCTCTGTATGACTGTGTCCTCAAACATCTGGGTCTGTATTGGAAGAAAAGCCACCAGGCTTTAAGGAAAAGTGAATACTCTCTAAGACCTTCCTCCCTGTTCTCTGAGAGATGCAAAGATGATTATTGACCTTCCATTGCATAATGAATGCCATTTTATACATTTGGCCTTGGGGTGGTGTCTAAGGTGTAGAAGTAGATTCTAGGCACTGTGCTGTGCTGCATCTCTGTGCTTCCATTTCTCTCCCTATAATGTAGCAGTAGTTACTATTTTTTAATAGAAGGGTAGAGAAGTTTGTTTATATATAGGATAAACACAAATTAATTCAAACATGCATCCCATTTTTAGTGGCTTCTTGATGCCAAAAGAAAAAAAAGGAGGAGGAGAAGGATGAGGCTGTGGAAGAGGAGGAAGAAGAGGAGGGGAAAAAAAGAGAGAAGCGATCAAACTACTTCAGGACATGGGTCTGGTGTTCTTAGAACCAAAGGTGGCGTTAATGTGTATCTAGAGGAAGAGGAAGAGGAAAAGAAGAAACAAGGAGAGGGAGAAAGATAAAGAAGAGGAAGAGAATAGGAGGGGAGGAAAAATTATTTAAGGACATGGATCTGTGATCTTGGAGCCAGTGGATTGTGTTAGTGTATATTTGGATGGAGAAGGAGACAGGAAAAGGAAAAGGGGCGGGGGAGAATTGGAGTTACCATTTAATGAGACTTTCTTATACTAGAATATTATATTTGATTGGAATTACCTATTGAAATAATGCTTCACAAAAAAGAATAAAAAATGAAAAGACTATGAACAAATACTATTACTCCCATGGCCACATTATCATTTGACTATTGCATGCTGAGCTCAATATGGTGGCTGTACTTTTGGCTTTGGGGTCTGCTAGATTGGAGCCAAGAGATGGGATCAATTCATGTTTTGGTTTTGTGTGTTTGAGGCCTAGGATAAAAGATGCATAGCCACCTGGAGCATCTTTCTCAACAAGGAAACTCAGTAAGTTACACTGTAATTCTATAATACCTGCTGTTATTATTATTCATCATATCCTATCTGTGTACACATAGAAATTGTCTATTTAACTTTGAGACTTTGAGGGGCAGGGGGCCTTCTTTATCTCTGAATGAGATGCTTCAGAAATGTCTTTGCAAGCTGAAGGCACTCAATACACACCTTTTGGTCAACAGATAAATAAATGAAAAAAAATCTGCATGATCGGCACCGATAAGTTCTGAATGGACTGTACTCAAGTGATGAATAGTTGAGCTACAATTTATAATTAGGACAAACTCAACCTGCTTGGGCAGTTGCTGAATCCTTTGAAGCTGCTATTATGCAGTACAAATGGCAAACAGCCCTTTCATGCCACTGTTGGCTTTCTGCATTGGTGGCTTGGACGACTGATCTGAGCTAGGATATTTTCTTTTACATTCACTCCTAAGAAGACATTTAAATAATTGAGAGAATTCAGTGAATGTCCACAGAGGACTCTGAGCTTTTCAAAACATGATATTTGGAGTTATTAAAGAGAAGGAGTTTCTACAATGTTAAACAAGGAAATGTTCCAATGATTCAATCACTTATCCTGTGGAGAGAATTCCAAAAACTCCACTGCAGCAGAATGAAGGCAATGAAACTGACTTATCGAAGCACTGCTCTAAAGGACCATGTTGGGAAGTTCCCACAGGATTATTGAAGATACCAGTTATACTTACATCTTCAGTTTTCAAACATGAATAGTGCTAGGAATGTTGTTGATGTTCTCTGAATATAACATTTCTTCTTTGCAAAATGGAGGTAATAAAATCTAAATGCTATGCTGATAACAGATGTATGTACTGACAATAACATTCCCCCTCTACTGCCTCATTTCCTTTTCTTCTCTCTCTCTCTCTCTCTCTCTCTCTCTCTCTCTCTCTCTCTCTCTCTCTCTCTCTCTCTCTTTCTACTTACTGATACTCTTTTTTTTCTCTTCCTTTCCCCCTGATTTTTCTTTTTCTTATTGGGATATAAAATCATTTGAAATTAGCTTTTGTGAAAGTATAGATATTACTACCATTACCTCCTGAACATCTATTTAACCATTATCTTAGTTTGCCAAAGAAATACAATTGTTTGGATATCTACCAGTTTATTAACTACATAAAATCTATTAGCATTATGATGTGTGTAAATGGTACTAATTTATTAAGTGATCTGCATCCAATTTCATTTTGACCAGAAAAAAGTTACATATTTTACTTAGTCCTTTTGAGTCCTCATTTCCTATAGGATATCAATATTTATAGTTATTGACAGCCTACAGATCTATTCCTTCAATATCTTTCTATTTAATTATTGATATTCTTTTATTTATTAATCCAGCCATCTTTCTACCACAAACACACCTTGTACCATCCATGAAGTTAATATTTATAATAAACACATAGTTATTCATGTAAATTTGGGGATTTAGATAAGCCATTGATACTAGCAAATGAGGCAGTCAGCATCAGTGAGTGGCAGTTACAGGTATAACAGAGTATATCATTTAACCAAATAAAACTGAGTCAGAGGAATAAGCATATAAAACATACTTTGAGCTAATTTCCAAATCTAAAATTTCAGATTCACTAAATAAATGAGAGTTAATATCTGTACCCAGTCAGCAAGTATTTTAAATCACAAGATCTTCCACCATATTTAAATGTATTTTATATAAATCTAACTACACATAGGAGAAAGCATATATCCTAAACACTATTGGAGTCAATCTTATTTATTTTTCATTAAGTATGAGCAATAAGAAAACATCTATATTTTCTAAACTACAGTTTTTTTAATCTTAGTTTTCTACTTGCAGCCTCTAAACCAACCCATTCTTCTTTTATTTCCTCTTCTATACTTTCTATTCTCCCTGCAGACTGTGTGGATTTTTCTTCTGGGGACCACAGCCCCCTAATTGGTTGCCCTGACCTAGAGTCATGCTCCTTCAGTTCCATTCAACTTCCAATCTGGTCATCCTTAAAGGTGCAAAATTGACCATCAAATTGAGGCAAAGGTTTCAATTTCCCTGACAACAAATAACACATCACTTAGCATAACACACATTACTATTCCAGATTCACTTAAATCCATTCCAGCTTCACTTAAATCTGTTTCTCACCATCAAACCAGCACATAAAGATAGTAAGGAACTGAATTTTATCCCCATTCCTGGAACATCAACATACCTGTGTGTGTTTCCACACTTCTTTGCCCTATAGAAAACATCCTTTCCTCCATGGACTCAGCTGAACCCACAATAATCACTGGATCAGGGTTTTCTCCTCCAGAAATCCAACCCAAATCAGATTTCACCACATACCTATGCTCAATCATTAGGGCTTATGGCAAAGTACCTTTCCTTGTTTCAAGGATCATTTTGCTTCACTTACTGATTCCAAAAGCTATATACTTGATGAGAAAGTATTTCTATCACTCATGTTATACTTGGAACAGCTGATTACAAAGGTCCATGATCCCAGCATCATGCACAAATTAGCCAGGCATTAAACAGACATTTGTGGAATCAACAGTGTGAGTGAAATTTTTAAATCAACAGTAAGTTGGTTGTTGTTGCACATTTAAAAAAAAATTCAAATGAGAAAGGAAAATTACCATACAGGTTGATTTGTCTTAATGCATTGTTTCCCTGTCATATTATGTCAGAGATCAAAAGACAGCTGTTTTTCTTTCTGAAAATTCAAAGTAGCTTTGTTTTTACTGCTTTCATGTCCCTTGTATTAAATGGAGCTTTAGTGGTTGACTTTAATATAACTTGATTGTCTCCACATTCATATCCCTTGATACCTTACTTTCACCACAAGTCAGCATGATCAAAATCTCTCCTTAATTATCTTTCCTACCTACTGCAATAGCTATTGCTGGGAATGTGTCACTGGCTCAAATGATTACTCTGGTGGTAACGGCACACATTCCCACGAGGCAGGGTGGTGTGATGGACTTCAAAGGGTCTAAGCCAAGTGGTGATGTATATTGTAGTCCAATTAAAGCATGATTACAGTGGCATGCTATATTCTGATTTCTGTTTGTGTCACAGATAATCTATCCATATATTATATACTGTTACCTGAACAGAAGTTCCCAGGTCACAACAGCAGAGCAGAGCTCAAACTCGTCCAGTACACACACATGTGAGACAACACACTGTGTTCAGTGGGGACCAGACTCCCTGACATAAACATGTAGTAAGTCAGGCTCAATGTTAAGTCTTATGTGTAATATCTCATTGATCCCTAGAGGCAGGTGCTACAATTTTCAGGTACCATATGGCATGATAAACTTCAGAAACACTCTATGTTATGCTCAAAGTAATGAGATCTAGCATCCATTAAGACTGCATCATGACCTTGGCTCAATTTCAACACTGCAGTATCTATTCAGGACCTGCAGCAGAGGGAGGGAGGGAGGGAGGGATAGATAGAGATAGAGAGAGAGAGATAGAGATAGAGAGAGAGAGAGAGAGAGAGAGAGAGAGAGAGAGAGAGAATAAGTATTTAACCTAAAAAAAATCAAATCATGGTTAAATTGCTTCTCTCTCTCTCCCTCCCTAGGTGTGATTTAAGACCTCATGTTGTGATTCTAGCCACTCCAACAGCTATCAAGGTTCCTGAAAACAGATTTTGGGTTCATCACTCTCCACCAAAGCCTTGGAAGAAAACAAAGAAAAGAAACAAAACCCAAAGGAGAAGCCTAGTAGATAGATACTATTGTGTGTCTCTTGAAAGATTCTAATAGAGTTTGGTTTGGGAATTTTTAATGGTCCTCTCTCCTGGCTTCTGCTATCTCTGCCTAGGGCTTGTAAAGTTATACTTCTTGCTAACTGGTGTCTGCTCCTAGTAGGAAAAAAATTTTCTTTTACTCAAAGGACTCCAATTTCACAACTCTGAGAATCCTCTTATACTTGAACTCCTCCCTCATATCACTTTCCATGCAAAGGTTTTCCTTTCTTCCAGACACATATAATCACTGATATAAGTTTGAGGACCTTCACTGCAAAGGTACCCCAACTGCCACACTAGATATCCTAGGAGGAAGCAGGAAGAAGCTAGATTCATCCATTGCCCTTTCAAAAGGAGAAATGATAACTGAGGATGGAAATGAGACAGGAATATTATTTACAGCAACCTTGATTTACATTTTTGGCCACAAAAGTCAAAAAAATTTTTGATCCCCCTACCTTAAGATCCCCATGCCCAAAATGATAGAATTGTTTGGGGACTCTGATCCCTGATGAATTTTTAAGTGATTAATTTTAGGGTTACCCCTTCAAAAGTGTGAATGTTATAATAGCCATTAGAGAGTTATTTCTCTGGCACAGTTGGTGACCTAATAATGCAAGCTACCCAAAATATAAAAGTATTAATATAATTGGGTCACTCACTGACCTAGAGACCACTCCTCAGGTTCACCTTAAGCCATGCTCAACAGGTAGGCAGAGTAATTTTCCAAGTGTCAATGAAATATTACACTGTTATTTTCCAGAATTCTCACTCAGATACACTATTCCTGGGAAGAAGTGAGCAAACATCTTCTCACTCCAGATAGGGAACTGATGACAAACCAAAATTCAGATAAAAAACACAACTTGGTAAATCAATGAGTTTTATTGGGATTAATTACAAGAATATGCATGAGGGTTTATGTAACAAGTCTTTCTCTGTCCTGCCAGCTCCCAAATGATGACATGGAGACTTACTGTTAATTATGAAAGCCCAGTCTTAGCTTAGGCTTGTCCCACTAGCTCTTGTAACATAAATTAATGCATTTATTTTAATCTACCACCTGTTGCGAGGCTCATTGCCTCATCTCTGTGTACTATTGATGCTGCTTCCTCTGGGTCTAGCTGGCGACCCTGCCTTCTTCTTCCCAGAATTCTTTCTCTGCCTGGAAGTCCTGCCTCTACCTTCAGCCTAGCTACTGGCCATTCAACTTTTTATTACACCAATCACAACAATACATTTTCACACAGTGTACATTTCTCCCTTTTTGTCTAAATAAAAAGGAGAGGTTTTAACTCTAATACAGTAAAATTATATACAATAAGAATAATTATCAAGTTAGAATTACATTTACAATGTCCAGTTCATTTGTATTTGTCAAATTTGAGGAAATTACTCTATTATCTATCTTACCTTGATTAGTCCAAAGTTTTATACCTAAACAATTTTCTATCATAACTTATATTACCATCCTAAAATTACCTTTTTAGACCTTAAAGCATCTTCTTAGATAAACAACTTAGGCTTTTATATTTTTCAACCTTACATACCTTACATCTTTAATGTAAGTTGTTTTCTGAATTTGGTAACAAATAAAACTGTGTAACTATTTAGTCTTCAGTCCCCATCAGAGAGCCAAGAAGGATAAAATATTACTTGAGTAAACAGAAAGTGGAAAGAGAGCAAATTCCAAAACTATAAGAAACAACAGAAACAACTATTTGTAGTTTGACTTTTTCATTAGGACTGTTGACTCCCCAGTAATGACATGGAGACTTACTATTAATTATGAAAGCTCAGCCAATAACTTAGGCTTGTTTCTAACTAGCTCTTAGAACTTAAATTATCCCATATCTTTTTATCTACACTCTTTCGTGTTGCTCAGTTACCTATATTCTATGCTGCCCATGCTGCTTCCTCTGCATCTCCTGGCATTTCTGCCCTTCTTCTTTCCAGCATGTGCCTAGAAATCCGGCCTAGCTATTGGCCATTCAGCTTTTTTTTTTTAAAAAACCAATCAGAGTGATATATCTTCACAGTGTACAAAAAGATTACTCCACAACAGGTTTACTTGCAATAGTAGAAATAGCTCAAGACAGCTGTTTCACCAAAGCCCACCCCACCAAGAGTGACATCTCACAAATGTTGGAAACTTGGAGCACAATGCACAGCCTACAGTCATCTCATTAGGTTAGATAATGTCAATTGCTGGTGACTCAGTTGATCAGGGCTTCAGCTAAGCAGATGACCTGGTATTTGTTTCTTCTAGGCAGTTCTGCTACTATGTCTTTCAGGCTGCTTGGTTGCTCTCTGCTTCTTCCAGGCAGCTGGGCTCATCTGAGAGTGACTCTCAGCAGTCTTTATTTCTTACATACTCTTGGGAAGGGAGGGACTTAGTGAATCTAATCAGTTTTATGGACTTTCTGAAGATATTTTTGTGGTGATGTATTGTGTCCCCCAATATACTGTGTCTCCCAATAAAATTTGCCTGGAGATCAGAGGAAAAAGCCAGCCACTATATAGAAGTCAGGCAAAGGTAGCTCCTGCCTTTAATCCTATCACTTGGCAGGTAGAAATCTGTCTGAATCTCTGTGAGTTCAAGGCCATATTGGGAACAGAGCCAGGCATGGTGGTACATGCCTTAAATTCCAACACTAGTTAATCATGGAGGTCTGGAAGTCTGTACAGACAGACAGAAAGTTATAGAGCTGGGCAGGAATAGGAAGTGATGTAGGTGGACAGAGAGAGCAAATCAGATGGCAGAACAGCAAGGCATATAGGTATGGGTAGACAAGAAGTAGCTCGACTTTGTAAGCTGCAGAGGTGGGGGGTGAGGTTAGCTGTGACTTTTCCTATTTACCTGTTCACTCAGGTTTTTACCCCTGTATCTGGTTCTGTGTTTTTTATTTGATAAGACTGTTCAGAAATTCATCTACATATTTTGAGTTGTTACTTCCAGTCATAATGAGCTTCCCTGAATGATGGAATGTTTCAATCTCTGAGGGAACAGTTGCTCCACACCACCATTCTCCTAGTGTAGTCCCTGTGAGTGACCCTGAGGTTTCCTTAGGTCAGTCCAAGTTTCTGAGTCCAGAATCTGAATGCTATAACAGTTCCTTTTTCTTCTCATCTATTTTTTGGATGCCAGGAAGAGCCTAAGTATGCTTTCTCTAGTACTTTGGGCTCTCTTATTCTTCCTCTAATATTTCTCTTTCTGCCATGTGGCTGACTTCCATGCTGATTTAGCACAAATAATATGGCTTCCTTCTTCTTCATATCCATCTTCCTCCTCCAGGCTGCTGCCCAGATTTTAACAGCTTGCCTGCCCTGGGATTATTTCTTTTAAACCCTCATAAAAACATTGTGGCCTTTCACAAGTTTCCTTATATTCTAGACAGAACAGGAACTAATGCCTTTATCACTGATCTGCATAGAATTTGCACTAATATGTACTTACTAGAGCTCGTATGTCTGTGTATATGGACATATTTATACACGCAACTTGTGAAATACATGCCTATTTGTGCCTATATAGCAAGAACAGTGACAACAGATTTCAGCCTTGATAATATTTTAAAATCCACTGTCATTTTCTGTAGTTTCCAAAGGCTACAAACTAAGAGTGTCATCTAGCCTTCCACTTTTCTCAGGTTTAATGTCACATTGACCTTTTTCTTAAACTGTGTCCATTCTACAAGAAGCAAATTGACCGGTTACTGTTGGGCCCCTAAAGTAATGGGACAAAAATCACACGTTGATTCATCTCTTCTTGCATCTTAATTCATACAGAACTAAAGCAGGGGATGAAGGACTTTAGTGGATATGTGAAGGAGGGCTTTGAGGCTACCAGGGACAGGGTTTTGTTTTTGTTTTTGTTTTTTGTTTTTTCTCTAATATCTAGATAAACCCTTTCAAAAACAAACAAAACCCACAAAAAATAAATAAACAAACAACAACACCAATGTCAACAAAAAGAAACCAGTTGGTTCTCTGTGGTTCTGACCAAGAAATTAGGAACTGGAAAAATATAAATTTATATCCAGAGTCCCTCATTTAGTAGTTGTACATATTTAAATATGTTCTAGGGTCTAGTTTTATCATTAATGAAATGAAAATGATCTTAATACCTAAGCTATAAGATTCTGGAAAGGGTTAGAGATAATGCATAGATGAGATAATGCCTAGAAAGCTGTTTACCATATACCCATATACCCGCCTTTTTCTCAGAACTCAGTCAACGTGTCTACTGTTATTGTTGTTACTCTAACTTCCTCTTCCTACCCTCCCCTAATCTCATCTTTTCTCATGCACGCATATACACTCTCCCTTGCCCTTTGTCTCACCTCAGACTTTCAAATATGTTTGAGGGTGCTCTCCTACAGTGGAAGAAGTGAGTTAATACACAGACTGTCTGCAGATTACCGCTGGAATTCAGTCTACCCCCATCTTTAAATTTCAACCAGATTCACATTTCAAACACTGAGCCATGTCTGACAATTCTCCTGGGGGTAGCTATAATATGAACTTGAACATGAGTTCTGAACTCTTCTCAAGGTTTCTTAGTTATCACATTGTACCTGACTTAAGAATATATAGGGTGCTGTAGGTGAGCGATACCAAACCTTCAGAGTTATGGGCATAAAACTCGGTTAAGTTGCATGGAAGAGAGCTCTGAATGAGATCCTATCACTTCCTGTCTGTCGGAGAGTCTATCAACACCAGAGTGGTCTCTGTAGCAGTGTTTGGATCTCACAGTATTTCAACAGCCCCCATGGGACATCCTGTTAATGTCCCAATAGCAAAGAGACAAGATTCAGCAGAATATAAACCTGCTGAAGCCATGAGAGTTTGATTTAACACATTTAAGGAGCAGAAGAATGGATAACAGGCAGAGAGGGGGGAGATGAAAGAGAAAGACATAGGAAGTGGGAGAAGAGGCAGCTTGACACAGATAGTATGCAAATACTTGGTAGAGTAGAACTATTTTCTAGGTATTTTCTATCGGTTAAGAACTTTCCTTTTCCCTTGTGAAGCTGCACCTTCTTAAAAATTCCAAATGCTTAATGAATTCTCATAAATGCTCTTATGAGACAATGATTCTCAGTTTCCAGAGAATTATAGCAGCAATTGGAAAATTTCAGACTTGATGAGTTTTCAGATATCCCAAATTTACAGTAAAACTAAAGTTTTCTGAAAACAAGTGACTCTTTTTCATCACTTAGTACCTGGTGTTATAAGATGTGTTTTCAAACCTAATGCATCTCTCATATTTCCTAAATGCTTGGGATGATGGCAGAGATTCCATTCAATAATTTGAATCAGTATCAATTCATGAACATGTTCATTATTACCATCAATTTTAATATATATTCATATTTATGCAAATGTGATATATGCTGTGTTAGGACTTCATATGTTTGTTTTCACTGATTTTTTTCCTTTCCTTTGTTTCTCAGAAAAACTGTAAGTGTTTATACATTGTTCTGGATAGTATGTGCACCTGAATGCCTGTCTGCTAGAGGAAACAAGATCAAGAAACCTGAGTTTATTTTCATTGCAAAGCTCTGTTGAACATTTACTGTAGATCAAGTAAATAAGAAGAATTTGGGATACAGAAATGAGTTGTCCCAACCAGCTCCCAAGCTGAGGAGAAAGAAACAGACATCTGTCAAATCTACTGGGATGCAAGGTACTGGGGATCCAAGCAATAGTGGAGACAAAATGTTTTTACAGGATTCTTAGAGCCAAAGAGAAATGAAAGAGAGGAGTGTAGGTTGTGTAAGAAAAGAGAGAATGCTCCTATGGGAGAAACTATAGTTTTTTAAGCCAATTCCAGTACATTTTTTGGTCATAATGAAATGGGGAATCCAGAATAGCCAAGCATTCATGCTTAAATTGTAATTTTCTCATCTTAAAAATATTTGTCAGCTCTTTATCAAGGGCTTCCTCTTTTAAGACCCCTGGGTAATAATGAGAATAAAGTGGAAAAGATTCTTAATTATGCCTGCAAGGTCAAGACATATGTTCCATCTGAGCTGAACCTGAACAGCTGAAGAAATGGAGAATTCTATTCTGTAGACTTAACGCCCTCTGTCTGGTACAACATATGTTTTATTCATCTGGATGTCTGTCTCTTGCTTCCTTGCTCAAGGGCTAGGGTCTGCGGTACTCAAGTATCTGTGGAATAAATTTTACAAATCTCAGGAAAAAAAGTACTCAAACACAAACTGAACATAAAAAATGCAAGATGTGATAGGAATGACTGTTTGATCTGTCTTATTGTTTTATTTATTTAACAAATAAATGCTGGGAGTCTATTTTGTATGTGAAACTGTTTCAGATACTGGGAACATAGCAGACAAACTCCTATCACCGTGACATTTACACTCTAGTGGAGAAGATAAAAACAATGAAAAATATATATTTATAGAGTGATAATAAGCTACTTAAATAAATGCAATGTTCTTATCATAGGTTTTGTGTGAGTTATATACATTGTCTTCACCATATCAGTTAAAAGGTATTTTCTGCCTCTCTGTTTATATATATATATATATATATATATATATATATATATATATATATATATATATATATAAAGAGAGAGAGAGAGGTGTGCACATCTAAGCATGTGTATAAGCATATGCATGTATGTATATTATGTTTATATTTGTAAAATTAACCACTAAAGTAAAAAATATATCACACAAAATATTAGTTGTGTCATGAAAATTGTGGGACATGTTATTCTCTTCTTGTTTTGTTTTGTTTTTTGGTTCTTTGGTTTTTCAAGACAGGTTTTCTCTGTGTAATAGCTCTGTCTGTCCTGGAACTCACTTTGTAGACCAGGCTGGCCTCGAACTCACAGAGATCTGCCTGCCTCTGTCTCCCAAATGCTGGGATTAAAGGTGTATGCCACCACCTGGCAGATATGTTATTCTTCTACATAGGTCAGGAAGCATCTTATTTTCTCAAAGAGGAGAGATAAAGACACGCACGCACGCACGCACTCATGCACACACACACAGGACATTCCAGATAGAGCAGCCTACACATCCAGATGTGGTGAAAACGTGTTTGGGAATTGAGTTACTGGATAAAAGGATAGCTCTAGGAAGTGAGGTCAGAGAGTAGAGATCTAGCACAGGACACATCAGTCAGTCCATTTTAAAGAGGTGAGAAGCCTGGAAGCTCTGAGCAAAAGCATGCTGTGATCTGACTTTCATTTTAAGGGGATTACTTGCAATGTTACTTAAAGAATATGTTATAAATACCCAAGACAGAAGGAGGAAGTAAAAATTATTAGAGGACCTTGTAAACATCCTGGATTGTGAATGATCATACTAGAACATTAATGAAGCACTGGTCAGGCTGTGCTGTGTATCTATTCTTGTTCAGATTTGTTGACGGATGAATGGATACAGGGTGTGAAAAAAGAGAAGAGAATGATGCCAACATTTTTTTTTTCTGCGCAACAGAAGGGGAGAGTTATCATGAGCTGTGCCATGGAAGCTTGTGACAGAAGCCAAGTAAGGATACATGAAATCAGAAGTTTCCTTTTGGCTTCACTGAACTTGAGATGCCTGTTAAATATCCAGATGGAGAAATTAAGTAGACCGGGTATATGCGTGTCTGGTGTTTGGAGGAGAAATCTGAACTAGAGAAATAAATATAGCAGTTATCAGCATGTAGATAGACTTTACATCATTACATCTAGTTAGGTCAATTGAAGACTAAGTTTAGATAAGGAGAAAAGCTGTGCAAATGGAGGCTTGGGGTTCCCCCAACTAGTACAAGTACTGGAGACAAATATAGACCAGGAAATGAGATTAGCGTAGGAAAGTAGCCACATTAATGAGTTCCTGGATGTCAGCTGAAGACTGTTTTAAGCAGGCAGGGGTATTCAAAGTGTCAAACACTGTACTGTATGTAGGCTGACTGGTGAGAGGCAGTGGATTGAACAATGAAGGGTTTTAGTGACCTTGATCAAAATTGTTTTGTGTGGGTCAGATTGCTTAGCATTCCAGAGACAAATTGAGAAATGCTGAAGACAGAGTTTCTGAGATGGAAACAAAGGAAATGATGTGTGAGAGCAGGAAATAGAAAATACTTTATTTTACAGTGTACACATGGCTGACAGGAATAACTCAGTAAAGACAGTATGTAAGAGAAAGGAAATTTCCTCAGCTGCTGTCCCTGAAGAAGGGGAAGAGAATCGTCTAGGGTACAGGTCGGTAGGTAGGACATTCTGAGACTAGAATGAAGTGTATTCACCAATATTATTATGGCATATGTGAAAAGCCAATAGGCTAGCACAGAAGATTTGAGATATTAGTGACTATCTCAAATTCAACTGTTACACTGTGAATATCAAGTGTTTGTCCAAAAAGACTGAGGTGTTTTAGGTTTGATTTGAAGTGCAATATTCAAAGGCAGGAGTTTGGGAAGTGACTGGACTCAGACCTAATGAGTAGACAGTTCCATTGGTGGCTTCATAGTGTGTTGGGATGTGACAAAAACTATGAAGTATGACTTGAGTGAAGGAAATAGATATGACTAAGAGATTGCCTTTGAAGAGTATATTTTGCCTTCTATCTTCCTTTCTTTCTTTAATTCCCAAACATCACAAGCTCAACATGCCTCTGTCATATGCTCCTACTGACATGATATTCTCCTTACCACAGGCCCATAGCAATAGAACCAGGCAGTAAATGCCAAAGCCCCCCAGACGCTAAGGTTTCAGTGTTTCTTTTTTCTAGCTGATTTGCTCAGGTGTTATATCACAATGATGAAGAAGCCTGCTAAGACACGAACCATGGAAACATAGCATTTACCTTCCCTCAAACAATTGTTTATGTATGCAATTTGAGGGCTAAAGAGATGATGGGACGTGTTCCTTTCTAGGGGACAAGAAACATACTGGAAATCACTCTCTCTCAAATGTCTGCCATTTAAATGCGCCATCAAATTTTTGTCATATAGTTATTCTCCCTGTGTTAGTAGAATGTTTCCTTTAAATATATATACTTTTGCTTTTTGCTGTACTTACATTGAAAATATTTTTTTTCTGTAACTTGACAGAAAACTAATTTAATTTGTCATTAAAATAAGGTAACTGTTAAAACTCAATAGAATTCCAATAGTAAGTAATATGATAAAATTACTTATTTATTCCAATAGTAATATGATAGAATTTAACCCTATTGCCTCATATGATAGAGGTTCCTACCCAGAATTTGCTGTTTCTTTCATCAATAAAGGAAATTGTCAAGTAGTATGACATTTTCAAGTGCTGACTAGCATAAAACTTAGATTTTTTTCCCATAAAGCCATCAGAAGGATTGAAGAGAATGGATAGGAAAACTCTACCTATTTGTCATTAAGTATTATGTATATATTATGGAGTTCAATATAAAAGTAACTCTCATTATGTAAGGTAAGACATACCCTGGATTTAGATAACTGCATATTTCAACAAAAAGCCTCACAGACAAGCCTAACCTGTGTGGCAAGGGATAGGGCATAGGCCTCACTGGAATACAGATCATCAAACCTGCAAGTCATGTTAATTGTGTTTGTCATTCATTTAAAAGCAAAGCTTAGGAATCACAATATGATTTTAGGGAGAATTCTGAGGGAATTGTACCATTACTGAGTTAGAAGCTAAATCTTAAGGGAGTAGATATTGTGAGAAGCCAGACAAACAAGGTCATTTATCCATCCTCTTTGGCATAGCTGACCATAGAAAGCTGCCCTACCAGCTTGGAGTCTCTATTATTCTATTGCATTAGGACTTGAGTTGGTTTTCCCTTTTTGTCTTTTTCCTGGGGAAAGAAACATGGAAACAGAGAGGCCAGCTAAGAAGAAATAACCTAGATAGCAAACTACAGTATCTAATAAGTTACTGAAAATTGGGATGGGTGGATAGTTAGAAATGAACAAATAGTTGATTCTAGAACTGCCCCACAAAGCTTGGTGATGAGATGGACTAGACCTTGTCCTCATGGAGAATTAGCCTAAATTGACAGACATATTCTGTAGCATCTTACCATATATAGAATGTCAATATGGTTCATGAGAATCACATTGTTGAGCTTTGTAAACTACTTACAGTAGAAAGATCTAGGGTGTGGTAAACGAATCTATTCTTCAAATATATATATATATATATATATATATATATTGAATAATTAAAAGTTTTCCAAGTCTTGTTTTGTCATTTTTTTCATTACTTGAAATTGATGAAGCTGCCCAGTTTATTTTCTCCATTATAACATATTTGATCAGGTGGATATCTCCTTGGGTAAAAGCATTGGCTGTAAATGTTTGGCAATCTATGTTAGATCCCTGGAACCCATGTTAAAAATTGGATGCAGTGGTACACATTTCAAATCTTAGAACTTCTATAGCAATATGGGTGGCAGAGATAGGAGAATCAATTAGAAGCTCTTGGGTCAACTATAGCCTCCAATCCACAGTGCAGGAGCAGAAACCAGAGAGACCTTACCTCAACAAGGTGGAATGCTAGAACTGACTTCCCAAAGTAGTCTTCTGACCTCCACATGCAAACCATGGCATGTACATATCTTCACACACACACACACACACACACACACACACACACACACACACACGCATACATGCATGCATGTTTAATAAATTAAATAAAAAGTAAAATTGTTTAAGATCTTTCTCTTAGCCATTGTGCAGATAATGAGTGTACTTTATGATAAAAAAAATATCCTGTCTTTACCCACTCTTCTGGGAGATGAAATGGGCACACACACAAATTACAATTGCAAATTTCATGGTATTAAGAGAGTGGAGTTGTCATGAGAACATAAATTCATTCATTTTGTAATCAAGTAGTTATGTTGTGACCCCTACAGAATTGTACTGTGTACTGAGTACAATTTTTTGGCACTAGAGATCTAGAGATATAGCACTGGGCACTGTGTAAATGTGGATGGCGTATAAAGGAAGATAAAAGGTTATGGAGTCGGCAGGGGGTGGGGACCTGGTCTTTAAGCAAAGGATTCCCTTCTGGAGAGTGGAAATATGAATTTGAATAAGTACATGAAAATATGATTTATTTAGGATTTTTGCCTCAATTTCACAAATGAGTAGCCCATCTCTGTACAGAACCCATCGAGGTAATCAAGACAAATGAAAAAACTTCAAGAGTTCACTCTCTGTATTCAGAAAGCACTAAAATTCAGTCTAAGTGTATGCATATTTCCCCATGTTGTTCCACTCACCTTAAAAAATGCAGCGAATCAATTCCCAAGACTCATTCTTCATATAAATAACACTTGCTTGCAGCTAATACATTTTGTTCTTAGACTTGGACTCATTCATTCCCCTTTTTGTTCTATGATCTGAGAAAGCAAACTTTGCAACATACATTTGCATTAATTATTTTAAGCTTTGTTTGAGAAGTATAGAAAAATAAAATTCAATATGCTGGAGAGTTTAGGTCAACATCCAGATATTCTGAATGGATTTCCTGCTATGGGCTCCAGACTGTTCACAACCAGGAGTAGCATGTTGGATAGCACATCAGCTTGTTGGGTGACCTTGGTAGGAAGCTCATCTGTCCTTTTCAGATCTCAGTTTTCTCATCTATAAAACAAAGGGCATGCTAACCTTCTCTGACCCTTGAAAATGTTAGAAAGGGGAAATAAGTTAATATTTGGAAAGGCCTGTGTGACCCTTCAAACCAAGACATTATCAAAGTACAAAGTAAATGGTAGGAACTGTTTGCTATCCCATTAGTAACTCAAATAGTACATGAGCTCCTCCTGTCAAATTCTTGTAAGGCAAGCTTCCAACATACACTTATTTTGTTTAGCAGGATGAAAATGGGAGTAGAAGAATTTTGCTCTCTGACTCCTGCACACAGTTTTAAAGAACTCTGCTGGGGAAATTATGGGCACAGACAGATTCCTTTTCAAAGAACCCAACACAAAACTCTTTATTTTTAATCCCAGGATGCTAGAAACAAGATAAAAGAGTTTGGAACCAAATCTAAGACATTAGTACTTTTATAATGTAGAAGCCCTGATATTGTTTCCGTACATGTAAAGTGAAAATCACTACTCTCTTTCCTAAAAGTCCAAGGTGAAATTTATAGATGGTTAACTTTTATGATGTTAACCACTCTATTAGCACTGTCTCCTTAGTCCCACAAAAGCTTATGAGATGTGCTCTATTATTGTCCTTAACTGTCATAAGAATAAAATCATGTAGTAGAAGCTTTTATAAATCAGCTGGCTGAAGTTTGTAAGTCTTGAGGAATCCTGAGACTTCCCACACATCTGCCTGAGCTCAGCCTAAGTTCCATGAGTTCTGTTTACTAGACTTGGCACAGAGTGTGGTCAGTATTCCATTGCTATACACCTACAAAGCAAACATGGTTTGTGACTTTTTTCACATGGGAAGAGAGTCTTTTTTTCCCCCATATCCTTTTTTGTTTACTTTTGGAAAGTTAATTACAATGTGACATGGAGAAGTTCTTTGTTCATGCTGATTTGGGGAGAGAGTGAATACCCTATACATATAATTATGGCTAATCCAAGATTTAGGAAAATATCTTCTATTTGTTCACTGAATATATTTTCCTATCCTGTACCTCTTGTATATAACATGGCTCCTTCTCTACTTGCCTATTTTAAGTTTTAAACTCTTAATGATGTCTCAGAGATTTTATACAGTTTTAATACAGTCACACAAGAGTGAAAAGTTGACTATCAATAAGCAAATTATGTTTACATTGGGAAGACAGTCTTAATGAGAGAGTATCTAGATTTGGGTGACCTGTGGAGATGACTGTGGGTTAAATTAATGTCTATAGGAAGACTCTGTCCATCATAGGTGGTGCCATTCCCTAGCAAGGAAGTCTGGAACTAATAAGAGTAGAGAAAGTAAGTGGATACAAACAAGGAAGCAAGTGTGCAGGTATGCATACTTTTCTCTCTCACCTTAATTGTGACTGTGAAGTGACTAGCTGTTTGAATTACTTCTTTGATTTCCTCTCAGTAATGACTGTAACCTGGAATTACAAGCTGAAATAAACTGTTCTTTTCACCAAGTTGTGCTTTTTCTTCATAATATTTTATCACAGCAACAGAAATTAAATCAAACAAGGACAGTGTGTTACCCCTGTCAAAGCAAAGTAAAAAAAATTAATATTTATAGGTTAGTATAGCTGTTTATTTCTCTTCAGTGACAATTCAGCATGATAAACTGGAATGCTTTTTTCCAAAGCTGTCAGTACAATTAAAGTTTCTAAAAGTTCAAATTAGATGTGTATATTTTTTAATATTCATGTTAAAAGACAAATAATAGCAGTGTTGTGATTTACAAAACAGCATTGAAGTGATGATATTTGGGTTCGTGTTTATATTTCCACAGACCCAGTGAATTTGCATCTTTTTTATGTAAGACAACACATGTTGAAATCTTTCACATACTGATATACTGCTGGATTGACTCAGAGTAAAATATTCTTTCTACTCAACATGAGAAGAATGGTGGTTATTTCGTTCATACCAGGCCAGCACTGGGCTCTACCAAAGGTGCATTTAGACTCTTTTCATTCTAGTAACCTTCAGTGTTAACTCAAATTACAGCTATCAGAGTCTACTATTTATTCATAACTTCAAACTTCTAAGTGATAAAGACAGAAGTGTTCTAAGGTGAGTGGAGGTGAGGGTGATAAAGGTCCCTGGTCACCCTTTTCCAACAGTTTTCAGGAGCTTCTGATGCACTGACCTGCATTTTTGTAGAATTCCAACTCATACTCAGTGTTAGGCAACAGATTAGAAAGCTCAAATGCCTCTTTCTTCACCTCTTTTTTTCTCAGTGCTAAGAAGGAAAGAAGACATTAGGTCACACTTTTATGAGAGGGAAAGGATAGCATGAAGAAATGACACTTAAGAGAATGATTTAAATTTGCTCAAATGTTATGTGTACTCTTCCGGAAGGATAAGAGAGAAAAGCAAAGAGCACTGCTGAGTCCTTGCTTATGCTTGTTGGTGTCTCTCCAAGGGGTGTGTGTTGAGAAGGTGGGTACATGACGACTGATAAAGGAAGACATCTGATATCAGGCTCCATCACAGAGAGTTGGCCCACTGGGGAACACATTGCTCTTTTAATTCTGAAGCATCTTCTATAAATGATATTAAAGAATCATCTTTGGGAGAGAGAAAATGGACCCAAACAGTGACAGTTATTTCATTTACTACACAAACCTCTAAGGCTGATAATATTGGAAATCATAAAATTGAACATAATGAAGGAGACAGAAGAATTCTTTTTCTTCATCTCATTTATCTTCTCAGCCCCTTAAACATGGATATTTCAGCTTACTTTGCATAAAGTGGAGACTCCCATGAGCATTAACCTCACAGAAATACTCCATTGTCATCAGGGAAACCCCAAACAGTTCAGATTATTTCTCCCATGTCACCAGTAAACATCATATGCCAATATTATCTTCTAGATACAGAATAGTGTCAAGAACAGAAAGAAATGTGTATCTTTTTCTAAAACAAACAAACAAAAAACACTACACAACACAAGATTGTTGAAACTACTGTCCAATAAAATGAAGATCAATCCCCAAAATGGCCTACAACATAATCCAAATGACCTTCCCAAGTTAAGATTGGACCCAATGGTCTTCTTCAACAGTACTTTCTCATTCATCCCACGAAGATCAGATAGGTACTTCTTATTGTTGAAGATGCTAGAAATGCATTGGTTATTCAAACAGGAAAGATCTCCTTGGCAGCAGAGTTTTATCCCAGTGGTAAAAGTGGAATTTGCATAAATCAACACATCCATAAGCAAGATAGTTTGAAATAGAAAGTACTAAGGGGAAAACAAAACAGAGTAGAAAAGAAGTCGTTGAATTTATTTCAGACTGAATTTCAAGAAACTTCCTTTCTCAGAAGGTGATAATTTGCAAAGATGTAGTTGGCAATTGGGAAAGAGCCAGGCTCTGACAGCTGGGATACAGAGGTAGCAGAGGCAAGAACAGTCTTCCTGAGTGAGGTGGAGCTGTGTTGCCTGAGGAACAGATGGAGTACGTGTGGAACTGCAGCTGCAGAAGTGTTAGGCCCTGGAAATACTCTTTTTCAGCATACGAAATACTCTTTCATCTGCTTTGCCATGCTCTCAATCAACATTCTTGCTCTTTTCTTCCTAGTTTCACTGAAGTACTTATGGACCCAAGGCAAATATATCAAGCTCTTTACATCTCCACTTATCAGTAATCCTTGCGCTCCTCGCCTGAAATATGCTTATTCATTCTGTGATCTGCATATCTTACTCATTTTTGAATATAAATCTTCACTTTTATCCCTCTGAGACATAGAGGGCATGATTAACTAGTCATATTATCCAATCTCTATAGCCAATTAATGACTTGTCATTTTTTTTTTGTAGAGCCCATATTTCAAATGGGCATTCTTGTCTCTTGTTCTTCTTTGGTGAGTTGTAAAGCTCTGAATGACATTTTAGTTTGTAGACTCCAGAAAGTGATACACTTGGTTTTTTGTAGTATAAAAAGATTAATTTAGACAGGCTATATATTTCATGGACAAAAATCTTGCCTAGCCTGTACAGGGCCATGGATTTAATCACAAAATTAGCGGAAAGCAAAGAATGAATAAAAGTTAGAAGATAATGTTGGTATGATGGCACAGATGGTGAAAACTTGAGGCAGCAGGTCGCATTGTATGTTTAGTCAGGAGGCAGAGCACAGTGAATGCTTCTTCTGTAGTCTAGGACCCATACCTGGGCAAGTATAGGTGGGTCTTGCCTTCTTAATTAACCTAATCACAATGATCATTCACAGGTAAGGCCACAGGTAAAAACAGCAACAAAGCCATCACAAGTGTGTCCAGAAGTTGGTTAAGTTAGTAACATTAAATTTTACAAAATATAGCAGTATGGTAGGTCTTCAGCTTGCAGAAGACAGATCGTGGAACTTCTCAGCCTTTTATTGTATGAGATCATCCCATAGTAACAAATCTCTCCTCTTTTACCTCTCATTGGATCTTTTTCTCTGGCAAACATTGATTAACATATAACATTTCTATTTCTTGGATAATCAGTTATTCCTATAAGATGAAACTATTATTCGGAACACACTAGAAGCAAGGGACACTTTACTGACCAAAATCCTGATAAAAAAAATTCTAACGTAATTTCCTTGATTTCCTTAAGATATTTGGGTGTTGAAGATAAAAAGAGAGCTCACAGACTGTCAGGTGCTCAACACAGTGATCGACCACTTGTGTTGAAGAAAATCTCTTCTAACAACAGCTGGATGACCCTGGTGGTCTTGGTTGGTTCTGCAGCATTTTTAGTCATCAGTGTCTCATCCAAACTTTGATGTCAGTTTGTCTCTGTAGGGTTTATTAAATTGTCAAAATCTGTCAGATTTCATCGACGTCTAGATAGCCCATATTCTTGACCTTTAGTCATCCCATCTAATAATGTACTCTTGGGATGTTCAGAAAGCCCTGATGGTGATTTAACTCTGGTTTACACACAAATGTCACAGACAGTCTGGAGAGACTTTCCATCTGGCCTAGGCAGTTTTCCTTCTCAAAAAACTGTTACACTAACTCAAACAATGTGCAATGGAGACAAAATTTATACCATAAACAAAAGTTTCTAAAACTGAAAGGTAGAAAGTATATTCTTTAAGACAGACACTGTCTTTTTTTTCTTGTTTGCTCTTAATTTTTAAACTTCAACATCACTTTTTGACAATTTCACAGAAATACACAATGTATTTTGATCATATTCACTTCCAATTACCTCTGTTACTTCTCTCTCTATCTGAATTCTTTCTTCACCAGTCTCTCTCCTACTTCAATGTCTTTTTATTTTCAACCAACTGATTTTATTTGGAGTTTCTAGTATGAGCATGGAGAAGGGTAATTTAAGATAGCGTGGGCAATTTCCTAGTGGCTACACTGAAGAAAATGACACCCCAGCCCCAGTTAACAACTATTAACTGTCAAGAACCCTACAGGGAGGATGGCCTCATGGATTCTCTCCCTGTTGTCTGTGGTGAAATGTTGAAGTACCCGGTTCTGCTTTGGTCTTGTACAGGTAATCATAGCTCCCATGTGCTCATGTTTGCAAGAATCATATCATACATTTCATAGCACTTTCCCACATTTTTCAGCTATGACATTCTTTCTATTCTGTTTCATGTAATGTTCCCTGGGCCTTGGAGGTGGTGATGTAATTTTCCCACAAGGGCTGAGCACTCAAGTATCATTGTTCTCAGCACTTCAAGCAGTTGTAAGTCTCTTCATTAACTATGAACAACTGCAAAGAGTTTTTCTCTGCTCAGGGCTAAACATAGCACCAATCCATGTATAAAGATGAATGTTTAAAAGGCAATTTGACCATGTGTCCATTCAGCAAAGCAATAGTAGTAGATTCCATCCCAGAGGCTGTGAGTTCCCTCCAAATAGATTTTTGTCAGGTTTACAGTATCAGACATGTATTTCTTCCCATGGAACAGGACTCAAACCCAATAAAAAAGTGGTTGGTCACCCTCAAAACAGTCATGCCACAGTTGCACCAGTAGGTGTATCTTGCCTAGCAGGTTTAGTACCATTGCACCCAGGGTCCACAATTGGATAAGTTTGTGAATATTCCTTCTCAGCTAACAGTCCACATAGCAAACTTGTAGAGGTGTAAACTCTAGCCAGCAGAAAGGAGGATTTCAGCAGACTCCCACATTGATTTCCCTGTGTTCTGTATCCGAATTGTGTGGTGATTTCAACAATAAGGTCTTATCCTTTAGTTCTGGTGAGTAACAATAGCTATTAATAGCCTCTATTGTCTTGGGAGCCTTTGGTGACTTCTTGGCCAACAACTCATAAGCAAGTGGCATACCTGGGATTTTGTGTTTAGAAACCTGTGATTTCTGGGACAGCATTATCCACCTATCTCACTTTGAAGTCTTTATAATTTTATAAATTATATTTTAGTTAGTTTTTAAGGTTATATGTTTCTGTCCAGCTGTTTTTTTTTTAATTTATCCTTAGCTTTGGTTAAAATTCCTATGACCACCATCTTCTTCCCCCAGGCCTATACCAATTTAAACCTTTATATACTAATAATCCTCCCAACTGCTTTAACATGGTATGTATTATACTACCCTCCTTTAACATTTCATTCATCCCCAGATCTCTTTACTTGCCTCCAGGAAGCTACAGATACGCATTCCAACCCACATATGAGAAAAAAATAGTGCTTGTCTTTTGGGGCTTGTGTTAGTTCACTCAATGTCCTTTGCCTTACAGAAGCTTTTTAGTTTAAGAGGTCCCATTTATTAATTGTCTATCTCAATGTCTGTGCTATTGGTGTTCTATATAGGAAGTTGTCACATATGCCAGTGTGTTCAAGGCTATTCTGCACTTTCTCTTCTATCAGGTTCATTTGGACTTGAGTTTGGTACAGGGTGATATATATAGATCTACTTGCATTCTTCTACATGCTGACATTAGTTAGACCAGCACCACTTGTTGATCATGCTCTCTTTTTTCTTCATTTGTATGATTTTTGGCATCTTTGTCAAAAATCAGGTCCATAGGTATGTGAATTTACCTTTGGGTCTTCCATTTAATTCCATTGATTCACCTGTCTGTTTTTTTTCCAATACCATGTGGTTTTTATTACTATAGTTCTGTAGTACAGCTTGAAATTAGGGATAGATGGTGATAACTCCAGAAGTTTTTTTTTTCAGGAATATTTTAGCTATTCTGGATGTTTTTTTTTTTTATCTTTCCATATAAAGCTGAGTATTGTTCTTTGAAGGTCTGTAAAGAATTGTGTTGGGATTTTAATGGGGACTGCATTGAATCCATAGAATGCGTCTTGTAAGATGGAATTTTTACTATGTAAATCATACTGACACATGAATATGGGAGATATTTCCATCTTCTGATATATTCTTCAGTTTCTTTCATCAAAGACTTGAAGTTCTTTACATACAGGCCTTTCACTTGCTTAGTTCAAATTATACCGATTACATTTTATATTATTTGTGGCTATTGTGAAGGGTAATGTTTCCCTGAATTATTTCTCAGCCTGTTTATTGTTTGCATATAGGAAAGCTACTGATTTTTGTTTTTTTGAGTTAATCTTGTATCCAGCCATTTCATTAATGGTGTTTATCAGCTCTAAAAGTTCCCTGGTAGAATTTTTAGGGTTGCTTATATATACTATCATATCATCTGTGAATAACAATACATTGACTTCTCCATTTCCAATTTGTATCACCTTGATCTTCTTTAGCTGTTTTATCACTCTAGCTAGAATTTCAAGTACTATATGGAATAGAGATGGTGATAGTCCATAACCTTTTCTTGTTCCTGATTTTAGTGGATTTGCCTTGAGTTTCTCTCCATTTAATTTGATGTTGACTACCCACTTGCTGTTTATTTCTTTTATTATATTTAGGTATGCCTCCTATATCCCTGATTCCTCCAAGACTTTTATCATGAAGTTATGTTGGATTTTGTCAGACTTTTTCAGCATCTAATAAGATGACCAAGAGGTTTTTTTTTCTTGCAGTTTGTTTACATGGTGGATCACATTGACAGATGTTTTTATGTTGAACCATCCCTGCATCTCTGGGATAAAGACTAATTGGTCATAGTAGATGATCTTTTTGAAGTATTCTTGGATTCGGTTTGCAAGTACCTTATTGAGTACTTTTACATCTATGTTCATGAGGGAAATTGGCCTGTAATTCTCTTTCTTTGTTGAGTCTTAATGTGGTTTTGGTATCAGGGTGACTGTGGCCTCATTAAATGAATTTGTCAATGTTCCTGCTATTTCTACTTTGTGGAATAATTTGAGGGTGAGCATGACTCTCCTGGGTACCTCTGCCATGGTGGGCAACTGAAGTGGTTGGAGTCAGAAGACAGGGCTGCTGCTTCAATCTTAGCCATGCTGTGGTTTGCAATGATCAAAAAGGGACTACAGATACACAAAAGACAGATTCAGATAGAATAAACCTCTAAATGGTTTACATTATATGTAAAAATGTATGTAGGCTTGAAAGAGAGAAGAAAAGGAGAATAGTTATATAAATAAATAGATAATTTTAAAAAATAAAGTCTTTGATGAAACAGTAAAAGTAATATAAAAAGTAATCCATGTAAAGATGGAAATCACACAGAGAGTTTGGATTATATTCTCTTTGGGATTTTTAACTGCAGAAAGACATTTGATTGTAAAGGCTGCTGAGTTAAACCAATATATATATATATATATATATATATATATATATATATATATATATATATGTATATGGTGTCTTGACTTCAAAATTTATGTCTAAGGATATGTTGCTTTGGAAAAGAGGTTCTGCTTTTCTTTCCACAGACGAATGAAAGCTGTGGATTCCTTCCAGATTAATATGGTTCCATCAAGGATGATCCTCTGAGGGGTCTCCAGATGATCCAACACCCAGAACAGCTTCAAGGCAACTGGCTCAGAGAATACAGCCTCATAGACTACTCCAATCAGGACTTGACCATAATCATAAAATTTTCTCTATATCTCCATAAGACTACCAGTATCCCCAATCAGCAGGAAGTAGCCTAGAAAACTACAGTCATGTTCCCCCCCAAATGGATTATGGATGTTTCTCTTTGTTTAGCAGTTTGTTACAAGTTGTTATTGGTTGTATTCAATTTCTTTCTAAAAGAAGAAAGGGGAATATGATATAGAACTGTAGGATATAGATATGATAGGATAAAAAGGTAGATTATTGAATCTATTTTTAAAGTGCAATAACTTGTTTAAAATGTTTTACATTGCTATGGATTTTAGTTTATTGATACAAATTTAAGGTCAATTTTCTTATATTGTATGTATATTTCTACTCTTGTTTAAGGTATTATGTTTGTACAGCTCATTTGAAATTGTAATGTATAATTAAGAAATACAGATTAGACAACATGGCTGGAGCAGGCAGCGACGGAGAGGCCCTGGCTCCCCGGATGCAGATCATAGAGATAAATGACAAGTTAAGAAACAGGCAAGAAATTGTGAATGGACTGAACATATTTTTGGAAGAAAATGAAGAAGAAGCCTCTTTAGAAGAACTGGAAGAAGAGTCTGACGTTTTTGAGGAGGAAGAAACAGAAACTCTGAGTGAAGATGGTCCCAAAGAAGCACACAATAAGTCAGTGAGATGCATGTTGTTCTGCAAAATTTATAACTTTAATCAAATACGCAGCAAATATAATAGATCCTGGCATTCCAGCATCAGTAACAGAGTCTGCTGCAAGACTGTGGGTCTCAGAGGTGGACAGCTTTGGGGTTCACTCTCGGCTTTGCTCATTGCTCACTGTGTAGAGATACTGTTTCCTTCATCGTGTGTAAAGACTACTTGACACAAAATGCAGAAGCTAGGAGGATGCTCAGGAATGTGCAGTCACTGCCAGTCCACACCTGTTCTCTCTGTGCACCTCTCTTTCAGGGCGGTTACATTGAAAAAGCAAAACATTTGTTTTGAGATGCAGAATATGTCATTGTGCACCTAAGTGTAACATGAATTTCGTTTGGGGGAGTCACTCACATAGTGTTTCAGAATCATATTTCAGATTCGTAGTTAGGTACAAGAACATGCATGATGAATTACAGTTGGCCTCAAGTCAGTAGAAGAGACACATACGTGGTTCAAAGTGTATATATTTTGTGAAGTCGGCTTTGGAATAGGAATTTCAATGTGATCATAATCTTCAAGTTAAATAGAAGAAAAAACATTTTAAAGGTCCATTTCAAGCCATTTCGAACATTTGATAAATTTCTCTACCTTTTTCATCTCAAATTCTCATACAAGTACATTTTTGAAACACACTGCCTCAGCTTTCAGTGACATGTATTATTTTTCTAAAAGAGATCTGAAGACCATCACTATAACATTTACATGGAATGGATAATTTTTCTACATTTCATTTCCTAAGGCAAATAAATACTTATTTAAAACTAAGAAATAAATGAAAATAAAAAGGGAGAGAAGGAACTGATAATCTTGGGTGATCCAGGATAGTATGATAGCTAACATTCACTGACAGCTTAATATTCACTAGATAATCTGACACAGAAGTGAGAATTGTGAAAAATGAGACATCACACAGATGCTTCCCCCAAGTTCTTCCATCTTGTCTCAGACACACTTTCTGTATGCTTAAATTTGTATGTTGCTCACGTTTTTCTACTGGTGCCTTTATTCAATGTAGGTATGTATACTTTTAGTTCAAATGTATCTGTGAACATATAATCACCAGCACACAAACCATTGGCCTTCCCCGTTGAGGAAGTGGAAGCCATCCTAACATTGCTGATTTTCATTTTGGTTTTTCGTTGAAAAGCGCCTTGACTTCCCCATCTGAACTCTACTTCTTCTAATCTCCACCCGTGGAAAACTTCCCTAATATAATTTCTTTTCATCTAATCTGATCCACTTCTTGACCATATCCTACATAGCTACCAAGGAATCTTTACCAGAGGAAAGTCTAATCTGATTATTCTTAGTGATAGTCCTTAATTATAACAGTAAATTTTCTTATGGATGCAGACCTCCTGATCAGCTGTGGACCCGACCTCCCATTTCTCTCTGTCCGCACTAGTAAGGGAACCGTCACCTTTGCCCTGCCTTAGAATTTAATATCGTCTGGGTAGGGTACTGGGGGCAGGGACAGGCTTTGAGGCCCATTAAGGGGGAACTCCTGACTCCTGATCAGAGGAATGGGATGTGATTTCTGCCTCTGGTCCCAGGTGGAGACATGATGCTCTGGTCAGCTCCAAAGGGTGGCCCCTGACACATACATAAACAGACGGCATTAATTGGACTAGTGGATTATAAAAAAAAGAAAGAAAGAAAGAAAAAGAAAGAAAGAAAGAAAGAAAGAAAGAAAGAAAGAAAGAAAGAAAGAAAGAAAGAAAGAAAGAGAGAGAGAGAAAGGAAGGAAGGAGAGAGGGAGGGAGGGAGGGAGGAAAGGGAGGAAAGGAAGGAAAGAAGGAAGGAAGGAAGGAAGGAAGGAAAGAAGGAAGGAAGGAAGGTAGGTGGGCGGTGGTAGCCCATGGCTTTAATTCCAGCACATGGGAGGCAGAGGCAGGCAGATCTCTGTGAGTTCGAGGCCAGCCTGGGCTACAGAGGGAGATACAGGAAAGGCACCAAAGCTACACAGAGAAACCCTGTCTCGAAAACAGACAAACAAACAAACAAAAAAAAAAAAAGAAAAAAAGGAAGGAAGGAGACATGAAGTTGGAGGAGGGCATTTTGAGGTGTGCAGGGAGAGTTGTAGAGGGAAGTGGGAGTGGATATGATCGTATTTCATTATATACATGTATGAAATTTTCAAGAATAAAGAAAAATAATAAAAAAGACTAAAACATAAAAAAAAGAAATACAGATTAATAATTAGTCATTTATGATAATCAAACTTATAGTCATGTTAGTTAAGTTTTCTAGGTATACATAGATATATTTCAGTTACATAGGTAATCTTCAAATACTTCAAAGACCTACAGACTATGGCATTTAAAATGTCTTAAAAACTTAGACTTTTCTGGACAATGAGACATATCTGCTCCTGGCATCACCAGTCTACTTCAAAGAAACTGATTGGCATTGAAGAAACTTATTATGGACTTTGCTTTCCTTATGGGATAAGTTAGCCATTTGGTCATAAACTGTTCTTCCCTGGACTGCTTGAAAAAATGTTGTGTTGACTGGACATACAAGAACAATAAAAATGACCACTAAATTTTGCCAAAACAAGGCAAGATGGTCCTTTAGGTTCCTGCTTCACAGAGGAGACTGACAGATATTCTACAAGACACAGGGAGAAGAGACTAAAAATCTCTAGACCTATAGGCTGAAGATGGATGTTCCAATATTGCAGAGGAACTTTAGGTGACTGTTCAGGCAGCCATCTCTCTCTGTCATTCTAGATTTTTAGTAGTTGCTTACAATGCACTTCTTGTTTACTTAGGCAATATTATATCCTTCTGGTGTCTTTGATGTAGTTGAAGACTAACTAGTTATAATTTTCCATGGTTATGCTAAAATATAAATTGGATATGAAAACTGAGACTCACAAACATAGGATAGATAGAATATTTTACTTAATTTTGCCAAGTACAAACTGAGTAGATATTGTTACTGTAAATCCTACTTGATAACTGTTATATGTTATTTACTATATTAAATCTAAAACCTTCCTTTTTGATTAGACAGAAAAAGAGAGGTGCTGTGAGAAGTCTTTCTGTACACTGCAAATATATGTTGTTCTCATTGGTTAGTAAATAAGCTGCTTTGGCCTATGGTGAGGCAGCTTAGAGGTGGTCAGGAAATTCAAGGGGAGAGATAGGAAAGAGAAAGGTAGAGTGTGGAGTGACAACAGCCTGATGCCAAAGGAGCAACATGCCAGCAGACCAGTTAAGCCATGGGATATGTGGCAAAACATAGATTAATAGAAATGAGTTAATTTAAGATATATGAGCTAGCTGGCAGATGGCCTGCCATAGGCCATACAGTTTGTAGATAATATTAAGCCTCTGAGTAATTATTTTATAAGTGGCTGTGGGACTGCAAGGCTGGGTGGGACCAGAGAAAACCTTTCAACTACAATGTCCTCCCTTTTCTTATTTTGCTAATTTGAATATTCTCATTCTGCCTTTTAATTAGTTAGGATAAGTGTTTGTCTATCCTGTTGATTTTCTAGACAAAACAAAACAAAACAAAACAAAAAACAACTTCATTTCATTGATTCCTTTATTGTTCTCATTATTTCTGTCTTATTGATTTCAGCCTTGATTGTGGTTATTTTTTACTGTTTACTCCTCTTGGGTGTGTGTTCTTCTTTTTATTCTAGAGCTTTCAGGTGTGCTGTTATGTCAGTGGTATGAGAAATCTCTAATTTCTTTATGCAGGCACTTAGTGAAATGAACTTTCCTTTTAGCACCACTTTCATTGTGTCCCTTAATTTGGGGTATGTTGTGTGTTCATCTTCATTGAATTCTAGGAAGTATTTTATTTCTTTTTTATTTCTTCCTTGACTCGGTGGTAATTTAGTAGATTTGATTAGTTTCTATGAGTTTGTAGGCTGTCAGTTGTTTCTGCTGTTGAAATCCAACTTTAGTGCATGGTGTTCTGATAGGATACAGGGGGTTATTTCAATTTTCTTGTATGTGTTGAGACTTGGTGTGTGGCTAAGTATGTGGTCAGTTTTGGAGGTTTCATGAGATGATGAGAAGATGTAATCTTTTGTATTTGGGTGAAATGTTCTGTAGATATCTGTTAAGTCCTTTTGAGTCAAAACGTCTATGAGTTCCATTATTCCTCTTTTTAGATTCTGTCTGGCAGACTCATCCATTGGGGAGAGTGGGGTGTTGAAGTCTCCCACTATTAATGTGTGGGGTTTGATGTGTGATTTAAGGTTTAGTAATGTTTCTTTTACAAATGTGGGTGTCTTTGTGTTTGGGGTGTAAATGTTCAGAATTGAGACATCATCCTGGTCGATTTTCCCTTTAATGGGCATGAAATGTCCCTCTCCATCTCTGTTAATTATTTTTGGTTTAAGTTTATTTTGTTAGATATTAGGATAGCTACACCCACTTGCTTCTTAGGTCCATTTGATTAAATTTTTTTCCCAACCTTTTATTCTGATATTGTCTATCTTTGATGTTGAGATGTGTTTCTTGTATGTAGCAGAAGGATGGATTCTGTTTTTACATCCATTGTGTTAGCTTGTATCTTTTTATTGTTGAATTGACCTCATTGATATTGAGAGATATTAATGACTACTGATTGTTTATTGCTGTTATTCTGTTGGTGGTGGTAGTGTGTGCGCGTGTGCATGTGCATGTGCATGTGCGTGCGTGTGCGTGTGCGTGTGTGTGTTTCCTCTCTGGATTTGGCTGATGTGATATTATCTATTGCCTATGTTTTCATGGGTATAGTTAACTCCCTTGGGTTGGAGTTTTTATTTAGTAACTTCTGTAGGGCTGGGTTTGTGGATAGATATTGTATAAATTTGACTTTGTCATGAACTATCTTGTTTTCTCTATCTATGGTGATTGAAAGTTTTGCTGGGTATCTGTAGCTGGAGTTATCTCCAGTCCTGCCTGGGCCTGCAGCCACTCAGACCCAAATAAACACAGAGATGGTTTTATTATTTAAACTGTTTGGCCTAATGGCTCAGGCTTCTTACTATCTAGTTCTTATATCTTACATTAACCCAATTCTATTAATCTATACCTTGCCACGTGGCTTGTGGCTTACTGGTACTTTACATCTTGCTTCTCATGGTGGTGTCCATACACACACACACACACACACACACACACACACACACATACACACACACACACACACAATTTATTTTGGTCTTAGCCACTCTCCCACTCTAATTTATTATTCCCTTATCTCTCTCTATTTCCATTTTCACATCTCTAATAGCTCCCCTTATATTACCATGTCCCTTTTCCTCCCCATGGGATACAAATGGAGAACAAAGCTTGATATTTGTCTTTCTTGGACTTCTTATTTAACTTAGATGATGATCTCCATTTGGTGAAAGTGATAGGGCTTCATTATTCTCAGCAGATGAACAAAGTTTCATTGAGCATATGCACCATGTTTTCTGTATCTCTTCATCTGTTAGTGGGTAACTGGGCAGGTTCCATAAATCTGATGTTGTGGATAGTGCATGAAGAAACATGGGCATGAAGGTATCCCTATAGGAAGTTCTTTTTGATTCTTTTGAGTATATTATTTTGCAAATCATGGACATTTTCTTTTTTATTGTTTTTGTAACCTCATATTGGGTTTCCTCATGAGGTTGACATTTTAAGGTGACAAAAAGGTTCTATAGATGATTTATCTTGTAAGGTTAAATTTAATTTTTGGCTTGTTTTAAATCAAACTTCTTCAGGAATATAGTTAGTCAAAAACATTTTGGATTTGATCTTCCATTTGATCACAAGCTACAGACCACAATTATTGCTGCTTATCCAGTGACTGGTTTTTCTAGAAGGAAGAATTAGATAATTATTGGCAAATTTGCCAGATGGGTGAATTCAGGAATTAGGGAAGATACTCTTTTGGGTTTGGGCCTTAAGAAATGAATGATAAGTATATTTATCTCTGTGGGCTACATTCCCATTCCAGCCAGCAGTTTAGCTTGAATTCAAGTGATTTGGCTGTGATACAAATAGCATACATTATATGCAAATTTCCCAAGCATATGAACACAATCACATTCACAGTTGGAAGAAAGTGAAACAAAATCTATATTTAACCACACAGTCACTTATGCTAAAAATACACTCTTTCAAGACACATCTCATTTTTCCAGTGGTTGGAAAATATATTTGTAGTATGCCCTCTGTGGCACTAATGATCAATTGTAAAATTATGGCATAAAATTTTAATCTGCTATTTTCCCCCCTCTGAGCAATTGATTTCTCAAAGCAGAGAAACTGTGGCTTTCTCCTATTTTCAGGCCTTTGAGCAAGTGATTATTTTAAACACCTGCTTTTCTCTAAAAAAAAAATAGGTTTCAAAATACATATGGTGAGGTATGATTGCTAGCTACTTAGTTCTTGTGCATCTTGGGGACATTGCCATTCAGATGGAACCTTGGAAGTGCATTTGTTGTTCTTGCTTAGCATCCATTCCTAGTGTTCTCCCCTTGAGATACTTCAAACCTCATCTGCTAATAAAACTCAGTTCTGAGAAAGGGGGAGGTAAAGTGAGTACCAAACTTTTAAATCTTAATATTCCCTACACCCATTTGGCTTTATCTTTCTCCTCTGGTGGTAGAAGCAATCAAAGCAATTTTATGGTCAATAAAAACCATTCCATGCTGCTTATTTTCAAGCAATGATGCTGTAACTGAGATTTAGGAATTTCGTTGACTGAAGAGGAGATGACAGTATACATTTTATGTATTTTCTGGATGGGAGTAACTTTGGAAGCCTTTGGCAGTGTGGCAGATGGTAGGGTGGGGATGGAAGACTCAAAGAAAGAAGTTTATTAACATATTGAAGTCCTATGGTACATAAGAACACTGATTTTTCATGTTTTGGAAAGTGACTAACAGGTTAAAAATCTTTAGTGTGATCTTGGCTTTGAAGGCAAATGAAGATGCTAGAATTTATGTTTTTGTTATGTTATCTCATTTACATACAAGAGATATCTTCAGGATCTGCGTGAGTCTCAATTTCATTCGACTATTTTCTTAGAGATTGGAAATGTTTTCTCATTCTGTGATTTTTCTGTGTAATTTTGTCTGCTTTCCTAGCTTTAGAAATGTATTCCATAATATTTTAGCCATAATTCAGATTAATTATTTCTTGTTAATGCTAAAACACAATCCTTAATCTTAGTGATTTCTCAGAAAACTCCATTCATTATCCTCATCATTCTCATCACCATCTGCCATGGGTCAGGCACCTCTTTTAAAGAGCAATTTAGGTATTCCAGCACCTTGAATATTTTGGTTCACCTATATAATTATAAAATAGCTTTCCCAAGTTGAGAATCTTTCACTTTCAGCTTCCTGAAAGGAAGGGAAGGACCAACTGAGGTTCTAGAGAAGACTTTCAGGACCATGCTTGAAAGTGGCTTCCTTCTGTTAGTTCCACATTCTGTTGGCTAGAACTAAATATATTCTCAGTGAAGAAGAAGCTGCAAATGAGGTTCTCCTGTGTTTGCATAAAGGGAAAATGGAATTGGAAAGGAGCAAGAGATCTGATTGATCCTTTTTGGTCTCCAACAGTCAATTTCATTATTTGTCTTAAACATGAAATATGCTGGCCTTCTCCCTACAGGGGACAGCTTAATGTTCTGTCCAAAGAAATCATATCTCCAGATGATATGCAGGCCTCACTCTCTCAGATGTCTGCCCTAATGATCTGATGATCCACAAGAATAAGGCATCTGCCCCTAATCTTTCTTTCCAGCTCCCCCCAAGTTATTATATAATGGTAGACCACAGATAAATTGCTGAAACACATAATCTAATTTATGAAGGATAAACATACAAGAAATATAAACCACCATTTACAAAAGACACTTGGGAACTCCTCACAGACCTCCCTCAGGAGCATTAATTGCTGATAGTTCATGGCTGAATCTCCTCCAAGAAATGCTGTCTAAGGAAGCTACCTGGGATAAAGCTATGACTTATTTTGCCACAGTTTGAATTCAATAATTTATGCAGGGTGCAAAGATATAACTGTTTGCATCAATGGGGGCCATTCTTGAAGAGATTTTTGCAACTTCTAAGCTTTGGCAAGATTGGTTGAATACTTTATTGTGAATATTTATGGTTCAAATTCTTTCTCAGAATAACCTTTATGCTTCCCCCTTCCTTAGGGTGATTCCCAGTGGCATTTCCCAAGTACCCTTTACACTTAGATTTCAGATCATACTTCATGACCTGGGGACCCTGAGTTCAGACACTGGCCACTGTTGTTCTGACATTACACAGGATCAGTCTGATGAGGTCTCACTAGTGTAGATACTGGAGAGAGTTCCATTTTTAAGCCCCAATTCTGTTCACTGCTAGGAAAATATCCTGTCTTGTGTATTCAATGACCTGTGGTTCTATCCTTGAGTGCTGTCTCTCTTTGGACAGTAGATATTTTAGGGGACATCTTAAACAAGTAGCAGAGCACATCATTCTTAAAGGATTTACTATCCTTGCCTGTTTGTTCGATTATAATCCTGAAGATGACTTAAGTCTAAAGGACTTAAACTTTTCTTTTCCTTTTTTTTTTTTTTTTTTTTTTTTGGTTTTTCGAGACAGGGGTTTCTCTTTGTAGCTTTGCACCTGTCCTGGAATTCACTTGGTAGCCCAGGCTGGCCTCGAACTCATAGAGATCCGCCTGGCTCTGCTTCTCAAGTGCTGGGATTAAAGGCGTGCACCACCACCGCCCAGGACTTAAATTTTTAAATGAGTTAGTGACTTTGTCAGTATAATTATTCTAACACTTTCATGCTTTCTAATTGCTAAGTTGCCAGTCAATTCTATATACAATTTCTATATCCAATGAAAACATTCTGATCTGTTACCTAGACTTGGTTCCCAGATATACTTTGTAAATTAATTAATTTTAGTTTTCATATCCCCACATTACAATCTTAGCTAGAAAGGTCCTTAGGATTTAATGCATTGATTGAAATATAATTTATCATTGCTCTCACTTACTTCTTATAAATAAGTTTCTTCTTGGCTTTCCATATAATGACTTGTGAGAGCTTAGAGTTTGTTAAGCTTTCCAATTTAAAAAAAAATGCTTTCTGGCTTTGTGCTATTCTCTTTCACTTTTTGCCTACAAAATACCTAATTCTTCCTTGAGTGTTAATGTTACCTTGCCGAAGACAGCCATGTGTAGTCAATGTGTAATATTAGGGTTCTCTTTGTAAGTTTTTAAAAAAGATGTTGGTTTGCCAGGCATGTGATTTGTACTCCAAGCACCTACAAATTGGAATAAAACGAAACTTCTTGCAACTGCATAATCAAATGACCAATCCTTAAATCCTGTATTAACTTTGTTGACTACCCTTTCTTGCTAATTAATAATTTATTTCATTTTTTGTTATGGAAGCATCCAAAATTGAATTATTAAATTCTGTTTAACGTTCAGTAAGTAGTAAACAATCATGATATCTCAGTGACCTACTGAACAAGAGCAACAAATACTCCCTTATATCAGATCTTATTGCAGATATAATTGGTTTCTTAGATTTCCTTTGAGCCATAGGTCTGCCATAGGACTTTCTGTATCTGTCACTTGAATAAGGAGAAAGAGTGTATCGAGAAGCTTGAGGAGGTGTGAAGGGCTGGGTTTGGAGATACTGTACTTTACTTTTGCTAACATCTTGTTATAGGGTCACAGACAATTCTGGGCCATCTAAACTTTATTTGTTTTGGGGAGAAGGAAGAAGGTTTGAAGTAAATTTAGAATCTACACACTTCTAGATTTATGTCTGCCTAACCTATATATTTCTGTCAGTAGAAAACATTTCCTACCGAATAATTAAGATTTGCATGGCATTTTATGTGTGTTATATGTTGTGGTACTCTAAATATCTTTATGATATTCACTTTTATCCTCTTTGGTAGATGGTAGCAGTGAGGCTTATGCATTTAGTCATATCACACATATAAAACTTCACTATATGCTAAGTTCTCTGTTGATATTAAGGACAAAAAGTAACTCCAAATGGATATATGTTGTTGTTATGGTCAAGTGCAAGAAACATATGTCAGCTGAACAATAATATTAAAAAAATGTGTGTTTGTGAGTGAAATCTGTTATCTATAAGAAGGAAAGACCATGCAAGTTTGTTTAATAATATGGCAAATTATAATATTAAAAATAGCATTGTGCCAGGCAGTGGTGACATATGCCTTTAAACCCAGCACTCAGGGAGCCAGAGGCAGGCAGATCTCTGTGAGTTCGAGGCCAACTTGGTATGCAAAGTGAGTTCCAGGACAGCCAGAGCTACACATAGAAACTCTGTCTCAAAAAGCCAAAAAAAAAAAAAAAAAAAAAAAAAAAAAAAAAAAAAAAAAGACAACATTGCAATGATAGTCCTACAGCCGTGCAAATACCCTCAAATGGGTGTGCAATGATATGTAAATCATATCTCAAAAAAGTTGTTAAAATAAGCATGCTTGTAAGAAAAGAATAGCAGATGCTTCTTCCATGTTATTGACTCCTATTCCGAATCCTGCAGAATGTGAGAAGACTGAAGACTTAGCAGAGCTTTCTATCATGTTCAGTGGTTTCTCCAGGCTTTTCTTAGTAAGTCAAGAAATGCAAACAAAACAAAATAAAAACTATACTATTTGCAGAGGAAATCTATGCCAAGCATTGGGTGTTTATTTTTGAATCATATCCTATCTTAAGGTGAATTACACTCATGACAAAGGACCAGAAGGCACATTTTCCATTGTTAATTTTGCAGTAGTTGAAACAAGCACACATTAGAACAATGCTGTGCTGCGGGACAATGCTTTTGTACACTGGTTTAATAAAACACTGATTGGCCAGTAGCCAGGCAAGAAGTAGAGGTGGGATAAGTAGGCAAGGAGAATTCTGGGAAGAGGAAGTCTGAGTCAAGAGACACCAGCCTGCCATCCAGGGAGCAACATGTAATGACACACGGGTAAAGCCATGGAACATGTGGCAACATATAGATGAACAGAAATGGGATGAGTTTAAGTGTAAGTGCTAGTCAGCAGGAAGCCTGAGCTAATGGCTGAGGAGTTTTAATTACTATAAACCTCTGTGTGTTACTTGGGTCTGAGTGGGTGCAGGACGGCAGGACTGCAGGAGCCAGGACCAGAAGAAAATCCAGTTACAATGCTGGTTTTTCTTCTTTTTTAAATCTATCCAATTAGTCCCCATGGTTTTCAAAGAACTGGCATGGCTTATGTGTCTACTTAGTGAGGTTTTGATTTTCTTTAAATGTTCTTTACTATTTATGGAATAATTCAGTATTAAAAGATGGTGAACATATGCTTCCAACACCTGCAGCTTCCCTGTCATTATTTCTACTTATTGTTTCATATACAAATTTGTTGTTTTAGGTGGACACCAAGGCTGACTAACCAATACCTATGACAAACCAGTGGGATTTCACCACTGAACCTTGCCAATCTTGAGACTGGAAACAGCTCTTGTGAATCAGCGTAGCTCCACCTGGTTATGAAGTTAATTTGAGATTTGTTATCATTAGATAATTTTATTCTTCCTTATTATCCTTCCAAGAGACAAGTGGGAACTGGCAGAGGTTCTGACATGGTTGGTATGATGAGGGTGGGGGAGTAGGGCAATTTAAGATGGGCACAGAGAGAATAATGGAAGTAGTGTATTTTAGTCAAAAGTTCTGTGAAGCTTCTCTGAATTGGGGCCCTGTACTCAGATGTTCAGCAGGGGGTTTCCCAATTCTGCCCAGCCAGCTGGGAAATTCTCCAAAGCCACCCAGTGACTTTGTACCTCCTGCATGAATGGGGTCAGTGGGTGAGGGAGCTGTTTTTCCTCTATATGAACTTCAGTGTAGATGTTAAACAGATGAACCTTCTACATATAAAGATCTTATAGTGTACCGCAGTGAAACATTGTACAAGAGATTACGTTCTATCTTTGCAACAAAACTTTTTGAACATATGATTGTCTTCCTTTTATAAATCGACATTACTATCAAGACATCTAAGTAGAACAACAGATTTTGCAGTGAGAAATCAACAGAACTAGATCTTTCTAATATTTTAGCTCTTTAATATTCAATTTTGACTCACTAAACATGTTTAATAAATGAGAAACCTCAAAACACACATTCTTATGTCTTGACAAAATTAAACATAATTAGACTTCAATAACTATGTATTGTGTTTTCTGTTTTTACGTATGTCACTTTGAGTGCTTTATGAGTTGAAGAAAGTGAGCCAGGGTGATTGTAGTGACTATCTCATTCAAATGCTTCAAGTACAAACACAAAGGAGCAGAGTTGATTTGAAAGTAGAAGTATCAAAACTTACCAATCTCACCGAAAGCCAAATGCTCGTCAAATAAGTTATTTTAAAAATATCTACTTTTTCCAGAGGTGCTGGGTAGCCTCAGAGGGTAAGCTTTGAAATCAAAGGACTCAATTGGATCTCTTCCTACAAAGTTTTGAAGAATTTACATGATAAAAATTGTTCCTCATGGAATGTGGATCTATAAGATAACATAAAATGCTTCAACCCTTCTTATAAAGTATTTCTACGGCAATTCTACAATTCCACTTTATTAACAATCCATATATTATATATATATATATATAATATTATGATAAAGACAATAAAACTTTATTGAGAGCCAATACAGTTTACAAATTGAGAGCACAGTCTCTATACCATAGGTTGATAAGTCAGTCTGGTTAGTCATATGCTATGGATAGAAAACATCACGAAAATGGAAAACATCTGCTTAAGAGAATGACTGAAAGCAGAACTTTTGCCGCTTTGAACAACTTCTACCTGCAACTCCCACATCTCTCAAGTTATATTCTCTCCCCAACCTCTACCAATTTTATTGTTTCAGAAATATGGAAATAGAATAGAAAGGCCTTCATGTCACAGAGGAACAAAAGTCATGACCAAAAAAATCCAAAAAGGAGTTTGTCTTGGGGGACACTAGAGTGATCAATACTAACTCTGATCACATGAAATCTCAAGCAATGTAAGTGAAGCAGGTGAATATGCAAAGGACTCTAGTGAATTGGGTACCAGCCTCAATCTACTCTTTCTGTCACTCTGGATACAGTCATTTAAGTGGTGCAGTTTCTAGGAAGCATGAACCAATTGTCCCCACGTGAAAACTAAAACGTCTTATCATTACTTTCAAATAAAATGTGTTGAAACCCTATTTTCATAGTGAATTGTCTGACTTTTAACCGCCATCTCAATTTTCTTTTACGAACACCTAGCAGACCAAACTATGTGCCACCTGCTCTGCAGCTCTGGTAGTCTGACTTTTCCTACATACAAAATGGGCTTAACAATTTGTGTTTGGCAGTGTTGTTAAGGTTACAATAGATGATGTCCAGGGTTGCTTTAGTGTAAACAATTTTTATTAATCATATGCATATTCACTAGTGATTAAATAATGAGAATGCAATAAATAAGCTATGGTAGAGAATGTTTCGACTCAGAGGTGATTAGAAGCCTCGTGTCTTCCTATCCAGAACATCACTGAATTCTTTGGATTTAAGTTTGAAGGCAATCAATGTTATTTGAACTTATTTTTGGCAGCATTTTAACTTGCTGTGCTTTCTGGATAAATTTTTTGTACCTGTAATGACTATTAGTGATAAAGGACTCTTGTGATCTATTAATGATGTCTATCAGGTTCGTAGAAAGTAGGATTATCCATACACACATGCACATTTGCCATCTTTGGACTAGATGAGTTTTCAGTTCAGGGCCCGCTCTAGGAGTTTATAAAACAAGGTTTGATCAAGTCTGACTTGTCTCCAATACTTCACAATGTCTGCTGAAGTTTGTGCTATGGAGATCAGTGGCAATGCAACATTGACTAATAAAAATTTCTCTATGATAGACAACATACATTGGCTTTCCTGCTTCTTACTTTTATGCTGGATCTGTACCTAGGTCTTTGCAGGGAAGGTTATTCTATCTAATGTCATAATTTTACCATATGCATGATGAATTTTTGCCTACTTCATTTAGATTAAAAACACAATATTTCATCCTGTATCTGAGATGTTAATAATGTTGTGTGGACTTATGAAATGTATGCCCTGCCATTCCCATCAATACAAACATGTAACAAATGAATAAAATTTAAGGAGGGGTAAGCAGTCTCAGAAGTTTCCATCACTGCTCTTCAAATATTCTCACCAAACCACAGAAAAAGAGTGCCTGCATCAAGGAATCTGAAATTAGCGATGAGGGGAAATATTACCAGAGAAATCTTATTTCATATCTTAAGAAAAATTAAAACACTACATAATATGCTTATCTCCTAATTTATAGAATTTTTATCTTAAAATTTTCTAGTATAATTGATAAGCAAAAAAAGGGCATGGAAAACTTTCTATGGATTTCTGGGATATCTACATGCCTTTGAGAGCACACAGTCCCATAAACAAGGGTAAGTCCAGCAGATTAGCGTTTCTGAATGGTTGTGGAAGACACTATTAGTATTGTTATTTGAAGAGAGAAGAGAGGAAGCTAGACAACTGAAATCAGACCTGAGGGGAGGGCCAGACATAGAACACAACCAGAAGAAGAGTTCGTGCAAAGATGTAGATGTATCACATTGCACATTGTCCCCAGGAAACTGCAAATAGTTTCGTACTGTTGCATATGAGGTTTCCAGACTGGATGAGGCCAGAGTGAGGGCGGTCCACTGAGTATGAGAAGCAACTGTTGGATGCATCATCATCTTCTTAAATATGTATTCCTCAATATTCTTTTTAATTGCCCTTGCTCTTCTAGCTTAACTTCCCACTCGCAGACCAAAGAATAGGTCAGGTGGAAGTGCTTTTTAAAAATTATTCATTCATAAACTGTACTTCAAAACCAAATCATCTGTGACAAACTCTGGCCTGGCCTTGGCCACCTATCAAAGGTATCCCCTCACTGGTGATCAATGGTTCTCCAGGCCCTGGAACTGAGCCAAGAAGGAAACAGCCACTGATGAAAGAGCAGGGTGGCAATGCAATGAGACTAAAATATCCTCTCAAGAGTGAGGGCTGAAGGGTTCCTTAATAAAAAGCATTCTGTCCATTCAGGGATCATTCATCAAGCCCCCCCACCCCCAATCAGGGTGGAAATTTCCTTGTGAATGTCAGAAACAATCCACCTTCTGTGTGTAACCTTGCAATTCTTTTGAGGAAATATTTACAATAGAAAGCTAGACTGTGCTGCAGAACACTACCTCTGTTTGGAGTGCCTGAGGACCAGCATACCTTTGAAGATGCCTTCTCCTCCCTGCTTCCCCTGGCAACTCTCTGAACAGTGCCAGTCTTATTTACCTGATCCCATTCCCACTAGGAGCCTGAATTTTAAAACATTTTCACACACATAAACGAAAACCAACAACACTGTTCTTCCTGTGAATTGGAGGGCATTAAGTAACATTTGTAATGCACTTCATCTTTGAAATAATTTGTAAACATTCCAAGCATGGACTGATTGGCTAATATTTCCAAATTATCTTGGATTGTATTATATCTTATCCAATCTTGAGGTTGATGTGGTGGTGAGGGGTCTGGGAGTAATGAAGTTGATAGGAAGGGTTCTTCTACAGTACTCATGCCCCAAATTCACCACACTATGGAGAACTTCTATGCACTGGCCCCTTTGCTTGTGCTGCTCAAGATACATCTATGAATTAATTTCATTTAGTTTATACATACCCTCAACAACCTAGTAAGAAAAATGAACAGTACGTCACATTTCAGAGCTATGGGACTTGAGACTCAGAAGAATTTACTAATTTCTCCAAATGTGGAGGAGCATCAGTCATGGAGCTGGTTTAGAACCAAGGTATTGGGATTTCAAGCATTCTCTTTTATGTCCTCTCATGTCTTTACCTTTGTGGTTCACTTTGAAATGCTTCACCCCTGGATCTTGGTTATGTTGTTATTGTTAATTTGTTTTGTGTCAGCACTCCCTTTAAGCTTTGAGCTTGAAATATGAATAATGGCACTTCTTTAATCTCAGCACTCAGGAGGCAAAGGGAGGCAGATCTCTGGAGTTCAGATTTACATAGTGAATTCTAAAACAGTCAGAGCTGCATAGTGAGACCCAGTCTGGAAAAAAATAAAAATAAAACAAAACAAAAAGAATACCTGAGCTTATAGGCAACTCTCAATTGTATGCCTTGTTATAGGCATATATATTGGCATATATAATTCTGTAATATTCAGATTTCCCTTTCTCCAAGTTCTTCTCTGGTCTTTAGACTGTTTTTTCTAAAGTTTGGCAAAATTTTGGTCATGGCCTTTATCTACCGATGCCATACAGGATGCATATCACAAAGCTTTTACTTAATAACTTGTTAGCTTATACAATCCAGCAACTAATTTTGTATTTTTGTGATACTTAGTTTTACAAATGCTTTCATGTAAACTGGCTCATTTAGTGATATATAAAAATCAAGTAGGATCAGTAAATTACTACACCAAGTGAGACACATGATTAATACCAACACTGTGGATTGCTACAAGAGTCTGATTAACATTAATGTGTTTCCACATATTACACATATGAAATGTTATCAAATACATTAAATACTAAAGCACTGGAGTGGCTAAGAGGTCAACAATATCATCTTTAAACCACTGTATACTGGAGCAGTGTATACAAACTCTGCATTGGTGGTCAGCAAGTATATACTAGTCCTTGCTGTATGGATGGACCAAGTATAATTGGTCATGAGATTGTCCTCTTCTTTTGGATAGATGAAAATTCGATATTCTTCATAAACTCAAGGTGTATTCATCTAATGGTTTTATTTTTAAAATTTACCTTTATTTCCCATGTTGTGGATTTAGTCCATCGTAGTTATTCAATATTTTAAAGTATGAATTTCTTAATAAGAAATAAATATATATGTGGTACTGCCATTTCAATAACACCTGCCAATGAGTGTTATCTTCCTGTGTGAGTGTGATTGTCTCCACACTCAAGCCCTGAAGCCCATGATCTCAAAATGTGAGTATACTTAGAGATATGGACATTAAGGAGACAAATATGTAAAGATGAAGACATTCAGATGGACTTAAGTCCATGAAAATTAGTATCATTCTTCAAAGAGGAAACTTTGACCTAAAGAAAGTCATTTGGGATGTGCTCCCACAGAGAAGGTGTACAGGAAGAGAGAAGGAGAAGTTTGTGAAAAACCCAACTCTACTGGTGCCTTGATGCCTAACATTCAGCCTCTCAAACTGTGAGAAAGTCAGGTTAAGGCAGAGACACCTCCTGTTTCTTTGTCTACCTCCAGCCTATTTCAAGGAATCCCAGGATTTTTCTACATATTTACAAAAGTAACCTCCCCCTGTTAGTGCTAAAGAAATTTCCATATTTTTTTTTTTACTTTTGTTACAGTAGCACCCACTTTCCAATACAAAAATTCAGATTAGTCCCTTAGTGCTCTCACAGCAGAATGCTACAGGAGGTGTCTCTGGCGATGCTCAGATGGAAATAAAGAGCGTGTTGTTGAAGAAAGGCAACACTTGCTACAGAATGGCAAAGAACATGCTTAAATTACATCCTGCAGAAAGTGCAGCGTATGATTGGTGAACCTAGAAATTTAACACAGATTTCTAGGTAAGGTATTAAAGAAATAGTCTGTCCACATGCAATAAAACGCAAAAGGAAAATTGTACTTTGAAGAAGGAACTATTCCCCGAAAAAGAACCAGAATGGGAAGATTTGGAATGTTGGCAATTTATTCATATTGAAGAAGGTTCGGATAAACCATATTGAGTGCCACCCACAACAGACTTAGATGAGGTTGTAAACTTTAAGCTGCTGCTGGACTGGTCTTAGTGTTTGCGGCTATTTAGACAAGGGTGACTTTTCTGTTCATTGAAGGAGCTCTTTTGTAGATTTCTTGAGATTTCCTCTCTGCTAATCATGTCATTTCCAAAAGGACAGTTTTACCTTTTTACGTTTTTCTTTCTGGTATAGGAATTTCTTTTCTTTAATTTTTGTATTACAGTTCAGGCTAGAATTTCCAGCCCCATGGTGAAGAAAAGTATAAGATCTTCTGATTCTTGTAGAATGAAAGCATTTGGTCTCTCATCGGGAAGATGTCTATATTTTCTTTGAGATCTTTATTAAGTAGAGAAATCTCTTTACCAGTTATCTTTTAATAAGTATTGTCATAAATGGGGGTTGAATCATGTAAATGCTTGTTCCTCATTGATAGGGTGATACAGTTTTGTTCTTTTTAAAACATTTTTTTCTCATATGGTTTTGGTTTCAGGGTAATTTTTTTAATTAATTGGGAAGTAGTCTCTAATTTTCTAGTTTCTGGGAAAAGTTGAGCAGAATTGATGTTAATTCTTCAGTGAGAGTTGGGGTGGATTTTCTTTTTTGTTAATTAAGTTTATTCTTTGATAATTTCATACACATGTATAATTCATTCATTTTACTCTCTCCATACTCCCTCCCTGATCTCTCTACATCCCTCCCAACCCTGCCTCCCATCCTTGCTGCCAATCCTGTTCCCAAATTCATGACTTTTGATGTGTGAGTGTGTGTGTATGTGTGTGTATGTGTGTGTATGTGTGTGTGTGTGTGTGTTGTTGTTGTTGTTGTTGTTGTTGTTTAGTGAACAAGGGCCATCTGTGTGAGTACTGAATTGGGGCTATACATTAGAACTTGATGAAATCACCACCAATGGATACATAAATAAAGGCAACAACTCCCCACGCTCCCTGAATTTATCAGTATCAAATATTTCTGCATTGAGGGTTAAAGCCTCTTGTGCTCCTCCTGTATCCATGCGTGACTATTAGTGGGCTCCTGCTCATTCTTGTGCAGACTCAGTTCAGAATTCTGTAGCTGATATGAACTTATGACTGTAATGGCTCTTTCCCAGAAGTTGCCATTTTTCAGCCCTTCTCTCAACTCCTCAATCTTATGTTCTTTCCCTTCCTCTTCAACAATATTCTCTGAGCCTTAAAGAAAATGAATACTCACTCATCGCTCATATTCAGCATCCTGTGCTGCTACCAGTGTCTTTATTTACTACCTTTCACAAGAAATAGATCCATTTCTAATTAAGGGTGAGATTAGTATTCTTATACAGGTATGAACATGAATATTTAACATACAGCTTGACACCACGCCAATTTGGATACTCAGACTCAGTTCCCAATTAGTACCTTATGATCTCCACTCACATTGTTTTTTAAATAGCTTCATAATACCAAGTATAGATTACATTCTGTGTAGTGGGACTCAAATCCATTCAGTAGTTGGTTACCCAATAATAGTATTGCCATCATTGAACAAGTATGCATATTTTATCTGGTGGGATGGTCCTTTAATTCATAGGATTAACAGCTGAGTATGACAACTGATGCTATTTTCTCCACCAGAAGCCTACCTAGTGCCTTCTGGAACCATGAACGTTAGTCCAGGGAAGAAGCTTCCAGCTCAGTTACAGATTGATTTCTCTATATCACACAATCAGTGTGTGGATGGTATTGTCCTAGTTTATTGCTGTGAAGAGTCACCATTACCACAGCACCTCTTATAAAGGAACATATTTAATTGGGGCTGGCTTAGAGTTCAGAAGTTTAGTTCATTATTGTGGGGTGGGAAGCATGATGCCATGCAGGCAGACATGGTGCTGGAGATGGAGTTGAAATTTCTACATCTTGTCCCACAGGCTGCATGAAGAGGCTGTGACAGGTAGGCCAGGCTTGAGCATCTAAGACTTTAAAGCCCACCATCAGTGACACACTTTGTCCTACAAAACTATACCTGCTCCAGCAAGACCACACTCCCTAATAGTGCCACTTCCTATGAGCCTATTGGGGACATTTTCTTTCAAACTACCATAGGTATCTTCAACAATATGGCCTTATTTTCTGGTTTAGAGTATAGATAAAAGAAATTGCAGAGAGAGAAGACTACGAGTGGAAATATTTAAGTACGGAGAGGAGTATGGCCATGGGGGGGAACATTAACCAAAATAAAGGGAATTTGAAAAAGCCATATGGAAGCCTTCCATCTGTTACCAAACTAAAAGGATATCATATAAAAAAATCTGAAGGGAGATACTGTGCATAGGTAGAAAAAGCTGCTCCTAGAAGCTAAGCTGTGGCTGTTAAACAACAAAAAACCAGTGCCAGGGATAGGGGACCTCCTTATGTGTTGTTAGCCAGGGAGGTCCTAGAGGTCTTCCAAATAATACAGGCACTTGTCATTTATTTTATAAACTTTATCATTGAAAGACTTGCAAATGAAAAATAGTAGGCCTGGAATTAACCAGACCTGAAGTCTATACATCTTAATGAACTTTCATACAGTTAGAACTGCCATTCTGAAGTGGTGGATCCTCACTTTTATTTTTTTCATTTTCACTATCAAATGTATTTTTATGCATTTATCCATCACTCAAAATGAAAAATCCATGACATAATTACAAATAGAAAAGCACTTAAATTTATATATTTCTTCATAATTCATGCCAGGTCCATCACCAGCATTGAATCCTTCCTCATGCCCTAATATTTAGCCTTTCTTATATTTTTCTGCACATTATACATGCATAGTTTTAACAAGTTCCTTAACTTGAAGCTCCACTATTTGTTCTGGTATTCGATGCCTCAAGGAACTATTAGTTTAAGACATCCAGAGTTACCCTGCTGATTTATATCTCTCCTTTATGTAAGGAGGTCATATTTTCCCCTACTTTATTATTTCCTCCATCCATTCTCAATCTTTTTCCCCCATTTTTGTTTCTTACTGTTCTCTTTTATTTAGTCTTTAAAACTCACAGCTTGATTTCAAGCAAGAGCACAGGTAATAGCATCAAACATGTAAATGTGTGTCTTAGTAAATTTGAAAATAAAATCATATATATTTTTTTTTGTCCTTGACACAGGGATAGAAAGAAAAAACATATATTCACTGTCAGATGGCATACAAGTCACTACAGTTTGCAAATTCTTCAGTCTGGTTTGATTAGTTAAAAGCTTTTGGAGCAAAAAAAAATTAAAACAGTTTCAATAAAAATAGAATTTTATGTTTCACCTTCTCTCTAGTTCTGTATGACAAAAGCCTGACATCATGACTGATACAATCCTCTTCCATTTATCCTTTCCAATCAATTGTTTGGGAAAGGTGATTTTCCTTGTCTCTTAAATCTCCTAACACTGCTCTATCCCCATGGACAACAGTAAAGCCAAGTCACCAACGTCTTTCTCCTAAGGTTCTGCCAAAGCCATGCCACTGACTAATTTGACACTCATTCTCTACTTGGTGCTCAGAGCCATCTTCTTAGATCACTGAGCTCACACATCTGGGAGAAATGATTCACAGGTCTTCATGAGAAGACTAAAATAGTTCTCATGGTCTACAGAGCCCTGTGTAGTCTTGACTCTGCTGACTTCTTAGTTTTGTGGTTCCAAGCTATGCTAATCTTTCTGTTGCTGCTATGTTGTGAGTCCTCAGCCAGTGTGGCCTTTACTCACTGACTTGCCTGGAATTACTGAGTCCTCAGCAACTCTACCCTTCATCTGGCTAGTATTCAAGGCCATCACTTGGTACAGGCAGGGGTCTGGTCCAGGGGAAATCCTAAGACACTTTCAGATATTATTTAATTTCTATTTATATGTATCACGAGCTGTATGACTGGTTCTGGGTAACTTCTGAGTTCCTAAAGAAGCTGTCAGTTTGCTGATCATGCCTGAATTTAATCAAATAATAAATATAAAATATTCACTATAGTGCTTTGATGTAATATAGGTTCAATACATATTAGTTCATCACCCCCCCTCATTTTCTGGGTGACAAATTATTGGTGACAATTTGGTAAAGGGGTGAAAGTTCAAATAAAATTTAGCATAAAATAAGGTATATCATATTCTCTCTCTCTCTCTCTCTATATATATATATATATATATATATATATATATATATATATAGTGTGTGTGTGTGTGTGTGTGTGTGTGTGTGTGTGTGTACACATGCACTTGAGATAGGGTATCACTATGTAGCCCTGGCTGACATGAAACTTGCTATGTTGACCAGGCTGGCCTTGAAATCATAGTTATATGCCTGTTTCTACTGCAACTAATCTAAATGTAAACATTATTTCAAAGTTTAATTTTATACTTAAAAAACAATTGCAGTAGAAGGGCGTCAACAGGTATGGGGGGATAAGAGCAGATAATGGAAAGGAACATGTGATCATAATACATTGTATATAAGTTAGAAACTGTAACATAAATATTTTCAACAAACGCATGAGCTCTCAAATAAATTACAGAAAGAACTAATTGTGAACTTCTTTCAAGAATAGAAAGGAATTTCTATTTTCCACTAGAAAATTTCTTAAGGAAATATTCTAGTTAGCTTTAGTTATCAACTTGATGTAGCCTAGAGAGAAAACTTTCATTTGTACATTTTCTAGATCAGTTAGACCTGTGAGCATGTTTGTAGGGGATTATCCTGGTTACTCATTGGTACAGAAGGGCCCAACCTCTGTGGACAACACTATCCCTATTCAGGCAGTCCTGTAATATATAAAAAAACTAGCTACACATTAGCCTGTTAATGTGTGAGCCAGAAATCAAGACACCAAGCAGATGTCTACAAGGTTTCTACCTGAGCTCTTACCCTGACTTCCCTCAATGATGGACTATGACATGGAGAATGCAAACAGGAAATGTGGATAATAATGCCAATGTTGGTGTGTATTGTCTTTTTAAATATCTCTTTATAAGGTCCCATGAAAATTTTCTGTGAAGGCAAATAAAACAAAATGAAATGGATTAAAATTTATAAAATTGAGAAATAAAGCCTTAAAAAAGATTCCTTGAGGGCTGGGGTCTACTTTTGCAGAGACTTTTGTTTGCCAAACTTATCCCAAGTGAGTCCCAAGGAGAGGTTTATGAAGGATTTTTCCTAGCAGTCCTGGTGCCCAGGCAACTCACCAAACCCCACTCTCAAGGGAGGTTTCATAGTCATGAATCTTGGCCAAGAGAGAATGTTTTGTCAATAATACTTTTGTTTCCCACATCACATTCTCAAGTGCAAATCTTCTTGAACTCCATTCTCTTGTCCTCTCCCTGCCTCTCACAGACGTCATCTCACCTTGTGCTCCTTCAGTCATTGCTTTGACCATAGCTATTGATCCAGAGTTTCAATGTGGACTTGAATCAATTCCTCCATATATGGTTTGCTCATTTCTAATACTTGCAATGATCCTTTCAACTCAAGTTCCAAAATTTTGACCTAGAGTTTTATTCTATTTCTCTTCGATAGTATCTACTATGTGCCATACCAAGCTATCTCTTTTCTCAGAGAATCTCTTTACAAACTGTAAAGCTCTTTATAAACTGTAATATTACAAGGATCTACCACTCACATTGAACAGTTCTGAGAATCAATCATCTATGGGTTATATTCTTTGGCTAAGAGGAGGTTTGCTTTTTAGTTTCCAAGTTAAAATATAAAATTTTACAATTTTCAATTGCATTACACATTCTTTTATCTAAATTTGAATTTAAGATATTAAGTACTACTCAATCTTAAGGAGGATGGAATTTCCTCCTAAAGTTTAAGAACTTGTCCTTTTCTAGCTTCTTTGATTTCCTAGCACTGACCGCTGAATATGAAGAAAACACAAACTACTTTTCACATGTCTTTATAATCAGTTAAGTCAAGACACCTATAACAAAAGAATTAGATGTATGCTGTAACACAAATTCAAGTTATGCTTTACTCTTGGTCATTTTATTACTACTCTTTAGGAGTTTTTCTTCTCAATTAATACTGTAAAGTTCAAAGCCCTATTTATGTGAAGCAGTGTGGGTGTACAGGAAGTTGACAAAGATGAAAGATACTGGTGTCTTCTTGAAGCAGGACCTGTTGCCCCAGACTCCTCACCAATAAGAACCCAGAGACTTAGGACAAATGGCTGAGTTTAGAGGTCTTTACGTTTTGTTTTCTCCTCATTAGTTGCTTTCTCTGCTCTAGAGTATATATTTATATAATCTTTATTGAGTTTAATTACCAAAAGTTGAACACAAAATTTATAGGCAACGTTAATGGTAAGGTGTATTTTCATTCCTCTTCCCTGTCCTCCTCCTCTCTCCATTTCTCTTCCTTTCTCAAAGACATGAAGATGCAATTAAGCAGAAACCCAGAGACTGGGGAAAAACCCATTTCTGAAGTTATAGTAGTAGAAAGCTGTGGACTAAATTAAGCTACAGTGAAAAAATAGGGAGTGACAGAAAATATTACACGTGTTACAAAAATTACTCACTAAGTTAACTGGTGTTATATTCAGTTAAACAACATAATTATGTTCCATGCTATTTTACAAGGAAGCAGGTCTAAGCTATGTATAACTACAGTGCTGGTCCACAGTTAACTGATAAATCCTCTCAGAGACAAGACCTTGTCTGACTCCCCAGAGCACTCAAGTGGCTCAGGTTTCTTGATTTAGAGTTATCTAAAGTGATTTCTCAAATATGTATAAAGAAACAAAAATAAATGATTTATTGATAATGTCAACTTGCATCCCTTATTAAACACTTTCATATGGCAAAACATTGTTGTAGGCACTTTGTATATATACTCATTCTCTCCTCTTCCTCTTCCTCCTCCTCCTGCTCCTCCTTCCTCAGCATCCTGCATAGCAACTTCTTGCACTGTGTGAGCTAACCAGCAGGAAGAGTGCTTCTTGGTCAATCAAGGTTTATATCTTTATGAACTGCATCTGAAGTATATGGTCTTACCATCTAATTATGGTAGGCAATCAAAAACAATGGCATTAACCTGTCTTGTTTGGGTGCTTCAGAGGTGTTTGGATGCCTGGCACCGAGATTTTCATTTAATAACCCATGTCTTCTGGGGGCACCATGGTCCAGCCATGCAGGATATTCTTACTCTAGTTAGACAAATTTGATCATGGAGAAGTGAAGTGATTTGTCTTACTAATGTAAAAAATACATTTCTAAAATTATGCCTTAGCTTATATAGTCCACATTCACACATCTATGCCCCTACCAATGGGCATGTTTGTAGGAAAAGACATGATCAATATATATAGTCCACATCATGGTGGCATACCACAAAACCACAGTTCAACTTCAGGCATTGTGTATCACAGAAAAGTATGGATGAATTATAGAAGATCTCAATCTTGAACTGCTCTATATTAGTACCTTAAAGATGAATTTGAAAAATGTGTCATTCACTTCTGATGCAGAGAGTTCAGTTCTGATGCAGAGAGTTCAGTGAGAAATATCTAAGTTTTACTTAAGACTGCCTGTGCCCTTCCTCCTGATGACGAACATTGGCCTTGGTCATTTCCATTTGGTAGCCTTCTGCTCATGCTGATTATTAATGAAATATATGGTTTCACTGCATAAGTTAGTACAAGGAGCATTATTGTTAGAGAGCTCAGTGCCTATCAATGTGAACAAAAATTAGAGTCAGGGAGCCCAGAACAAACTGATCATTTCCCTCTTACACAGAGATATTTAGGACTCTCTGCATGTAATCTGCTCAGTTTATTTCAACATTGGTGTTTCAAAGATATTTCCACTGATCATCCCACCATAGTTATTCTGATTCCTTTTGACTGTTTTACAAATTCATAAAAGTACATGTGGTAAGGACTTTTTTCTTTTCTGTTGTTTTTTAAGTTTTTAAATATTTATTTTAACTCATATATAACAATATACTTTAAATGTTTTTGAGGTCATATGACATTTTCTTACATGAATATATTTCATAATGTTTAAGTACAGGTTTCTAACTTCTCAAACATTCATCATTTCTTCTTGATTAAAATTCTTTTATTAAGAAAATTTTTTCATTCATTTTATACACTAATCAATGATACCCCTCTTCCCTCCTCCTGGCCCTCCAGCAGCCCCTCCCAACCCACACCCCCCACTCTCCCACACAAAGAGGCAAGACCTCCCATGGGGAGGCTCATCCAGTAGAGGCAAGTCCAAGCCCTTCCCCCTGCCTCAAGGCTGCACGAGGTGTCCCATCACAGGTAGTGGGCTCCAAAAAGCCCCCTCATGCACCAAGGATGGATTCTGATCCTACCACCAGGAAATCCCCAAAGCAGATCAAGCTACACAATTGTCTCGCCATGCAGAGGGCCTAGTCCAGTCCCATTCAGGCTCCACAGCCATCAGGTTTCCCCATCATGATCCTGATGCACTTGCTCACAGAATCTCCCCTCTCTCTCATACTGGAGAACTGGAGCTCTGCCTGGTGTTTGGCTGTGGATCTCTGTATCTGCCTTCATCAGTCATTGGAGAAAAGTTCTGTGATTACAGTTAGGGTATTCATTGGTCTGATCACCGGGGCCAGCCAGTTCAGTTCAGGCACCCTCTCCACTATTTCTAGTAGTCCAAGCTGGGGTCATCCTTGGGGATTCCTGGCAACTTCTCTAGCAACAGGTTTCTCTCTATACCCATGATATCTCCCTCCATCATGGTATCATGGTATCTCTCTCATTGCTTTCCCACTCCATCCCTGTTCCAGCTCAACCATCTCATTCCCTTATGTTCTAATCCCCCATACCCTACCCTCCATTGCCCACCCCTAACCCTCAGTTCACTCATGGAGATCTCATCTAATTCCCCTTCCCAGGGCGATCCTTGTATCCCTCTTTGGTTCTTCCTTGTTAGTTAGCTTCTCTGGAGTTGTGGGTTGTTGTCTGGTTATCCTTTGCTTTACTTCTAGTATCCACTTATGAGTGGGTACATACCATGTTTGTCCTTCTGAGTCTGGGTTACCTCACTGGGGATGATATTTTCTAGTTCCATCCAGGGACATTTTTCATAGCCTTCCACACTGCTGATTCAGCTTTCAGTCTCTACTCCTTTATGGACATGGAAAGTTATTCTAAGGTATTGTTTGCTTTATGCCAAGAGAGGACAACTGTTACCTGTAATCAGATTCTTTGGTTCATTGCAATTCCCCAAGTATGCTACAGACTGGCTCTCCAGGCATAATTTATTAATGATTGTCTGGAGCCATTCTAAAGTCTTGCTAATTCGTTGGTTCCTCTCTGTCCTGGTTAGTTTTTATTGTCAACCTGATACAACTTAGTCACCTTGGAACAGTGAAGCTCAGTTGAAGAATTGCTTCAATCAGATGGTTCAATGGTTTTATCTGTGAAAGACTGTCATGGTTGATAATTGGTCCAGCCTACTGTGTGTGGGATCATCCTTAGGCAGGTGGGATAGCCAGAGATTGAATCAGTAAGTGGCATTTCTCTATGGCTTAAGTTCCTGTCCTGACTTCTCTGAATTATGGACTATGCCCTGGAAGTATAAATCGAATAAACCTTTTCCTCCCCAAACTTGCTTTTGGTCAGACTGACTTACATCACAGCAGGAGAAAAAAAAGCTAGAACAAGCTCCAAGCCTTTTGTCTGAAATATAAGGGCAACATTGTAAATAAATACAACTTCTAACTAGTTTCCTGACCCTCTGTTTATCATGGATCATTTGATAAATTGAACAAAAAGGGCCAAGTGTGCCTCATATGTATTAAGTAAACAAAATATGGGAAGAGTGATTATTTATAGCAGCTTTCTTTGAAAGGACTTTCCGTGGAAGTGTTCTGTGGAGCATATTTAAATGTACTTAACTCTCATTTGAAGTCTGAACTCCAACAGGAGGACAGTTTGCTGAGGTTATTTAAACTTTCAAGGCCTGTGCATGCCTATTTTTCATCAAGGGACAGTTGAAGAGTACTTTGTTAAGCTGTTTTAGCTATAATATTCAGTGATTCCAATCTTAGGAATTAAAAAACATTTCTTTTGATTTTTTTTTTACTGAAAAGTTCACCTTGCCCAGCATTACTACTCAGCCAGCACAGAAATAGCATAGCCTCACAGTATCTCAGAGTTCAAAGACACTATCAGGTCACAAAACTCAACCCCTATGGTGATACCTAATACCTTCTACAACATCTCCACCAAGTGGCCAAGCAGTCTGCATTCTGCAGGTAGGAGCATGACTATTGGTCCTCATCACATCCATTCCATGCCTACCAGCATTTTGTCTAAATCTCTCTGTGGCTTTTTGTGAAGTTTTTTTCTTTAGTTGTTCCCAAAGATGCTGTCTCTCTTGCTCCACAAGAACACCTAAATTCTTCCATTGATGACTTAAGCATTTTTTTTATAAAGCATGTCCAGGCATTTGACATGATAAATCAAAACCCCTTAGCTCTAGAACAAGCAACCAAGCTCTTTAGGACATCCTTGTTCTGAGTGTGCCCCTGGTTCTCATCACTGTCTTCTTAACTTGACACAGACTATCAACTTCCATTTTATTGGCTCTTGGGATCTGTTAAGTGTCCTTAGCAATTTGTGATGACAGAATTTAAAAGTTGGCTTTCAGAGAAAACAAAAGAATCTGACAGGAGACTGGCACAGTAATCTGTGAAAAATACAGGACCTTAGCAATGATAGCAGCAGAAGAGTCATTTCTGTTGGGTGTTTTGAGTCTCAACTTCAATGCATTGTCTTCAGTGTTATACTAAGTCTCTCCCATGTGTAGTGTAAGTCACTTTTAGGAGACTGATATGTTGGGGAATAAAATAGCTTTTTCAGGTTCAAAAGTCCAACATTACTTCAACTGAAAGAAAGATCTCAGTAATAGTCTATGAGAAAAAAGCCACTCTTTACAAATAAATGGAAAGAGTAAGAAATCTGGCTCCCTAATTATTTTTCAAGAGAAACTACTTTGGGAATTTCTATAGACAGCCGATTTCAAGCCTGGGACTACCACACATAAAAATGCCATAGAATGGCAGAACAATGTCATGTCCTTCTAGAAGAATGAGGATGAGTTGTTGGTGTAGGTGTATGGTTGTTTTTCCACTAGGTTAGTTCCAATCTTCATAAGCATCCTTAGAAAGTGTTTGTTTTCAGGCCATTGGATGATGCTTATTTGGCCTAGGAAGCTATTATAAATGAGAAGGCTGTAGCAGCTTTGCTTTATAAATTGACTTCTGCACATGTCTTTTGCTTTAGCTGAGTCTCAATCCTTCTCTTCTTGGCGTACATTCATAGAATAGTTATTATTTGAAATATCTATCCCACACCACATACCCCAAGCCACATTCTCTAGGAATAACCACTGCTGGCTATGACAGGTCTATGGTTTTGAAAGCATTGGGCTGTGATGGGGAAGCTTTTTGCTCAATATATTTAAAAATGTGGTCAAACTTTACTGTTGTTTTACCTGAATCAGTCCCAGGAAGCAAAGAGGGAGTGATGAGCTCGTTCAGGTTGTCCTCAGAGCAAGGTTGTGATGACCCTTAGAGGTCATAGTAAGAGTAAGACTGGGCTGGTGAACTCTTTTTAGACTGTGAGCTCTCCGTTGGTATACTAGATAATATAGAGTGGTCCTTTCTCATTTCTCAGCAACCCTTTGGGCCCCACCATAACCCAGAATGTACTGTAACCTGAATTCTCCAGCAGACTTAAATCCGCAAATGATCACTGACAGAAGACACAAATTTGTTAACCAGGGTAGGTGAAACACAAGGGAACAGGCCACATATGTTAAGCGCCATTGACTTTGCTTACTTATAGTTTCATTCATATACCCTGGGACCCAAGAATCCAGCTGTCAAATGAAGCCCTTAAGAAACTCCCTTTAGAGAGAGGAGTACAGATCACATATGAACATATAATATGGAAATAGAAGGAGGGATTGTAAGAGTTAAAACTTTAATCAGAGATGGAGGAAGGAGTAAAGGAACAGGAGGGGTGGGGTGGGTTAACAAAACACTAAACGTATCTGAAAAACTTCTATGGAAACCCACTATTTTATAAACTAATCAAAATATAATTTAAAAAAATAGGCATTTGCACAAATATACTTTCATGGTCATGATGATTTCCCTAGAACACATGTCTTATTACATTAAAAACTCAGTACTAGGTCTGGGATACTTCTCAATGAGTTCTCAGTCAGGGAGATCCCAGAGGTCTCCCTGGACAACATAAACTACTACCATTGCTCTTGAGTGCCCACCAGAACTAGATGTATAGATTCTATTGCTGAAGATACACTACACGTTGGTTGTAGAACATTGAGAAAGAAATCTAGAACTAATGTGAGAACTTCTTACTTACTGGCTAGCTCTGTAGTACTAGAAGGTGCTCTGCAGGCCCCTGTGGGTGAAAAGACATCAATGGTATCCCTGTATTCAATACAGACCTTTCTGGCAAGACATGCCTGCTGGTACAATAGCAGCATGAAGGCTGTGGGGTAACAAAGAGTACTTGGATGGGATTTGAGGCATCCACAGCAATGAATTCATGCCTGGTAATGTAATCCTGATCAAGAGCCCATGACTCAGGAGGTCACAGAAGGAGGAACCAACAACTGTTGTTTTGCTAAACCACATGTTGTCAAATTGTCAGCTAAATATTTATGCTTTCAGCCATAGATTACAGCTGTCTTCACCCTTGGCCAGAGAAACTTCTCTCTGTGGAGAATAGTGGTCAAAGCTGAGACTCATAACTCGTCAAAATGCTGAGAGTAAATTTCTATTGAATGCTTAACCATAAGTAGGTCATCAACACTGCCATTCCCAAGGCTCGGGTAATACCATGGAAGAGAGGCAGAAAGAATATAGAGCTGAAGGGTGTAAAATTGTTTAAAATGCTGTCCTTAGGACATGGCATGGACACTGTATTAATGAACTCACTGCAAAAGATCAAGCCCCCCAAAATCTGTCCACATTCAACAGGTAGCACCCATTGAAATCAGTGGGTTATTAACAAAAAAAGAGAGAGAAGTGGGGAGAGGGGTGTACTAGGGATGCCTGGGGGAATTGAGAGGGAGCAATTTGGGATTCCTGAGGGAAGTAGGAGGGAGTAGTCAAGATGCATATAACCAAGATGCCTCATTTACATGTATGAAACTGTCAAAGAATAAATTGAAGATATTCAATCTTTAAAAAGAAATCCCTTTCAAGGCATGCCTCTTCCACAACATGTCCCCATCACTAAACCTATGTTCACATTCACTTTGCCAAAAAGATCCATAAGATAGTGATCACCACGTAAGGAAACACAAAGATGAACTATGAAGTAAGGCACATCTAAATTCAGAAACACTACTAAGCCATAATTACACTTTTCTCTTTGTTTTCCTTCATAATAGTGTCTACATTGAAGGGGTGCTGATATTTTAACACACTATACACCATAACATAAATACACTAAACATGTAATGTCATACATATCGTGTCTCCCCTGCATGTAGTAAGAACTTCACACACAAATGATAGTTTTAGCCACTGTTAGTTGCTCGATGCTATTCTGTCTACCACTGGGGAGAGCGGCAGGTAATGTGGTCAGAATTTTGCATGGGTATCATTCAATAATGCCCAGGTTAGATAATACCTGATTCATTTCCTAATTATCTGCCCATTAACACATGCAAGGTTAGAAGCTATAGACCAGGGCTTGTGGATCATTTGGGCCTGTGCTCCCATCCACTGGGGAGGCTGAGGCTAGAGAATCACATGTGAGGCCAACCTTAGATAACTTATCAAGATACCAAGTTAACATTTTTTTAAACGAAGTGCAGGATGTTGCTCATTGGTAAAGTGTTTACCTAATATACAAATAGAAGAAGGCCCCGTGAGCATGTGTGTATATATACACACGCACACACACACACACACACACACACACACACACACACACACACACACACACACACACACACACACGATCTAGAAAAGCTGTCCCAGAGCTTGAAAAACCCCATAACTAGAGGCCTGCCATTAAAGGCTCTCTGAGATTAAATGCAGACTAGAGCTTCTTAGCATTAATATCAATTTTGCTAATGCACAAATGAACTGACTTTATACAACTGGAGTTGTAGGAAGAGAAAGGGGAAGACCCTGGTGATATGTGAATGACAAGGAGGGGGTGTGGTTGCTGGGTAGCAAGAGCATTTTTCACTGAGGAAGGCATGAAAGAAGAGTGCAGTGGAGCCTTCTTGTGGAAATAGAGTAGTTCTTTGGGGGTGAGTCACCTGTCTGGGGTTTCCCCAAGTCATGAACACTCAGGAAGAGTTACAAGCCATTGAATACAAGGACCATGTTGGGGGTGTGGACCTGGAGTTCCTCTGAGTCTCTCTGCTTCTACTTGCTCACTTGAGGAAAGATTCTAAATGCCATAAGGCTACTTTCTCTTGGAACCCATTGTCTCTTTGTTCCTTGAGAGGGTGGTGTGTGTGTGTGTGTGTGTGTGTGTGTGTGTGTGTGTGTGTCTGTGTGCAAGTGTGTACTTTTGCAGAGCTTTTATTTACATTGATGATACATTTTATTCCAGTGTGCTTGACTCTGTACTGATGAATGAGGAACAGAAAATGAGACTGAGAACCTATGAGATGGAGTTCTCAGACCCTCACCCAGTCAATACTCTTGGACTAGGAAACATACAGACTGATGAAGCCTATTCTAGAGGCATCTATGATCTAGACAGAATGATCTAAGACTTAAGCATACAAGGAAAATAGTATGGCATATTCTTAGGCATAAGGAAGGCATGGTGCTAAGCACTACATACTTGACCTCTAGCAAAATGAATCAGTAGCCACAAGTGGCAATCCCCTGTCTGGCCTCCTTTAGGCCTTCACCTGGGTCCAGCTGGCCTAGTTGTTGGGGTGTGACTGCATAGACTTTCTTCTTACTGTTTCTTCATGTAAATTTACATCTCCTCTTGATAAATCTAAGTATCTAGCAAATAAAATCCATTAAGAAAATGGACCAAGATATATTCCTAAAGAAATAAAAAGAGAGAATTTAGTAAGATAGTAAAATTTTGTTGATGATGCTAAGGACAGCCACCACAGAATGGATTAGGAAGCCAGTAAGAATAACAGGCATCTTCACAGCTTCCTATGTCTGACAATTTTGCATGCATTTTTGTGAGACAGTTTTATTGTTCTAGTTTTACAGATAAAGAAACTGGGGGAGTTATTTGCTTAAGATCTTACAGATTCCTAAAAGGAGGGGCCCATGTTTAAATCTAAGCATACCTGACTGCAAAGAGGGAAAAGAAACCATACTCTGTGGAGTGATTCCTACTAGGGATCGAAAACCATTTTACCCCCTATATGCCAAAAACTTGTCAGTGTTCATAGTTTTCTCTCCTTGAAAGTTGTTTTCCAATCCATCCATCTTTCCTATAAAATATCAGTTAGCCACTTCCCAGAAACAGACAATATTAAAAACTGCAAAATATCCTTTCCTGCTCTCTAGCTTCACATGTGTAAGTGGGTCATACTGAAGATCCAATATGGAAGAGACACTCAGTTCCTCAGCTCAGGAAAAATGGGTAAATGTCTTTGCAACCTCCCTCTCTTTGTCTGGCTCCACACCTCATCTTCTTTGTGGAAACTGCTCTGGATATATCATCCTGACCACCATTTCAGTACATCTACTCAGAAGGTTTGCTTAATGAGATTAACCCGCCAAAAAGGAGGGTTATCTAGAACTTGAAAATGATTAAAACAGAGAGTTTGGGGGCTCTTATAGAGGCTTTTCTTAAAGTGTTATATATAGCTGCTGCTTTTATGTTCACATCTACAGAGAAATACAACTTCCTGCTTTCTCTGAAAAATGGTGTTAGAACTTGCAAGCTGAGGCCAGTCACTAAAAATAGTTGCATCCAGATCAGCCTGTGTGGCCTCTTAGAGGGTTGTGACTAGGTGGAGTGAAATGAAATCCTTCTCTATGTTAACATGTGCCTTGATTAGCCTTCACCTCAATTTTCTAGCCCCAAATCCTTCTTTATTTTATCACTGAATTAATATTTTATTAAGGTAGTCAATATAGAATTAGTCTCTGACCTTCACCATGAACCTCATTCAGTGATTTTTCCAATGCTTAGTGACCATGTTAGCACTGTCTTGAACACCAAGGAAATAGCACCCCTGTCAGTATTGTACTAGAGTCTGATGATCTTGGCCAACTTACTTTTGTTTTGTTTTTTTTTGTTTTGTTTTGTTTTATCTGCACATAGGTCTTTGTTAAATGATAGAAGCATAGAGAGTGAGTCATTTGTTCGTAAGGAGTCAGAGTTAATTGAGCATCAACAAAATTTATTTTCTGTGTTATGCTCTGAGTGCCTAGTAAATATTTATTCCTACAAATACAAGAGTCACTTTTTTCATGCATTATTCTCAGAATGTGTTATTTTCACAGGTGACAATTAAGTTCTTAAAATAACTGAACTGATTTTAAAATATTTTTTTTAAATTAGCTCCTGGTAAGGCTAACCTTGAATAATTGATAAAGTGTGGCATCAGATTTCACCAATGCAAAGTCACTGCTTCTCCAATTGCATTGATTAAATTATCCGTGAGAAAACGTTGCTGAAGTTGAAATGAACTGATACCAGGTGACTCCAAATGGGATGTGCTGACAGTACTTGGTGGTGTCTATGTCCAAAAAAGCATAAATGAAATAGAAACACTGGGAAATATGAATGAGGCAAAAGTCAACTGAGTGTCTGTACTCAGAATTTGTTGTTAGTATGCTTTAAAAGTGTCAATGTTGGGCGGCAAAGATGGCTCAGTGGGTAAAGTATTTCCTGTGGAAGCTTCAGGACATACATTCAGATCACCAGCACCCCTATGCAAAGCTGGCAGCAGTGGGGCCGTCTGTTACCCCAACACTGGCAAGCAAAGACAGACAGATCCTGAGTGTGCTCTAGCCAAGTGCTCTAGTTGAAACAATGGGCTCCGTGTTCAGTGAGACTCTGATAAAATAAAAAGGTGAAGAGACATAGAGGAAGACACCAACAGTCAACCTCTGACCTCTCCTCCACATATGCAAGCATGGGCAAGCACATGTGCTCATATGCATACAACACACACACACACACACACACACACACACACACACACACACACACACACACACATACACACACACACACACTGCCAGTTATAGAGAAAACAACAAGAGGGAATGGGAACCATTCCTAAGTAAGAACATTAGGAGACAATGGACTACAATGCAACATGTGGTCTTCAGTTAGATCTTAGACCAGGAAAAATTGTTATTATATTATTTGGGGCCAGGCGTGGTGGCTTATGACTCTAAGCCTAGCACTTGGGAGTAGAGACAGGTAGATTTCTGAGTTCGAAGCCAGTCTTGTCTACAAAGTAAGAGAGTTTCAGGCCAGCCAACTGTATACAGACAGAACCTTTAAAAAAATGATACTATTGGGACAGTTAGTGAAATTTGAATAGAATCTGTGGGCCAATTACAAATGCTGTATTGTTTTTAAATGTATTGTTTTCTATGAAGATCCAATGACATGGAAGTGGATGTCTTTCCACTCTTACAGAAGTTTTCTTACTCTTAGGAAATGATGGTGTGGGAGTTTGGCAGCTTACTACTACTACTTTCATGAAGAAGGGAAGAGGGGGGAAGGGAGAGATAGGGAAAGCAAGAAAAAAGAAAGGAAGGAAGGAAGGAGAAAGAAAGAAGAAAGGAAGGAGAGAGGGGGAGGGGGTAGAGCACACCTGTACCTCAGTAATGGAGAAGCTAAGGGAAGGATATTCTTGAGTTCAAGGTCTTTCTGAACTATTGTAAGTGAGGTTCTATTGAAAAAATGAGAGTGAGAAACTATGAGATAAAGAAAAAATGTCTAAGTCAAATTGTAAGAACTAGAGATGCAGATTAACAGCATGTAGAGTTTTTTTAAAACATAATTCTTCCAAATTTTTGAGTACAAGATTATTTTAAAATATAAAAATTGGAGCAATCAAGTAAGAAACCAATACTCCAGGAAGAGAAGCTAAAAGGAAAAAATCAACTTGCTATATTTTCGAGAGCTCAGGGGAATTTAGAGATTTTTCTTTTCCATGACTTTCCTTGGCTGAGACTATGGCTTAATTGCTATGGTAATCCTCTCGTGTTCTACACAGTTATAGCTTCCTTGACACAGATGGTAACTGAGTTAGGGCAGGAATCCAGAGAAGAGTCAAAGAGTTTTTTTAAGCTTCTTTACATAGTTTTGACACTTTCCTAACAAGACCCATCATCAAGTAATTGAGACTTAGTGAACATTTATGTTCCAAATGTCTTTCTAGGTTCTGTAACAAAGATAAGAATAATGTGTCTTCACTCAAGAACGTATAGTTCAGTTTGAGAGGCATTTATGCCATGAGTAACCACAGCTCAAAAAGGCAAGAATTGTAATTGAGATAGACATAGATGCTGTCAAGGAAGAAAGAATGGGCAGAGTTAATTTATTTTAGTAAGGAGATTGTTTTGCTGTATGAATATCACTGCAGTAGCAGAGAGTGGCTTTTAGACTGAGGAAACCATAATGGTCTAAACTATCACAGTCCATCTGTATAAAGGAAGTCAATGGGTGTTGATGCATTCTAGAATAAGCAGAGAATGTCAAAGAAAAGATGAGGAAGAGCTTCCACCAAAGAACTTTGCATTTTATCCTTCATGCTACATAATTCTCCTTGCAAGCCAGTAACCAGATATCAGAGGGGCTTCAAAGCCTCCAGCTGATAGTCCTCAGCCATGATTTCCCAATATTGAGATCGAGAGGGCCAAAACTGTCTCTGTATACACCATGAATTACAGCCACAGCAGCCCTCCTATTAAGTTTGCACAGATCTCTATTGAAGAAGTGCAAATATTCTCTTTATATTTCTCTTGTCCTAAGATTCTTTTCTAGATTCTTGCTCCTAAAAATTTTGAAGAGAGCTAGACATATATTGTTCTAGCGGATGACCCAGCACCATGTTAGATGCCTCACAACTGCCTGTAGCCCTAGTGCCAGGGGATCAGATGCCATCTTCTGGATTCTTTAGCAACTTGTGTAGCTTAAGTTTTCCTGCCTGGCCCACAGTCAGGACAAATCTTTATCACCCGCTAGTCCCACAGCCACTCAGACACAACCAAGTAAACAGAGAGACTTATATTGCTTACAAACTGTATGGCTGTGGCAGGTGGCAGGCTTCCTACTAACTGTTCTTATAGCTTAAATTAACCCTTTTCCATAAATCTATACCCTGCCACGTGGCTCGTGGCTTACCGGCATTTTCACATGCTGCTTGTCTTGGCGGGTGGCTGGCAGAGACACCTTCTGCCTTCCTGTTATTTTATTTCTCCTTTCTGTTAGTCCCACCTATACTTCCTGCCTAGCCACGGCCAATCAGGTTTTATGTATTGACCAATCAGAGCAACTTGACATACAGACCATCTCCCAGCACAGCCAAGTGCAGACCATCTCAGACACCTGAACTCAGGCCAGTGGTCCTAATCATCCTCTATGTGGACTTGCTGGGTAAAGCCACGAGGAACCAAAAAACGGGCTCCCACAGGACATACAGAGTGTCCCACAGCATACTTGCACTCATATATGCACACAAACCTCTCTATATACATACATACTACTTAAAATTTTAAAAAAATCCTTAAAATATTGTACCTCTTCCTAATTTGTGTCAACCCAAATATGGAACTTAATTCTGTTCTTTTGAACCTCATAAATAATGAAGATTCATCTAATTCTACAACCCCCTTCCTCCAGAATTGATTATTGAGGTTTACAGTTTCTCCAAATTCTATATTATACCTAAAATAGCTCTCTTTTTTCTTTCCCCCTTTCCTCTTCTATCCCTCCCTCTCTCATTCATCCCTCCTTCCTTTCCTCTCTCCCTCCTTCCCTATTTTTTCCCTTCCTTATTTATCTTAGGGGCATGCTTGCATGCATGCACTCTACCACTGGACTAAATTCCCAACTATAGCACTTACTTATTGACTCATGACTGGCATTGTCCTCATGGATGCTTTGGCTGTCATATCCTGTTGTGCTCCAACAAAAGGAAATCTCTTTGAGATCCAAAGTTATATATATATATATATATATATATATATATATTTATAATTTTATTATTTTTGAGAATTTGATAGATGCATACAATATATTTTGCTGATATTCATGCCATTCCGCCTCCAGTTCCTTCTAGATCAACTCATCACTTTCCACCCTTTTCAATTTCATGTTCTCACTTTTTTTAAAAGTCAAAGGCATAGTGGAGGCTTTGAAGGTGCAATCTTCCACCTATGGCTTCACACACATTTGTAAGAAAGGGAACAATAAAAGTGGTTATCTTTCCATCAAGGTTCATGGTGAGCAAAGGTAGTCTGAATGGTTTCTTTTTAAAAGTAATTACATTTATTTTCACTACATATTTTCTTCTTGAAAAAAAAAAGACTTTTATGAGGAAAAGTAAAAAGACATTTAAATAATAAAATGTGAGTTTTCCTGAGAAAAAATGATCAAATAATTATTGATTCAGGCCCACTCATGTTACATATAATGTAGGACTAGATATATTTACCATTCATGGTCATTTGAAATATCAAGATAAAGAATTATATCTACTTTTTGCATAATTTGTATTTAATGATTTGTATTAAAATTAAGTTCAGAGAGTTCCAAGGAGCATATAGTAATTTGTAATAAATGCTGATAATATATTTTGCACTATGTCAGGTGTGTAATACACAGTTTTAATTATTTTTTTCTTATTTCTTTGACCAAGAGAGCTTAAGAACCTTATAGTTTGAGATGGTACAATTCTGGGAAAGACATGGTAGCTACTGACAGTGTGCCTATAGTACAAAGATGCCCAGAGATGAATGCTGGCACTACTCATTTCCTCCTTATTATTCAATCAAATCTCCATGCCAAGGAGCAGTGGTGGTCCCAGTCAGGGTGTGCCTTCCATCTTCAATTAAGTATTTCTACAAATTGATTCAGAGTTGTGCTTGCATGGAGATTTTTAGTCCTCTCAAGTTGATAGTCAAGATAACATACTACAAATCCACTCCCTGTTAACTGACATAGAAAAAACATCACTTTTTGATCACATTTAACCCCTTTCCCATAATGTCTTTTTATTTCATTATGAAAGAATCACTTTTTTGGTCTCTAAAAGTCCTCATTGCCTTCAACAGGGCCAACACTATCCAAAAGTGAAATGTTTGTTCTGAGACTTAAGGCCATCTCTAAATGGTGAGATTCTGTAAAGCAACAAAATAGGTTATATACATCCAATACACGGGGTCATGGTAGGAATGGGAGCATAACAAGGCTATGCTGGACCAGACAAGACTGAAATTTAGCAGGATAAATACCAAATTCTGCAGTTTCATGTCTGTCATGTGGAATTTGTGAAGGAATCCTCTGGGATTTGAAGGGGTAGGGTAGCCTCCACCTCTTCAGCTCTGCTCCCTATTGCAGATATAGCATCTCTTTTAGACCAGTTCATTCCTTTTTTGCAGCTTTCTTAAGCAGATAATCCATCATTTTGGTATCTCCAACATCTTGCGTTGTACTTTATAGTTTATGCTTCACCCTTAAAGCAATTTACAACGGCATTGGGGGATCTTTATTGCAGTCACTCTGATCCTACCTCCCATTGCATGGGCTCTCAGTAATCTGGGCACAAGCCTCTGTGAATACCTCATCTTGCATTACAAACCCAGACCCATGGGAACATTGCTCACAACTTCTGCTGAGATCTTGCCTGGATGGATCTTAAGACTATTTCCTATTCATTCTGTGCAGGATCCAAGGTATCACCCACATATGGATATATATATATATATATATATATATATATATATATATATATATATATATATATTTTTTTTTTTTTTTCAAGAAACCCTTTATGAAAACACTTCATAGGTATACACAGAAGTGTGTTTCCTTAGTGATTTTTAGTCCTATCATATTAACAACGAAGATTAAAGAGCACATGTATATTTCATTGTTTAGTGGACTAAGACAGATATTGTGTCCTTATTTTATAGGGGAAAATGAAAGGCATGGTGTAGCAGGATTATAAGAAAGAACAAAGCAGAAGTTGCCTGATTATGTAGCAGGGATGTGAATGGTGGTTACAGAAGATATCTTCTTTTGTGAATGACACTAGGTACATAATGCCTCATGCTAGCATACCTGAGTTCCTCACTGAAGCCCCTATTTTCCCTTATGCTATACAATAGGTGCATTAGCAACTTCATCTCCCAGATAGAACTAGCTGAATTCACATTGATCCCAAGCTCCATGATTTTCTGTATCATCTTTGTCTTTATTTGGAGTTCCTCAACAAAGAGCAACTAGACTCCCTGCTCTTCATTTTCTTTTTTTCTATGAAGAGGAAGAGGCAACATTTGCACAAATATAAAATTGTCTTTGTCACACTAACATCCAGAATCCTTCAGTGGCTTTAGATCACATGGAGGAAAACATTTGTGCTGATTTTATCCTGTGAGTAGAATATGAGTAACATCAATGCCATCAAACATGGTGTATAAGGCTCTGTGCTCTAATTCATCATTAGCTGTGAGGAAGTTTAATTTTTTTCTTTAACATTTCCATTTCTTCTCTACTCCTGGATTTTGCATTAGACATAGCCTTGGGCTTGGATGAGTTTTCTTCAGGATTTTTCATGACTTGCTCCTAATGTCATTTACGTTCCAGGCTATCAAGCCACCATTTCTTTGCCTCCCTGTCACTTAATATAATATATATAATAATATATATAAATAAATATATAATAAATATAATATATATATATATATAATGAGCTCATTCATCAATGTATTTACCTATTTTTAACAATATAATGAGGAACCTAGAATGTAGTATTTTTGAGAACAATAGCATCACCTTTGTTCAGTGCAGTATTGACTTATAACTGTGCCGAGCATTCATTGTTGTCTAGTAGGTATTTGTTGAGTATTTGACTGAAAGCCATCAGTCTTATCTATTCAGAAGCTAAGCATACAATGCTAGGCTACAAATAATCTTAAAGTATTCTGAATGTAAATAAATTTGAAATACATATGAGATTTGTGAAGACATGTGACATGAATGTCTACATAAAAGATACTTCATAACTAAAAGAAAAAGAAAGAACAAACTTTTAAAAACTATATCAAACTATCAAATAGTGAGCATTAAATGTGAAACCTTCAAGCTTGGGGATACATTTTCTAAAAGTTAGCATATCCCTATTGAGTTTGAAAACCTTTCTGAGTTTTTCAGAGCCAAATAACCATACTATTGGATCAACTTAAATTTATGGTACTTAGTACTCTTCATGACAACTTATTCCATTCCTGGTCAGAAGGGCAAGGAATTCTATCCTCTAGAGAGCCATCTCTGCTATTATGGGTAGGAAACATTCTTGACCCTGTATGAAAGGGTTTGTGACTCTATTGGAGAGGATTTGTACATTACAGAACAAAGGTCAAATGCATTCTACTTTGGGGGAGAAATGATGAATACTTCATGTTGTTAAAATTATGATGAAATTCAAATGATTGCCTTTAAAAAGTTTTCTGGTAATAGTAGTTGGTTGTCTCCCAGGGCCATAACCTTTCTAGCCTCAGGGTCTTGCTATTGACAACTGATAGCAGCTGTGAGAAGGAAAGTGAGTTTTCTTCAATGGACTGATACTGAGTATATCAACCACACTCCAAGGCAGGCCCTAGGTATAGTAGCAGCAGTGTGTTGACACAAACTGGACTTCATAACTTGTTTGTTTATTGAGACTGAGAAAGAACTTCATGTTGATTGGATAGGAATGTAAGGTGTGATCTATGAGGAGTTGTAAGAGGGGAATTGATATGAACAAAAGCATGATATTCTCAGAGACTATATAAAGACATTATTTCAAAAGTTTTCTTGAGATACAGCCATGCCTATTTGCTGATACGACATGTATGACGGCTTTCTCTACCATGGCATAATTGACTCATTGTGATAGAAATGGTGTGAGTCAGAGAATCAATATAATATAGGTACTATTTGACCTTTTTTTTACAGAAAACAATGACAGGCCAATGTTATGGAGAATTCAGAGCAGATGGGTGTTAAGACCTTTGAGTCTAGTGCTCAAGATAGGTTACAAAAGATAGTCTACAAAATCTCACAACACTTTTTGACTTACAGTTGGTCCTGTAAGAGACCTCTAAGTAGAATTCACGTTCACAATCATTGATAAAATGTATTCTCTCTCTCTCTCTCTCTCTCTCTATATATATATATATATATATATATATATATATATATATATATATACACACACACACACACATATATATATATAAACCTTTTTCATTGCAATGATAAAATACCCAAAAATGCAACTGAAGGAAGGAAATATGTATTATTTAGTTTGTGGAGAGCCTGTCCATGATGCATGGGTATGATATTAGGAACAGCTCATAATTGTGGCTACAGCACCTTGTTCACATCAGATTGGATCAGGAAGTATGAGATGGGTCCAGAAGGTGGAATAAGCTGTAAACTCCAATGCCTTCCCTGCTTCTCCCCCAAGTCCCCATCTTCTAAAATCTTCCTACAACCTCCCAAACAGTGCCTACAGCTGAAGATGAAGTGTTTAAACACATGAGCTTCCGGGAACATTTTACATGCTAATCATAATAGTTTTTCATGTGTTTACATATCGTAGTCTATGTGTACCAACTAATAAAATGATGAGGATGGAATGGGGGTGGGATGGGAGAGGTGGGGGGAGTGGAAGAAGGGGAGGGAGGAGGAACAGGGGTTGGTCTGTAAAAGAAAAGAATTTTTTTAAATAAAAAATAAGAAAAATCATAAAACATTAAATATAGAACTCCTCCATTGATGACTATGTTCATTGATGATCAACTGTGGACAAAATGACAGGATAAAATGAAAGAATAAAATTTCTCAACTTACTGCTTTTAAGTAGATAAAACCATTCGCACATGTTGACTGGGATGCCTAAAGTTGTATCTTCATTTTCATAGCTACCTTCTTAAGCACATTTGCGTATGTGTGCCAGGTTTTCCTTTTGATTATGACTGCATGCATGACTCTTATTGTTATTTGATTATTGTGATCCTGGATTATTGTACTTAGAAAAGTATAAACAATTTTTTCCAATTTTTTTTATTTTTAGGGTTATAATATAATCACATAATTTTCCCTCTTCCCTTTCATCCTTCCAAACCCTCCCCTCCTTCCTCCCTTTCAGATTCATAGCCTCCTTTCCATGAATATATATATATATATATATATATATATATATATATATATATATATATATATATATATATATATATATATATATATATGGGAATACATGCATATCCTTAAATATGACCTGCTTATTTTGCACAATGTTACCCATACTTACATCTGTGCCAACTTTGATGAATTATTTCAAACACATCTGTTCTCATTATTAAGATGGCAGCTTTGAGGAAATTCAGAGAATTCTTTCTGGAATAGGGAAACTGTCCCATTCCACAAATCTCGCAGTGAAAGACAAGAGCCAATTTGTTCTAGAAGAAATACAGATCTGCCATCCTCCTTGTGAGAATGAGGGTCAATGGTTTTCACATTCCATTAAGGGACTATGTGTTCCCGTGAAGAAGCCTGGTGGAGGGGCTACCACAGGGAAGCATGGTGCTTCCCTCACTCCTATTTGGCTTCTAGCCAGCCCTGGAACCTTGTCAAGATACTTAACTTCTTGATCTCAAATTTCCTAACTTTGAAAATTAAAGGGTCAATTAGATTTGTCGTCTTTGTACTTTGTGAGGCAGTGAATCCCTAGATCAAATAAAAATCTCAATTCAAACATCAAGGCTGGAACTGAAGGGAGTGGAGCTGATGTGGTTGAAGTGGGGCACTTCTGCACTATTATTTGATTCCCTGACAGCAGTTCTTAAGCTCTTCCTGAGAGCTGAGGGCTCTTCAGCTCAGCCTGGGGATTACATGATGCTGTTGTTGTTTTTCTCCCCTTCTTCCAAGGTTCCATTTTCTCTGTTCCAGAGAACTGGTAATTTTGTGCATTCATCACCACATGCATTGAATTCGTGCACAGTAATATACTGGATTTTAACAAAATAATAATAATAGAACATGTTCTTTTAAATAATCATGTATTCCTGCTGCAGTTACATGTTAATTATTTATGTGCTAGACAGTTCCTGAGGACAGAGATAGAGCCTTAGCCTTTTCATGCATTGATGATGGGAGACACCACAACACATGGAGAAGATTCAATGTGTTTGGATTATATGACTTACAATTAAGGTTCATGCCTAGCTTCACTATTATACTCAAGTTCTGTGAAGGAAAAGCCAGTATCTTTATCTCATTTCCCACAGTGCTTTTCAATTGTTCTTAGTAACAGAAAATACTCTATATGATTCAATACATTAATATATAAGCAAATTCTTCTGTATGTGCTATACCAACTGTCAAATTCACACAAGGCAGGTGATGGACTATCAAGAACATGCAGAAGTAAAGCTGATCCAGTTGAATAATCAAGGATTAAAATCACCTAGCAATATTTCAAGCTGAAAGATCCCTAGACCAGAAGTCTCATGCCAACATTAATTTCTGTCCTCACTGGTCCCCATTTCTAAAATATTAACTACATAATTTCTAAAGTTTATCCTCTTGATTCTCTAAGTCTTTGATTAAAACAACTAAGGAACCCCATATTAAAATTTTTCTTACATTTTCAAAAATAATTATTGGAAATCACTACTTTCTAAATATCTCCACTTATAAACTCCCAGGATGTTCCCAGCACAGCTTCTCAAAGACGACAAAATGACATAAGATGACCTCCTCTTCACTAGCCAAATAACATCACTGTTCTGGTGAATGTACCTCAATTTTCTGTTATACAATATAAGGCTGAGAAACAAACAAACAAACAAAAAAGCAAGAAGAAGAAGCAGAAGAGAAAGATACAAAACTGCTTACCTGATGAGAACTGTCAAATGAAACTATTGGCAGAGCTCTTGTGTCTGACATCAATGTAGGAGCATTGGAGCACTGTAGAAACTTAGATCATATGTAAACAAAGGATACCCATTATGGTTGGTTAAGAACAAGCAAACAGAGCCCAATGTGATGCAGTCACAGTATCAGAATCTTCCTCTGCCTTCTGATGAGCATATGTGTGGATCTTTGTTCTGCGCGCCCTCCCCCCCAGGCCCTGCTGCTTTCATGGGAATGGAACTTCCTTCCCAACTATCCCTTATTTGCTTGTATTGCATTCACCGTAAAATACTGGTGAACATCATTATTTTTGGTTATTGTGTCCATGAAGTACTTAACAGTTATACAACATCTATCAGTTAACTCATTGCCCATCTTCATTTTTTTTCTGTGAAATGGAGATTGTTGTGAGCTAAGTCTTATCCAATATATGACAATATTAACCACTAAATCAATCTCGATTGTTACTATCATTACTTTTAAGCATCAAGCAACCCAACCACAAATTTAAAGGCATATGGAGCAGCATTGCTTATTAGCTCTATTAATTTTAGTCGAGGGTCTAGATATTCTATTACCAAAGGTGGTTGTGGAACACATTAGGTTGTTTTATGGATTTGGGGCATCACTTAATATTAGGCCCATGAGAAGATAATTGACCTAGTAAAATTCTCAAACTTTCCCAGTCTCAGGGTTGAAAACCAGTAACTCAATGATTATTGATAAGGAATCAAGCTAATACATTTTTAAAGAGAAACTTCAGGTACAAGGCACTTTCATCTTTACTCTGTTTGGATTTAAATCATTTCTTTGAGGTCTAACACTAATTTCCTATCACTACATGGTGAGAAAGATCATTTCAATACTGACTGTTAGAGTAGACTTTCTAGGGGCTTCTAACTGTTGGACTGTTCTACTTTCTGAATTAATCATTTCTAATGAGATGTGTCTGCATTGGTGGTTTCAATGGCCAGTAAGAGTATAGTCTCTTACCAGGAGCTCTGTACCCGCTTTGCTCACTTAGTCATTCTGCTCACAAGGATATCACATATTTGGTTTTGCAAGACCTTGGCCTTTACTCTGATTAGACCTCCAGTCAAAAAGTTCTTCCATTTCCTGTGGGTATTTCTTGAACTTAACAGATACTTTACCATCCTAACTTCAAACTTTAAGCTGTTTGTCACAAGTTCAGAATGTTTGCAGTTATCAGTGTTCAGAATGTCTACTCTGATATGCTAGTGAGCTTTTGATGAGGTGGTAATTGGGCTCAAATAATGGTGTAGAAAAGTTACTTCTAAGCTATCTGGAACATGCTCTTCCACTCTAGCTGCTTCCTGCTTTTCTTCTTTTATTATATGCTTTCAGAGATTTCTCGGTATGTGTATTCTTTTTCTCACCTCCTACTCTATTCTGATATTTTCTGCAAGTAAATTCTTAGCAGTCACTGTCCAGAAGAACTTTAGTGACACCCAATCCATCAATTCCTTACAATCCATGGACTTAGCAACATCACCCAACTTTTGATTACTCTTGCTCTTGATATCTGCCTCCTTGGCACAATGCTTTGAATTGCCTAATGCATTAATTTCCCTTTTCTAACTGTGCTTTTAGAAACAGCTTTTCCTAATCATTCTACTTGACATCTAGACCTTTAAAATTTGAGTTTGCTCAGGAATCTTTTGCTATCTTGGCTGAAGACTTCTAATTTGGTCATATTTTATGTGTTGGGGGATTCATCAGCACCTCAAAGACTATGAATTTCAGGCTGATATTTCCAAATTTAAATCATTTCTATAGGTTCTAGATCCCTACCTGATACTCAGTCACTGTTGTCATCATGTTTCATAAGTGGCTCCAAACTAACATTTCCATACATATGCGCCTGACCCCCCCCCATAATCAGCTATATCTCCAATGATTATCAAAACAACTTGCATCTCCAACTACCCATCAGTCGTCTTGGATATCTCCTTCATCCTCAAGTGGATATTCAATTGAGAGTCAAATATCAGCATGACATCATTTATTTTCTAAATCTTGTTACATATTTAGAGCTTTGCAGTCCTAATTTTGTTTGTGAAATCTCCAGAGGAGTCTAACAAGTTTTCACCCATCTGTTCTTGCCCCTGTTCTTCCTTTTCTCCTAGCAAAAGTGATATTTTAACTATAGTTCTGACTTGTGACTCGCCTAGACTTTGGGTCTCTCTCATTCTCAGGATATATACCAGCCTTGTTATGGATTCAGGGTAGTTTTATGATTTTATTTCTTTCTAATAAGCCAGCCCTATTGCATGCCATTTTCTCTTTAGTTGTGTCTTCTCATTCATCTGGGTCTTTGTTCTCCTATATATTGGTGGATAATGACTCTCATCAGCCATCTCCCTTTCAAGCTAACTCTTGCTTATCCATTATGTCTTGACCTAAGTTACGTTTCCTCAATAGGACTTCTACCCGCCAGATGGGGTCCTTCATCTATACACTCTTTCTTCATTGTATATTTATAGTAGTTATAAGTGTCTAGTACTTATATAATCTTATTATTTATTTTCTATCCCCATTAACACAATATAAATTTTTTATTGAATAAATGAGTTGTACATAAAACTGCTGTTTATATGCTTTAAACTTATAATAAGAAACAACATTTTCCCTAGGTACATCACAACTCTATACCTCTGATTGCTAGATAATTCATATCAAATAACTTGATCACAATGAGCAAATATATCACACGTATCACTAGTGATACACATTCAGAGACTGTCAGACAAATAAATGTGTGGATGATGGATTTCTCTATAGAAACATGGTCAGGACACTCTGGAATCCTCCACCATGGAACTCTGGGGAATAAGTACACATTCTCAGCACCACGACTAGAATAAAGGGGGAAATATTTAAGAGTTAATGTCAGTGTGTCCTGTGCCTGGAAAGGGAACAAAGTGAACATATTAAGCTTTCTTGCTTTGGTCAATGGGTTCACAGATAGTTTCTGAGATCAAATCACAGAATAGCAAAGGGTAATCAGCAGTATTTCAGTGTCACAGACCAATTACAACTTCAATTCCTCTGCTGTGGGATGGTCTTTCTGTATACTGTGAATATGTTTTGCTATTATTGGTTAATAAAGAACCTGTTTTGGCTAATAGTAAGGCAGGATAATAGCCAGGTGGGAAATCCAAGGAGATACAGGAAGAAGAGGGCGGAGTCAGGGCAGACTCAACTGCCACCTAAGGAGCAACATGCCAACAGACTGGTAATGCCATGGCGATGTGGCAATACATAGATTAATAGAAATGGGTTAATTTAAGATGAAAGAGCTAGCTAGCAAGAAGCCTGAGCCATAGACCAAACAATTTGTAATTAATATAAGCCTCTGACTGGTTATTCAGCTATCAGCAGGTGGGAGAGATTTATACGGCTAGAGTTCCTTTTTAATTCAATTAACTCACCTACCATAATTTCTTTTCCAATGACAGTGAGGAAGATCCATGCATGAATGTTATGGTAGACAAACCCTAACATCTTGTGTTTTACCTCACACCCCCACAGAAGAGAGGGCCCAGTGTCTTTCTAGAAAACATAATTTTTTGAATTGTACTCTGTCATGTATTACTTGGTGGTGGCAACAGCCATATGTAACTGGAAGAAAGCAAGTTGTAAACAACCACCCACCTTCCTACTACTTCCTTGGAAGGAACATAAAGTAGTATTTGCCCTTCTTTGAATCAAGTCTCTCTTATTCTTGCTCCCTGCTTCATTTTCTCATTAAAAGTCTTTGGTTTTATTCATGGCTGCTTATGTAAACATCCTTGCTACACTCCACTTTCACCCTGGGCCAGTGAGCCTGTATTTTAATTTCATTGTGAAGGAAAATTAGAGTAAATACAGGCCAGTATTGCCACATGAGACTTTTGAATAAGGTGAGTATTTTTTCTCATTTTCCCCTAAACCTTTAAATACCTTTCAACCTATAAGATCATATACACATTACTGAGGACTCAGTATCTCCTCTATGCATGGAGGATGAATGGATATGCTTCTGTTGCTGTGACAAGTTTCCCACACACTCATAGAAAATGCCTTGTATAGTCTGTGGCACATAAAAAATGCTTCCGTAAATTTTTAAGTATCTATTTTCTACTATTTTGCTCTTGGTAGTTAAACAGAAGGCATTAGCAAATAAGTTTACTAACAAGCAATAAGAGTCAAATTCTTTAAGCGACCATTTTTAATCTAGTATCCTCTCTGTTTAGCCATTTTCCCTAGCTGGCTTCTGACTACAACAATCATGGGCTTGGGTGCAATGCCTAAATTGCAGAGGGAATTGAGATATAAGAGACACAGAGCTCGCTTCATCCATTTACTTGTAAGCTCATAGTTTGAACATTATGTTTTCAGCTATACTTATGAAGAAACACAATGAGTCTGATTAGCCAAGTCAAGACCATGTTATGGGTTGCACTATGTTCACATAAAGTTCATATATAAAAGTCCTCAATCTCAGTATCTCAGAGTGTGACTTACGTGGAACTAGAGCCATGGTACATGATGTTGTTTAGGATGAGATCATTAGGACAGGTCCTAATCCAACACAAAGAAATTCAGGTGTGGAAATGAACATATTTGAAAGCTCAAAGAAAGATGAAGGCACAGATCAAGTTTCCAGAGGTAAGTGGACTTAATGCTTGCAAAACCAGAAGAATTTCAGTGAGAAGTGTGGTGCCAGTGTTGCTGCACAATCCTTAGAAAGCCTAACATTGTTGACACCTACATCTTAGACACTGAACCTACGTAGCTGTAAGACAAAGCATGTCTATTCTTAAACCATTTGCTGTATAGCAGCACTAGCAGGCTAATTCAAGCCAAACATATTGTATGGCAAAAGAATTGCTTAAGAGATGGATGTGGTAAAGTTATTTCCTTGGCATCAAAGGGGTTTAGTTTAGTGATGAAAACACACAGGATATGTCCCCAGTGACTTAGCACTTACTTATCACAGGATGAATAGATGCAGATTTTCATTGCCTCTCAGGCCTGCTAATTTCCATAACACATTGTCTCAAACTCTTTTCACGCACTACCTCATAATGTGTGTTGTTTCTTCAAGGTAAGGGTATTTATTAGTCACTTTCATTCCTGTACAATATGTGTGGAACAGGGAATGGCCCGAGTGGGGAAGGCAAGAAACAGAGCAGAATGAAAAAATGGAAAGAGAAGGCACTCTCTTTTGTGGCATATATAGAGGATGCTTCTTCTATTCTTCCTAGGAAGCTACCAAGTGGATGCATCTAAGTTGGAGCTCTATTCTTCCCCTCCTCAACTCTTGGGATGATGGAAAGCTGCTATGAATTTTGATCTAATTTTATTTTTGGGAAACTTTTGAAACTTCTGTTGTGTGTATTCTCACTACAGTCATGTAAAGTAACACATTTACATCTTTTGGATAACTAAGAATTGACAACAAATGGCTCCAGAGACTTTCTTTCTTGAGACTGCTCCAGAGCCATGGCTTCAGTGGTTTCAGAATCAATTCATGCTGAAGGAAAGTCTGAAACACAGAGGGGCCCTTTTACTAACATTGATCCACTTGTAGGGAGCATCAGCAAGGTGGGTGCTGTTTCCACTGTAGACAAAGAAACTTTACCCTCACAACTGAGAGATGGAAAATGTGGAACTTATGTCCTGTCATATCTGACAATTATTCCTCCAAGTAAACTTTCCTCGCAATGCGTCAGATTCATTTTTTTGTGTTTTGATGTTAAACCTTGTATTTTGAAGGAGGATGAGGATCCTGACTGTATTATATAACAACTGGAGACTTACTCTGCCCAAATAAGGTCTACTCAGGAAGAGCAGGAGCCAGCTGGCACACAGCTTTGGGTGCCAATAGACCTAATCATGCCAGGCAAAGCAGCTTTAATGGGCAGCTGTTGCCTTGTCCAGCTGTCCAACAGATGGAGAGATGAGCATTGGAGCTCTCTAGCTGGCACCAAATATTTCTGCTTCCTCCTTGTGCTATCTGAATCAGAGCAATGTAATTGACAAGGGATGATAAGCTTAATATAGGGGCAGTCCTATACAAGCAGTAAGATTTCCCTTTGTTTAAGAGTACAAAATTCTGTACTTTTTGAGTTAGACTGTTTCTCATTAGCCTGTTATATAAGTGAAAGCTAGACACTTGAGGTAAGGCTTAATGTACACACACACACACACACACACACACACACACACACACTGGCATCTAGTTTCCCATGGATTTTGTTCATTTCCCTCTTATACTACTCATATTTCTGTGTGTGCATGAATGATGCTCTAAGTAGTAATAACAGAAAATATGTTTAAAGACTAGCTTTGCAGCAATTCAGGTTGAGACAATAAGCTGCCTCATTAGAACAATGGAGTAAAGCCTGAGGAGATAGCTCAGTTGGAAAATTCTGCCTCCCAACCATGAGGACCTAAGTTCAGATCCATGTAAAAGACAGGCATAGTGGCATGAATTTAAGCAGATCCTTAGAACTCACTAGCCAGACAGTTTAGCTAATCCAGGGTCAGGGAGAGACACTGCTTCAAAAGACAAATATGGAGTTTTATTTAGGTATATAGTTCCTGGTAGATTGACTATGCTCTGGTGGGTAGCCCCACACATTCTGTGCAGCAAAAAAAAAAAAAAATCGATTTACTGGATATATAAAAAGAAAGACATGAAGCAGAAAGTTGGGAAGAGGGGTGAATACATAGATGCTGAGGAGTTAAGGGAAGGAGTGGAGGATGCATTTGACCAAAATATATTGCATGCATGTTTGAAATCTCAAAGAATATTATATTAAAAAATTAAGGTGGAGAGTAACTGGAAAAGATACCCAGCGTCAACTTCTGGCATGCATACCCTCATGCACACCTGCTCTGCACACAAACACAAATATACACAGTTTCTTAAAATACTAAAAAAGACATTAGAGTCAGTATTGACTCATAGATCATGGAGCAGTGTGAAACTCAGAGCAGTCACATATTCTGAACTGTGGTTCTTATCACCATGTATAAATCAATCACCTCTTTAGGCTGAAAGCTCCCTGGAGCTAACCACAATTCTTACTGTGCTGCATTACCAAATTTAACTCTCACATACTATAGATGCGGTAACGTTGAAGGATGCCATACTGTAAAATTTCACTGGAAGTTTCAATATCCTAACATAAATAAATGGGGTATAGAAAAATCCTTGCACATTGTGGCTCTCTTTGGAGGCCTAATACTTTAGGAAATAATTAAAATGCATCCTTTTATTGCATACTGTCTTTATCTGAAGCTTATGTTCTGTATATTGCTGGGAAGAAACACATGAACAGTTAAAATGGACACGGTGAGAAAAATCTTTATGCAATCACAGTATAAGTTTGCATGAAGACTGTATTCTTTGAAATTCAAGCAGAGACTAAGGTCTTCATTTGTTCATCATTGACTGTGGAGACAAACCAATATGATGCATCTAGTGTTGTTTCACAGAGAACAACAAACCAACCTTAGCACACAGTTTACAAAGATGGCCTCAGTAGTTTCTCATATCTTGGCACACGTATTTGCAATGTGATCATTTCATTTATGTGTGTGTAGGCTTGTGTCTGTGTGCATATTGTACAAGTGTGTAGTGTATATGTTAACACCTGTATGTGCGGACCACAAGTGTATGTGGAGATCAGAGGACAAGCTCGTATGTGTGCCATTGTCTTTCACATTGCTTGAGACAGGGTCTCTGTTGCTTTTCTGCTGTGAACTTCAGGCGAGCCTACACAGAAGCTTCTAGGATTTGCTCTACTAGGATTGTAGCTGTTCGTGCTATATGTCTAGCTTTTCTAAGGGTTATGGACATCCTAAGTCAAGAACACAAGCTTGTGTTGCATGCACTTTTACCCACTGAGCCATCTCCCCAGCCCTACATGTGAGTATTTCCTATATCAAGTTATGACTATTTCCCCTCACTGTAGTTTAGGCAGGGTCTTAAGATTTCTGTGAACAGCCAAATGTGTCAGCAGTGACATCTTACAACTTATGAAACTCATTTTGGGACAATTTTAGGCTTCTCTTTGTTTTTCTCTGATAATGAATAAAGCCTGGTTTCATGGAAAAGTAGAAGTAACATGGAGTGGAGACAGAGCATCTGCACTGAAGGTCCAGGAGTAACTCATCAACAGCAGAATTGTTTGCCTGAAGCATGAGCAGGACAGGCAAGCTAGGACCACCCAGCCTTTGTGGAACTGTTAGGCACAAAAGTGACTTCAAGCAAGACCAGAAAAAGTACCTCTGAGATGATAATACACTAATTTCTTAATATGAAGAATCATGAACACTTAACTGATTGCTAAATACCAAGGTTTCAAAGAGGATTATACTCACAAGTAGATGACTGATATATCAAGTGATATATGGTGGTCCTTTACAATAACATCTGTGACCTAAATCAGCAAGTATTTCTCAAAACCATAATGAGGAGGCACTAATCATCAACAATTTAAATAAGTTTTAATTTTGTCTTTAATATTATGATTCCTTCAGTGAAATTAAACTATCACTTTGTAGTTGAAAAGGTGGATATGGTGAGGTAATAAGAAACACTGATAAATATGCTCAGCCTTCTTCTATAGTTGTGTTTAACACTCAGGCAATATGTGAAGACCTGATATTTCTTTCTTGGACTTATTCTAAAGCTAACATTCTAACTCTATATAAAATTGAACCAGTGTTGTATTCCATGACTAGAATGCTAATGAGAATTCACTGATGTAGAAAGAATCTGTGGCCACTTTCTCCTGCTACTTCTTGGTTGCCTACTGTGTACCACCAGGCCCTAGGTAAGCTACAGTCATAGTCTCTACCCAGCAAACTTAGGTTGAGTGTGAGATATGAGGCTTTATATGTTAGTAAATGTGATACATGAACAGAAAACCAAATACAATGCGATGGGAACGTATATGTTTAAATGGAGTGGAATGGTAAGAAATGAAAGTGAAGAGGTAGCTAGGTCTTTTCAGCTAGGTCTCATTAGAAAGCATAAAACTGACAGCCTGGTTTAACCTTCATTTCCATGCCATAAATGTGAGCATCCTGATAAAATGAGACAATGAGGAGAGAGGTGGAAGAAGAAAAGATGCCTTACTCCTAATTCTGACTCTATGTGGTCTGAATTAGCACATCAGAAGGGAAGAGAAGGAAATACTAAGAGTTATTTTCCTCCAAACCCTTAGAGAAGAGGCATGAGGATGGAGAAATAAAGCTGGTACAACATTAGGGAGTGTGCCCGCCATCTATGGAGATCTATCACATGTAAGGCTTGCAGTAGTTATTAAATATAAGTCAATATTGAATAATGTAAACACATGTCTTCATTTCAATTTGTGCCTGAATGATAAAGACTATATGTATTTCTATTGCTAGGCAATGAAACAACCTGAAATATAACAGCATAACACAATAACCATATACTGAGCTCATGGTTCTATGGGACATTGAGATGATTAGGAGGCCCCTACTGGACTGTCCCAGGAACCTTCAGTAGCTGATAAGTCACCTAGTTCTTTGATGGTCCAGGATGGTTGCATTGAAATTCCTGGGCATCATTCATATCTTCAGTAACTTGGGAGGGTGGGATTGGGGTTGTTAATCCTGGGTTTGGTCTTCCAGTAGGGATTTCTAAATATGTGAAAAAGGAAGCTACCTATGGTCCAGAAAAGGATCAAAACAATTAAAAGAACATCCTGAAGTATTACACCCACATACACTTTCTGAACTCCTTCTGATTGCCTGTTGTAGATGGGCATATTTCTCATCATGATTGTGAAAGAGCTATACTATTTGAGTGTTTAAACCTTGCAGGTATCTAAACTGCACTTTTGGCATACTCCAGATAGCTGTGCCTCCTTCCTGTTGGATTTTCTCATTCCATGTTCCAATATTCTTTTCTCTGATCTTTTCTTCCTAAAAATTTGTAATCTTTATATGATACAGTGAAAATGCAAATACTGTGCATATTATTCTGTCTTGTTATGCTGTGCTTGTTTGATTTTCCAGCTTTGAAATAGTAATCACAGCATGCACTAATAATATAGTTTATTGTATATACTTTAAGAGCAGTATTTTTAGTGTAAACACTGTATTTTAAAATCATTTTTGATTCTTTGACAGTTTCATATTTGTTTAAAATAAATTGTAAACATTTTCACCCCCATTACCCTCTCTCATCCCCCCTTCTCCTCCCACTTAAATCCTTCTCTTTCCCAATGAGCACACCCATCTTACTTTATGTCCTGTTTGTGCATGTGACCCACTGAGTTTAACTACAGTTGCCTGAATGTGAATGGGTTGGAGGTTATTTACAGAAGCATAGGCAATTTGTCAGCAGCTAGACGACTGAAGAAAGTGACATACACCCCTCCAGAGATGCTATTAACTGTCAATTCTCAAGGGATAGGTGGGGCCCCATGAGTCCTTTCCCTTCCCATGAAAACTTATTGAAAGGTCCAATCTAATGCAGGGCATGTACAATTACAGCTTCAGTGAGTTCCCAAATACAATGGCCATGTCCTGTTCAGATGCCTTTTTGATACAAAGTTCCCCTAGTTCTTTCATTCTCCCCACCTTCTTCCCTGTAATGTTACCTGAGCCTTGGAAAGGGTAATACAGATGGGCAGTTTATAGCCAACAACTCCAGGGCCTTTCCTTTTTGCCACAAAGATTGTAAACATTCATGATTGCAAAAACAGTGTTTCCTTATAGTTTATACCCTCTCTAGTCAACCTGTAAAAAATTTCAGAACATATTGTGGAAAGCAAACATAAAATGACTGCTAACCTGAATTGAATTGAGAGTTCAAAATATTCAAGAGGGTATTTCATTCATATTATTTTCCCTCATTTTTCTTAGTTCTTTGAGAATGCCACACAATATATTTTGATCATATCCACACCCTCCCAACTCCTCCCAAATCCACCCCCACAGCTCTCTGTCTATTTTAAACTACCAAATACAATTGATGATGCCTGCACACTCTTAGATACATTGACTTCCACGGGAGCATGGTCAACTCACCAGGGGACACCCTTGGAGAAAACAGACTCTCCCTCTCTGAGCAGCTATGAGCTGCCAATAGACCTTTGCCTAGAGACTGGGCTTCATGTCCAGTTCCCATCTTCATGCTGAGATTTTGTTTAGCTCAAGTGTGCATATTGTCTCAACTGTGAGATTTTGTTTAGCTCCAGTGTACATACTGTCTCAATGGCTGTGAAATGATCTGTGTGGTCACCTTGCTTTGTCGTGAAATCACTTTCCTTGGAGTCACCCACCACCTCTGGTTATTATTATCTTATAATCTTCTGCCCCCTTCTTCCATAATGATCCCTGAGCCTTGGGAATAGCGTGTGTTACATAGATGTCTCTGTTAGCACCGAGAACTCTGCACTTCCTTTTCCTCACTTTGACCAATTGCAGGTCTGTGTTATATTATTATGTCTCTCTTCAGTAAGGTCTTTCACTGCAATTTTCAATAACGGCAGAAAAGTATGATTGAAGATAATATTTTCCATCCATCTCTTAAAAAACAATTTTAAAGCTATTTGTGAAAGGAGGTAGGAGGGGAAGTAAAATATTTTGACAGGATCTACAAAGGTGCTGTCCCATTTCCCTGAAACCTCAAGACTGACTCATTCCTGCTGCAAATCTTGGGCTATCACACCTACCTCATGTTTATCTCCCCTGAAGCCTCCTCTTCTCGGGCAGTACTTGGTCTCATTTCCTTCCCTCATTTGAAAACTAAGAAGTGTCTTATGTTATTTGTGAGAACTGGTGGCTAGGCATGTGCAATGACTCTCCTACCCACTTTGTGGGGTCATGTTGAAGTTGCTGGAAGAGATAAGGGAAGAGCCATATTTGTGTTGTTTGTGTCCACAAGTAGCACTATTTCCTAACACGCCACAAAGTGAAAGGGATTATATTTAATAATGCCAATTTATAGGATCAACTGTGCTTATATAATTACATTTATACTCATTAGCTTTGGTGCATAATATTCTACTCATGACTACACCAGATAGTGCTATTCATATAATTCTACCCCAGCAACTGGATGTTTGGATTGTGTCTTGCTCCTTTTTGCTATTATAGGCAATGTTGCAAGAAAACAGCAATGTTCTATTATGTTTGATGTCACTTAATATACAAAATTCAAAATAAATTGGTTAATTTGCAGCTGAGTCAATTTGGTGGTGCACACCTGTGACCTAGCTACAAGGAAACTGAGGCAGGAGGGTCATATTAATTCAGGGATATGAGACCCGGCTGGGAAACATAGAAAGCTCCCCATCCGAAAAACTTCATAATGTTCTTGCTTATTTTAAAATTTTTCTCTGCCCCTTATTATCCACTAAAACTTTCTGTCTACTGCCACATTGGTGACCAGCCTAAAATGCAAAGGTGATCATATGTCTAAAAAATTAAAGTCTATTACTGAGATCTTGTAGTCTTTAGGGTATAGTATACACTCTTTTGCCTGATATTAAAGCCCCTTCAGACTGTGGCATACGTACATCAGCTTCTCACACACCACATCCTGCAATGGTCCTGGACCATTGCTCATTTTGTGGTAGCACAATAGAGCACAGTGCCCCTCTCTTGCACAACAATTTTCTCTGCCTCCAAGCCCCTTCCCTTGCCCCCAGTCTCATTTTATCTTTCAAAGACTACTATATAGACACTTCCTTTAATTATAGTAATAATAGGAAACACATACTGAATATGTGTCATTTGCTTGAAATTACTCATTGTCAATTTGTCTTCCTGCCAAATACTTAGCTTCTTATTCTTTCTAAAAATATCTTTCCCAGGCAAAGTTAACACCCTCTCCTGTGCTTTTCTATTATTTTGCCTCCACCTATTTATTATTGGGTCCGGAAGAACAATGATAGAGCTCAAGATATTGCTGATTTATTGACTAATTACATTTATGTACGTTTCTCATATTCCTACATTTTGTAGTTTAAAAACATTTAACTTATAAATTAGTATTAGTAGTTATTTTTCTAAGAAAACTTCAAGTTTTGATAATGGAATTATCTTTTAAAATTTTTTGTTGTGTGGTGAATGGCCAAAATATTCATGCCTCCATTAATTTATGAATTCCTTTAAGAAGGGGCTGCCTGCACTCTCCATATTTTAACTCTAGTTTTAGGAGAACAATGGCTCCATAATATTTGTTCAATAGGTAAACTGGTACATTTGCTAATATAGTGTCTTCTTCTTCATGCAGAATTAGAAGTCCTGGGTACTTTAATCACCATTAATATTGGTGATAAAGTTAGCTAGGCATGGTAGAACACACCTTTAATATTACCACTTCGGAGGCAGAGACAAGTGGGTCTCTGTGAGTTTGAAATCAGCCTCATCTACATAGTGAGTTCCAGAACAGCTAGAGCTACTTAGTGAGACCCTGTTTGGATAAAAAAAAAACAAGCAAACAACACACACACACACACACACACACACACACACTGGTAATAAATACATCATGCCAAATATGAGTGAAAGCCATATTTGGATGTAAAATCACTCCTTAATAACCGTGTCCTGAAGCCATAGAAGCCTTGCACACTCAGCCCATCGGTTTTACTGAGAGACCACATCCTTCCTTTCCCAGGGGCTAAAGATCCCAGCTTGATCTCATGCTGGCTTACTTAAAACTAGTATCCAGATTAACTGGTAGCAAAGAATGTGGGTAGAAGAGGCCAGCTATCATGACCTCCATGTTAGATGAATTTCTTTATTTTTTTAATCTTGTGTATGTGTGTTAGCGGGATGTTTTCATGGGTGAACTTGTGTAGGGAATAGTTCATGTGTTGGGGGCAGAGGCAGAGGTTGACATTAGCTTTTTTTTTTTTTTTTTTTGAGACAGGATCCTTCATGAAACCAGGCATTTGCCATCTTCTCTAGACCACTTGAACAGGACACTACAAGGATTCCCTGTCTCCAGCCCCAAAAGATGGGATTAAAAAGGAGTGCCACAACCTGCTATTTACAAGATGCTAGGGATCAGAACTCAGGTGATTATGTTCGCACAGCAAACACTTTACTCACAGAGTTCTCTCTCCATTCCTATCCTTACATGAATTTCAAAGACAACTTCTGTCTCTGAGGTCTGGCCTGACACCTTATACAAGGAATTATCAACAAGCTTTTGAAGAAGGGACTTGCTTTATTTCATGAAGAGAAAGCTACATCTTTGGCCTTGGGTAATGAAAAAAAAGAAGAAGCAGCAGCTTGGTTAGACATGATCAGTGTGCATAGAATGGGCACACATAGGGCAGGTCAAATGATTGAAAATGCCTGAGAAACGTCAGGCATTTAAATATGCAGATGATTCTCTGCATCACACGTGTACTCCTTGATAGGAAGTCAAGAAGCCAAAGAGAATAAAATGATCTCACAAGGTATATAGGAGAAATATCCAGAGTATAATCTTTGGTCTGTAACTTTTTCCTGTATTTGAATTTTTCCTGCAAAAAAGTCTTGAATTATGCTATGTGTCCATTTGGACATAAAAATATGGACCATCTGTTTTTTATAAACTGTGACTTTGCCTCAGGAACTAAACGATTATTTGATTTATAAATGGCGAACTTGTAGTAACTTTCAAAGACTGATTCTGAAAGAGTACTTGTCATGCAAATATTTAATCAAGTTTTCTTGAAACTTTACATCACATCCCATAAGTATATTCAAACTATAAGTTGTCTGTTAAAATTTTAAGAATAAAAATTTCCCATATTGGTAAATTAACATCTCGTGAGTCAGTGACCCAATTGGATTTAGAATGAATTACATGTTCTATTAAAATATCTAGTGAGGGGAATGGAGAGATGGCTCTGCAGTTGCTCTTCCAGAGGACTAGATTTCAATCCTCAGCACACATGTAAGGTTGCTCACAAATACCTGTAACTTCAGCAGCAGGGGATTTGATATCCTTTTCCAGTTGTCCTGAGTAGCCACACACTTATGCACATACTCACAAAGAGACACATAAATAATTTTGAAAAATCTAGTGTCATACCACATCCCATAAATACAAACAAATATCAAATGACATTTTTAAAAGGAAAATTTTAATATTTTGATGTGAGATTAAATAATGAGCTCTATACTTTAAATACCTGTAATGTTTTCACACACACACACACACACACACACACACACAGCACTATAAATTAACTACCAGTTTGTTACACACTTGGTATGACATACTTAGCTGCAACATGGTCCTTCCAGACACTGTCTTTTAAGTCATCTCTGATCCTCATGAGAGAGCTATGAATGTGCATCACCTCCTTCATGCTAAAGATGAACAAATGGTGGGTTGAGCCACCACACTGTGGGCATTAGTCAGCCTTAGAATCAGAATGTAGGAACTGAAAAAAATGACAGATCCACTGCCTCTTACAGGAACCTCCAGCAGTGAAATTGGGTGGTCCAACTCTGCCCATTTTCCATGGGCATCATTTTACAGTAGTCTCCCAGAAGTGATGGACATGTCACAGCCCTCATGGAATTTTCCTCAATCCAGAGCCCTGGTGGTATTTTCTCCTTGCCCTTAGAGATAGCCCATCAGTCTCTCAGACACACACACTGTTCTAAACTGCCAAGGAGTGTGGTACCATTTAAAGGGCAGTTATTGATAACTGATAATAAACAGGTGATGAGAGTCACAAATCTGTGACTAATATGGGAGATCGCCATTGCTGTGAGCCAATAAATCAAGGAGGCAGAAATGTGACAGAAGCTATAGAAAGTATGATGAGAGAGAAGGGAGGCTGGGGGAGCTAAATCCTAGTGGTGGACAGTTATGAGACTTAAATAGTCTCTATTCTAATCATAATTGTATAAAACAACACGGGAAACTTTCTTAGCCTCTCTCTGAGGCTCATTCTCTACATTGAACAATGATGTATGCATTGTTGTGATAAATAGGAGAAGAAACTTCATAATAGTTGGGACCATCTTTGGTCTTTGACTTCCAAAGATTTGAAATTTGGGCTCTGCTACTCCACTTTTCTACCTTTAAAATGAAAGCAACTATAGCATGTACTTAACATAGTTTTATGGGAATCAAGTTCATCACATATATAACACTTTTGAAAGAGTATCCACAATAATGTAGGAACCATACATACCTGCTACATGGTAAGTCAAACTCATGTAGATTAAACTTTTCATTCTATTTCCACCGTAGACTCACCATGTCTGCAGACGATGGTCTTGAGTTAGCATTTCTTATCTCGAGGAATTTCCATGATATTCACAAAGAAAAAAAAATAGCATCAGTTCTACTCAGTTAACCAATCCCTAATCAAGACCATTTCTTAGAAAATTTGAGATTTTTTTAAATTTTTTTATTTTATTTTACAATACTATTCAGTTCTACATAACAGCCTTGTTCTCTTCCTTCCTGCCCCTCTCCCCTTCCCCCCCAGCCCACCTCCTATTCCCCCCTCCTCCAGATCGAGATGTTTCTATGCCTTCTGAGACACTAGGCTTACCACATCTCTGCTCACCCGACTCTTTTTGGAAAGGTACTGATTACAATATCCCAGTTACTAATGTACCCAGGTTCTAATGTTCAGATCATGGTGTTTTGACAGTTCTAATGTTCTTGGTCAAATAACTGTCCTCATTCCTCCTTCTGATCCATATATTTTATATTCATAGAATGTAAAGAAAAGCTACCCCATTTAATAATTTTAACAAGATTCAATGTGTTCCTCTTTAGAATTTAAAGTTGATAATAAAAGACCCCTGTTGTCTTCAGTCAATTGAATTCTGGAAGAAAACTGCTAGATTAGCATCCTGGTCCCTACAGCTGTGGGGGATTCTCTGTATCTCTCTGTGTCTCTCTCTCTCCATTTCCTCCTCTCTCCTACCTCCCTTATCTATTTCAAGGAACAATTAGTAGCATTAGCTAACAGAGATGAGCGTTAAATGAGTTAAGCTGGGGATCGATTTAGAATAGTTTCTGATATACAGTTAGCACTAAGTAAGTGTCTCATTTTAAAATTATTGTTAGGCTTACCTATAATGTTACTATTGCTTGGTAAGTTGGGAGATGTGAGATTAAATGTGAATGTAGTCATAGCTCAGATACATAAAAAATGAAAAAAAAACTCTTTAGACTGTAGACATTCATAATTCTTTTCATTTATTTTATTCAGATACTTTTTATTTCAAAAACATGCATTGTAAAATTATTTTAAAATAATACTGAAAAGTCTATTAATCTAGAAGATGGGAGATAGTTTAGCAGCAAGACGGCCACTGCATATGGAAGATGTTTTTTGTTCTCTGAGTTGACAAAGGTTTTCTCAGGATTAGCAGAAATAAAAAATCTGAAACCCCCAAACCAACCCAGACTTTGTATTTATCATTATGAGAAAAAAAAATTCCTGCTGTTGAGCTGTGTGACATTTGATGACATGTGGTAAAAAATGTACAGAGGCCTGAGCTCTTCTGAGTGACTCATAATTCGCTTCATAGAGAAAAAAACCCTGCTTTCTACAAACCAAGGCAGGTCAGAGAAAAGGAGGGGATGGATAGGTGGTGCTTCTGTGAAGGAGAAGACATGCTCTTTCAGAGGGCTGCCATCCAAATTGGGAGCAACATCTTGATTTTCTACTGTCCACTGTACTGTGGGGGATGTAGATTCTTTGTTTAAAACAGAGCCTTTCTTGTATAGCTCAGGCTGAACTTGAACTTCCACCATTTCTTCTGACTCCAAATATACTCTACTCTACCCAGCTAATACTGATTTTTAACTAAGAATTTTATTTACAGTTCTCATCAGACCTTGTAAAACTTTTGCCTTTTGGAAATAATACAGTCTAAATATGAGAGGAGTTTGAGTAATTTTATGTAAACTCCCCACGTATACAAATAAACACTAACAAATGCTTAGGATGCCGTGATGTTTAATTCCAACTTTATTGTTTTTAGAGCTAGAGTATTATAAATGAAACCGAAATCCCACCATCATTCACTCTATCTCTGTAATCTTCCCACCCAGTCCAGAGATAATTAACTATTACCCTGAAGCCCATGTCTCTCTTCCTACAATGAATTAGAATTCCTTTATACCATCTGTGAGACTAGGGAGACCATGGCTTGTTCTCAATCATTTGCATACATTGTTTGAACAGAATAAACTTAATATTCAGTTTTATGTTAATATAAATGTGAAATTAGACCTTATAATACTGCCACCAGGCAGATGCCTTTGTAATAATTGCAGCTGCAATATTAAATGCCATTTATTAATTGTACTCATATTAATTGCTGTTTTATATTCCACAACTTTAAAACGCATTCTTCTATCACTGGACATTTCATTTGCTTCTATTTTTATTGACATAAACCATGCAACAATTAATTTGTATACCTCTCTCTCAAGAAGTGCTCAAAGTTTGGACATTTATCTGGTTTGTAAGCTTAAAAGTTTGCCTGTCACAAGTTTCATGAATTCTGGCAGAAGATAGGAAATGTCTGACTCAAAGGCAAAGGACTTTATTACTCATGGTGGGTGAATAGCATGAGAAATAGCACATTTGCACCAATTCTTCTTCATTTGGTATAGTTTTCATGGAAGTGCATTGTTGAAGCTCTTTGTTGAAGGACACTATACACTTAGGCATGTATTCAGCTTGAGGACTCTTGCCTTTAGAAAGCCTGTTATAAATACATATGCCAGTGAGAAACATTACTTTTATGGTGTTGAATAGCAATCAAACCCAGCCTCTGATGACTCCCCCTTTTCCAAGTCTGTTCACCTTAGAAACATTCCTTATGCCTTCATTTAGCATCCTTGATTTCTCAGTTAAACATTCTAATTCTCTCCTGATGTTCTGCTGGCTTATTTACGGGGATTTCATTATCAACCAATAGCTAAGCATAGAGTAAACTAAAAATTAACTTTTCACATTGAAAATTTATTTTCCCATATTGATCACACTCTACAAACTGCCAACTGACAGTACTATCTTAGAAATGAAATCTCAACATTTTTCAGTATTTATTTTTATTCTTCTGCAACCAGTAATGAATCTCATTTTAATTCACATTGATCAAATGGTTCTCAATATTTACTTTCTTTTCATGTATATGCATCACCCAGGTTTCCTTACTTGCCAATTTCCTTTAGTGTGTACATATGTATACAGATGTGTATAAGGTCCTAGAACAATTGTGGATATTATTCCACAGGTTTAACCCACCTTGATTTTTAAGACAGGATCCCTCATTGGCCTGAAACTCATGGGTTAGCTACACTGACTAGGTAGTGAGCTGTATCAGGCCTTCTCTTGGGCCACCAACCAGCTCCCAAATCATGACACAGAGACTTATTAGTTATGAGTGTTCAGCTGTATCTCATGCTTGTTTTTTGCTAGCTCTTATAACTTAACCTGTTTCTCTTCATCTATGTTTTGCCTTGAGACATTTACCTTTCTTTCATTCTGTATGTCTTATTTCCTGTCTCCTGAATAGGAGCTGCCTCGCTGGCCCTAGATGTCTCCCTCTCTTTCTCATTGTTCTTTCTTCTCTCAAGCCTAGATTCCTCCTCCTACTTACTCTCTCTGCCTGCCAGCCTATCCTATTCCTCTACTGCTTAGCTATTGGCCATTGATCTTTTTATTAGACCAATCATGTATCTTAGACAAGCAAGGTGAAACAAATGGAACACATATTTGCATAATTAAACAAATGCAGCATAAACAAATATAACACATATTTACATAATTAAAGTAACACTCCACAACAGCAAGACCCAGCAAGCTGCTTTTTTTCTGCCTCCCCTGTGATGGAATCACAAATAATCATCATTTTTCCCTGAGTTCTAGGATCAAGCTCATGTTGTCCAGCTTAAAGGCAAGCACTTTTCTGATTAAGCTATCTTTCTAGATCTGATATATATATTTACAATATGATTCCATCATTTCTCTCCTCCCTCTCTTCCCTCATACCCCTCCCTTGTCTGTCATCCATTCCCTAAATTCATGTCTACTCTTCTTTTCTTTTTTTTAAATTTTATAATTTAATTTAATTTTACATATCAGCCACAGATTCCCTTGTCCTCCCCCCTCCCCCCTCCCCCCATCCCACCCCTCATTCCCATCTCCTCCAGGGCAAAGACTCCCCTGGGGAATCAACCTGGTAGACTCAGTCCAGACAGGTCCAGTCCCCTCCTCCCAGGCTGAGCCAAGCATCCCTGCATAAGCCCCAGGTTCCAAACAGCCAGCTCATGCACTGAGGACAGGTGCCGGTTCCACTGCCTGGATGCCTTCCAAACAGTTCAAGCTAATCAACTGTCTCACTTATTCAGAGGGCCTGATCCAGTTGGGGGCTCCTCAGCTATTGGTTCATAGTTCATGTATTTCCATTCATTTGCTTATTTGTCCCTGTGCTTTTTCCAATCTTGGTGTCAACAATTCTCGCTCATACAAACCCTCCTCTTTCTTGCCAATTGGTCTCCCGGAGCTCCACCTGGGTCCTGGCTGTGGATCTCTGCATCTGATTCCCTCAGTCATTGGATGAGATTTTTAGCAGGATAATTAGGGTGTTTGGCCATCCTATCACCAGAGTAGATCTGGATGTGAGTGGGGGTAATGAAGCGCAAGGTTTGAGGGAAAGAGAGCTTAGGGGAGCAGGAGATCCCAGCTGGATCAAGAACAGAGAGGGAGAACAAGAAGCAAGAGACCATGATAAATGAAGACCCCATGAGAATAGGAAGAAGCAAAGTGCTAGAGAGGCCTCCTCTTCTTTAACCATTGTTGTTACATATAAACATTTAAAAATTAACATTGACTGCACCCTGCCAAGTCCTTTTAATGTTACCTGCATGCATGTTTTTAGGCTTGACCACTTGGTATTGGATAACCAACCAGGTGTCTCACACTTGAGGAAGACTGCTGTGGGATGTTCTCTATGCTGTGAACGTGTTGCTCTGATTGGCTAATAAATAAAGTGCCAATTGGCCAGTAGCTAGGCAGGAAGTATAGGTGGGACAAAGAGAGAGGAGAAGGCTGGGAACAGGAAGGCTGAGTCAGGAGATGCTGTCAGCTGCTTCATGAGAAGCAGATGTTAAGATACCGGTAAGCCAGGAGCCATGTAGCAACTTATAGATTGGGTTAAATGGGTTAATTTAAGATATAAAACTAGATAGCAAGAAGCCTGCCATGGTCATACAGTTTGTAAGTAATATAAGCATCTGAGTGATTATTTTATAAGTGGGCTGTAGAACTGCGAGGGCTTGGCAGGACCTGGAGAGAAACTCTTTAGCTACAGAAGACTAACTTCACTCTTTCAGCAGATGTTAATTGTTTGTAGCCCTTCATCTAGGAGTGGAATTCCCCCATCTTTGTTGGGATGTCAGCTGGTATTGAAATTGTTTCAAACTTGTTGAGGCAGCCATATTGAGATTTCAGGGGTTGAGCATCCCTGCCATAGCTAGAAGGAACAGTCTCACAGGAAACTTCCTGGTCCTTTGACTCTTAGAGTCTTTTACCCCCCTCTTCTGTGGTATTCTCAGAACCTCGAGTGCAAAATTGTGCTGCAGATGAATCAGCTGGCACTGAGAAGGCCACAGTCACTTGTCCTCTGCATTTTGACTTGTATAGCTTTACACAGTCAAACCTGCCAACAACTTGATCTTGGACTTCCAGTCTCCAGAAATGTGAGAGAAAAGTTTATTTCTATTGTCATCAACCATCAAATTAAACCATTGTTATCATAACCCTAGAAATTAATACAAGGTTTGAAATATATGTTATTTATTGGGAACCTAAATAACTCTCACCTGAAAGCTTTCATTTCCATTATCTGTGTTTTGAAGACATTGAAAAATATACCAAATGAATGGCAAATGAGGTTATTAAAAACTCCTTAATTACTGATCAAGGCCTAAATATAGAACACAGACTAATAGACTTCTAATGTAGGATACTACTGCTAGACAAACTCATTTGTCAAGCTCCTTTCTATAGACTGGAACAATCTTTCTCACACAGGGTGCTGTCAGGAGCACAGAGAACAAGATGTGCCTTCTACTCTATGTTCTTTTGTACCACTTAGGAAGGAACACACAAAGAAACATGCTCCTTCCTAAGCTCAGAACATGTTTTCCTAAGTTTTCTTTCTGTTCCCAAGATTTTTTTTTCAAGGATAATATTCTTCACATTTATTGAAAATAGATTTTTTATATAATATATTTTGGTTATGGTTCTCCCCCGACTCCTGCCAGATCTTCCCTACCTCCCCTCCCACCCAATGCATACCCTTGCTTGCTCTATCTCATTAGAAAACAAACAGGCATCTAAATGTTTCTTAAAAAGGAATAAGATAAAATAAAATAAGAACAAACACACCTGAATAGGACAAAATAAACAAATTAACAGAAAAAGAAAGAGCCAAACAAAAAGCACAAAACCCACATACTGACACAGACACAGACTTACACATACACATACACACACTCACGCACGCACACACACATTCACACACAGGTGTATGCCATAAATCACAAAACTGGAAGCCATCATATAAAAAAAAGACATGTAAGGTTAAAGAAAAGTGACCATGTGTGAATGTGTACATGTGAGTGCTTGCATGCATGAGTGCACACTACTGTTTCCTTCGCAGTGAGTTGATTTTTTATTGGAATATTTAGATTTTTGGATCATTACAGTTTGTGTAATAAAACTTACATTGAAAGATATCTGGAATGTTTGAAGATTTAGATTGTAATAGACAAAGATAACAGAAGTATGTGTATATAGCATTTGAATAAAGATATGTATTCATTCATCTGAGACAAACAGGGGTGTAATACCTGGGTCATATAGGACATGAATGTTTAGGTTTTTCAAAGATGAGGAGCCAAGCTTCTTCCAGTTGAATGTTTTGTATTATGTTTCCTCTGTATGTGATGGATACATGAGTAATTCTGCTTCCCGGCAGCATCTCCACCTTTTCTGTTTTAGCCATTCTGATGAATTTCCTTGGGTCAATGATGCTGAGCGCATTCCCCTTCATACCTTCCCTTTTGGATTAGAAGTGTTTTGCATCATTTCCTCAAGGCATCAGTGGCTTCTGATCAGAAACTGTTGCCAACTTGATAATAATTTTCCTCTTGTTTCTCTCTAACCATTCTGAGGCTTTCTTTATATTTAATCTCATAATTTTATGATTTTGATGTGTTTCTTTTGGGGGGGCAGTAATCTTGTATTGGCTTTACACAGCATCCTGAAACTCTTGGTTTTGTTTCTTTACATATGGAAAATGATCACAACTATTATTTATATAATCCTAGAAGTCCCCATCTTCTTTCTTCACTATCCACAGCTCACATGGCATGATGGTTCCCTCTTCTTTAAACTTCCAACAGATCGTTGACATTTTATATATTGTTATTTACTCACATATTTGTCTCTGATGAGATGGTTAATCTAATTTGTTCTTTCTTCTAGCTTAATTTTCTCCCCTCTCATCTTTATTCTGCTGCTGAGCTCACCTACTGAGCTTTTAAGCTCAATTATATTTTTCAGTGCTGGTCTTTTAATTTCTTTCCTATTAGTGTTTCTTGCTTCCTAGCTGAGCCCTTCTAATGCTTTGCTGAGAGTTTCAATTTTCTCATTTTTGAAAAGTATGTTTGTAACATCTTTCAGAAGCTTTTTGTAAAAACCTAGGCTGTTTAAAATCTTTGCTGGATTTTTCTGACATATTGTTTCTCTGTGCTAGAATCTACTTGCCATATTGTACTGATATAGATCTTCCTAGTTTTTGTTTTTGTTTTTTTTCTTGGTATAATGATGCATTTCTTATTCAACTATTATTTATTTGGATGTTTCTGACAAGAGATAGAGAGAATCACTGCTTTGCTACTTTCAGGAGGAAAGAGAAGCCTAGGTTTCCCATTTGACCTCTCTTGATACTACATGGGGAGCTGCTGAGTGTGGGCGCCATGGGCCCTGGCCCCCTACTGGGAGTGGCTGTCGCCTTGCTTGCTGACCTTGACCAGATGTCCTCCCTATTCAGATTCCCTGCCGGTATCCACCCTTCTGAATGCTTAAGGGAAGTTCCTTGTTTGTGTATCCTGCATTTTGGGCGTTAACTACTTAGATGCAAGATTGTAGAACATTGGGTCTGGAATGTAGACCATTGACAGCGAACTTCTGCCCTCCGAGGGTTCCTCCATTTGTGCTGTAAGCCTGTATTTAAGGTTTCTTCCCTCTTTCAATAAAAGGCATTCGACATCCAATCGTACGAATGACCTGCTGTCTCTTGTCTCTATTTTTTAATCCACAGCCCTTCGCTCAGACATGGTAAACGGGTATCAGTAATGCTGGCGTTACCGCTACAGCTGAGGTATAAATATTAGATGTCAGGACATTCTCCACTAACAGCACAAAAGAAGGAGTTCTTGTTCCAACTGAAGGTAAGTTAAGGCTCTCTGACAGACCCTCCTTGACATCACACAGTTAAGTTCTTGCAACATTCTGTTATATTCTCACAAAACAGCGCTCAGTATTGTTGAGTCTAATTTATAACTCAGCTTTTGCTGGCATGCTTTACACTAAGGCAAGGTTCCCTGATGAACTTGGCTTGAATACAATTATTATTACCTATAGGTTCTGTGTCTGGCTAAGTTGTTCTTTTTACCATCCTTTGTCTGGAGAGAGGTTTTTGATCATCTTGATAAAAGAGATCAGTATCCACTGGCATTTCCTGTGTGATGGCTTCTTTGTCATACCTCACAAAGCAATGTTGCTAGCAGATACACTTTTTCATTTTAGTCTTTTTACACTTGCTTTGCATGTAATGTACAAGATTTTAAGTTTCCTTAGCACATATGTTTGCACCATTTTATAAAAGTAGACATTCCTTGACCAGTTTTCAAACAACCTAAATAGTTAATACAATACACACAGTTTTACTAAGAAAATATGGCAGGTATCCTTCTCCACCATGCATGCAGATGTCTGCTGGCCCACACACAGAAGATTTGGAAAACAAGCAAATCTCCAGCTCCCTAAAGCAATTATCGCTGGTAAAATTGTGTTCCCAGAACACAATGTTTACCATCGCCAGAAAGTATAACAGCAGAATCCCTAATACATGAGAGAGAAAATCATGATGCTCTCTCACCATAATAATGCCTGTCAGCTGAGGTCAACTCCTGAATCTGTGATTTGTAAATTCAAACTAAGTTGGGAAAAATGTCCCAACCAACTTTGTCACTGTGTATCTACCTATTAGAAAATACTCTGATTGTTCTGTCTGGTTCTCTTGTCTAGTGTCATTATGTCTTCTCTCCAGCTGCTGGTGAATGACTGTTCAGACTGGGCTTTCTTCATTGCAGGGGTGTACTTGACAACTGACTCACTTGGAAGACAAAGTTCTGTTCTCTTACTGCACAGTTAGAAAATTGTGAAGAGCTCTTAGATTTAGAGCTCTCTGCAGGACCAGTTGCCATCATACCATAGATACGTTTATTTCTCTTCTCAGTTTAAACTTCTTCTCAGTTCAAGATTCCGCTAAGATAGCTTGATGATAACTCCATTCTTCATGTATTCTGCATGCATTTTTGTATCTTTTCAGGGAAAGATGATGAGACATCATTACCTTTCTTTTCTTATTAGAAATTTGCATATCTCATTTTGGGGTCATGAACTGAGTACAGAAACAGCATTAACATGCACTTGTGAACAGAAACTTCCATTCTGATATCTCAGTAACTTTTTTTTCTTTTTTGATCATTTGATATTTTTGGCTGTTTGCATTGTACTGTGTTAATCAGAAGTAAATCTTTGTTAGGTGTGATGGTGCAGGCCCTAGGCCTCAGGAAGCTCAGGTGGTAGGTTCCCTGTGAGTTTAAAGCCATTTTGATCTACCTAAAGAGTTTGAGTCCAGCTTGAGCTACAGAGTGGGATTCTGCCTAAAATACAAACCACCAACAAAACAAAATGGAAAAAGGAAGTAAATTTTTTAGTTCAGAAAAATGTTTTATAACTTAGTTGATTATCTCATCTATCCACTGCATCTATTTGGTTTTCTCTAAAACCTTACATGTATGTACTTCTCATCTTTTCCATATAATAACCACCACTTTGCCTTATATATTTATATTTAGTTGAGTTTTCTTTTTCATCTGTTGCCTTTATTCTAACTCTTTTTGCCAATACATTATTTACCTGTGCATAATTAGTGCATTCAATTTAAAAATTTTAAGTTTAGTAAAAATGCCAAAGAAGTAATTTCTCTGCTTTTAAAAGGACAAACTATCTTTATGCATCTCCTCATGATGGTAAGTTTGTTATTAATTTAATTTCTCTTTCTACAGGAATTATTGGTATCTTTCTCAGGGTCAATTGGTTTTTGACTTTAATGTACATTTTTGTTGGTGCCCCTGATATGTCTATTTCATTTTGTAAAGATGTATGATTAGTGGACATGCATGTTATTTCAATGTTGAAGGTCTTTTTCCTCCATAGGTTCTTGCTTTACCTAAAAGACATGTCTTGACATTCTAAACAGATGAAATTTTCAGTAGTAGAATTTAATTTTAAGGGAAGCAGTGAGAAAGCCAGCAACGAAGGGATATTAGGGTTGCTGAAATAGTCATAGTGTCTCTGAGAACTGGGATCCTTAAAGAATTCTTTTTTAAAGCTTTTCCTCCCTGCTGTTGTCATGTGAGACTCTCAAGTTCTGTTTTAGGTCTCCCTAAGCATTTTGGGAGTCCTCGTATAAGTTGCTCATTTCCTGTGTGTGAACTTCCTGTAAAAGCCTGATGCCTGAAAATAATCTTTTCCTACTACATACAGGTGAGCAACTTATTTAGAGACAGTAAGTGGAATTCCTTCAAGAGTACCCCCAAGGGCAGGAGGAGGGAGGAGAGGGGAGATCTTTGGATGGTATGTAAAATGAATAGAAAATGTCTTAATAATAATAATAATAATAATAATATCATTATGGGGAAACCCACAGAAACAGCTGGCCCGAGCTTGTAGGAGCTCACCGACTCTGGATTGACAGTTGGGGAACCTGCATGGGACTGAACTAGTGAATGACAGTTCCATGGCTTGGTCTGTTTGTGGGGCCCCTGGGAGTGAGATCAGGACTTATCCCTGGTGAAGGAACTGGCTTTTTGGAGCCCATTCCCTATGGTGGGCTACCTTGCTCATCCTTGATGCAGGAGGGAGGGCCTTGGACCTGCCTCAACTTGATGTTCCAGACTTTGTTGACTCCCCAAGGAGGCCTTACCCTCTCTGAGGAGTTGATGGAGGGTGGGAAGAACAAGAGAAGGGAAGAAGGGGGAACTATGCTTGGTACATGAAATGAAAAAAATTTTAAATAAAAAAATGTGGTATATTTAAAAAAAAAAAGAGTAACCCAATAGTTGTCTGTACCTGACTCCTTAGCTCCCAACACACACACGCACACACACACACACACACACACACACACACACACACACACACATGCACACACATGTACACATCCACTTTTGCTACTAGAATATGGTCTTTTGTAGAAGAAAAACTAATTTTTAAGTATTCAAGTTGGCATTATATCTCCTCTAGTTCCTTGAGTTTTATTCAGTTATTTAATTTCTCAAGCCAGGACCCTAATGTTTCTATTTGGATATGCATTTGTACAACTTGCTAAGTTATATGTGCTGTAGCTTTGAAATGTATTGACACTCTATCTATTTTGGTTACCACTCATTTGTATCACTGTGTACAACTGTCTATGTCATCATTTTCCAAACTGTTTTATCCAAGGACTGTGAGGACATGCCCCAAATTTTTGAGACTAAAGAATAACTCTAAATGGAAATCTTCACATTACAAATTATTCATTTGAGACGAAAGACAATTAATGCTTCAGTTTGACTTTATTTTTATGATTGGCCTGGGAATTTCTTTGGAAGAAAATGTGGTAAAGTTTTTGCTAAAGGTTTCATTAAAAGGGGAATAATGACATTATTGTGTAGAAAGGCTGTCAGTAAGTTCTCCCCAAACAGAGCAGCATAAACCCACTGGCACTCCTATTCACTACTGGAAAAGCTGCAAAGACCATGGATCAGAAATCATAACTTTTAAAATCCTGTAAATGTTTCCGCTTCCTAATATTTTAACTTGTGAAGAGTTTCACCTCTAACTGGCTGTCCCCAAGCCATCAGATATTAATATTATGAGCCTTTGATAAGAAATCTAAAGAAATGCCCTGTATTTTCTGCCCTTGCTATGCTTCAATGCAAAAGGAAGATAATCTAAATCAAAGGCTAGAGGACTTCATTAAACCTAGACAGAAAATATTTCAGACTCACTTGTTTTCTAAGCCAGTGTTGGTCAAGATGCCCACTACCCATTCCTGACTTAAAGACATGCCATTGAGAGAAGTGTGAGGAAAGAGACAGAAAGAGGATCTGGAGAAGCACTAAGCTGTGACTCCACAAGTCATAACTTAGATAGGAAAGTACTAATTTTCCAAGTGGTAAATATACAATAGCAACTGCTAAAACAAGGTAAAAAATCAGGTAAAATGTCTATAGTTCATGACAATGAAAGGAAGAAAGATCAACGTAAGAATTTTAGTATCTGTGTCTTAGAAATGTCATGGGCTTGGGCAAGAGAAATGCCATTTCCTGTGGCATATCGGATTTTCCTTATGTTTTTCCATCCTTCCACACACAAACTCCCATGTAAACCATGTAAAATTGCTATGTAATAGTTGATGAGTGGATGAGCTTTCCAAAGTAAAAATACCCTACATTTAGATAAGACTCTTTAGCTTATGTGTAAGCTAGTTCAATAGTCTTACAAACACTATTTTTTAATTGTTTTGTTTTGGCTTGGGATTTTACTTTTAAAATCTTCAGCTTGTCTTGCATGGTGTTCTGTCATTGCGCCAACATCTTTTCAAACTGACAATTTTACCACCTCTTTCCTTATATCTACTGCCCATACAAAATGATAAACTTCAGATCTCTTTTTTTATTTATTTTATTTTACATATCAGCCACGGGTTCCCCTATTCTCCCCCATCACCTTACACCCAGCCCACCCCGCATTCCCACCTCCTCCAGAGCAAATCCTCCCCCGAGGACTGCGATCAACCTGGTAGACTCAGTCCAGGCAGGTCCAGTCCCTTCCTCCCAGACTGAGCCAAGTGTCCCTGCATAAGCTCCAGGTTTCAAACAGCCAACTCATGCAATGAGCACAGGACTTGATCCCACTGCCTAGTTGCCTCCCAAACTGATCAAGCCAATCAACTGTCTCACCTATTCAGAGGGCCTGATCCAGCTGGGGGCCATTCAGCCTTTGGTTTATAGTTCATGTATTTCCATTCATTTGGCTATTTTTTTCAATAATTGAGTAAAACTGAAATTTATTATAAGCCACAGTCGTCCTAGGGACCTCCATGCTATATAAGTAGCCTCCATGGTTGTATGGGTTGTGGTCTGATTGTTCTTTATTTTTTAGCTAGAATCCACTTATGAGTGAGTATATACCATGACTGTCTTTCTGTGTTTGGGTTACCTCACTCAGGATGATTTTTTTCTAGTTCCATCCATTTGCCTGCAAATTTCATGCTTTCATTGTTTTTCTCTGCCATTGTGTATATGTACCACATTTTTTTCATCCATTCTTCCATTGACGGGCATCTAGGTTGTTTCCAGGTTCTGGCTATTACAAATAGTGCTGCTATGAACATAGCTGAGCATGTATCTTTATGTTATGAATTAGCAATCCTTCGGTATGTGCCCAAGAGTGGGATGGCTGTGTCTTGAGGTAGTTCGATTCCTAATTTTCTGAGAAACCGCCATACATACTGATTTCCACAGTGGTTGTACAAGTTTACATTCCCACCAACAGTGGAGGAGTTGCTCCACATCCTCTCCAACGTTGGTTGTCATTGGTGTTTTTGATCATAGCCATTCTGACAGGTGTAAGGTGGTATCTCAGAGTCGTTTTGATTTACATTTCTCTGATGATTAAGGATGTTGAGCATTTCTTTAAATGTCTTTCAGCCATTTGTGATTCTTGTTTTGTGAATTCTCTGTTTAGCTCTTTAGCCCATTTTTTTTTTAATTGGACTGTTCAGTATTTTGATGTCTAGTTTCTTGAGTTCTTTATATACTATGGAGATCAATCCTCTGTCAGATGTGGGGTTGGTGAAGATCTTTTCCCATTCTGTTGGCTGTCTTTTTGTCTTATTGACTGTGTCTTTTGCCCTGCAAAAGCTTCTCAATTTTGAGAGGTCCCATTTATTAATTGTTGTGCTCAGGGTCTGTGCTGTTGGTGTTTTATTTAGGAAATGGTCTTCGGTGCCATTGCGTTCAATAGTGCTTCCTACTCTCTTTTCTATTAAGTTTAGTGTAACTGGATTTATGTTCAGGTCTTTGATCCACTTGGACTTGAGTTTTGTGCATGGTGACAGATATGGATCTATTTGTAATCTTTTACATACTGACATCCAGTTATGCCAGCACCATTTGTTGAAGATACTTTCTTTTTTCCATTGTATAGTTTTGGCTCCTTTGTCAAAAACCAGGTGTTCATATGTGCATGGATTAATGTCAGGGTCTTCAATTCGATTCCATTGGTCCGTGTGTCGGTTTTTATACCAGTACCAAGCTGTTTTTATTACTATAGCTCTATAGTAGAGTTTGAGGTCAGGGATGGTGATGCCTCCAAAGCTTGCTTTATTGTATAGGATTCTTTTAGCTATCCTGAGTCTTTTGTTTTTCCATATGAAGTTGAGTATTTTTCTTTCCAAGTCTGTGAAGAATTGTGTTGGGATTTTGATGGGGATTGCATTGAATCTGTAGATTGCTTTTGGTAAGATTGCCATTTTTACTATGTTAATCCTACCTATCCATGAGCATGGGAGATCCTTCATTTTCTGATATCTTCTTCAATTTCTTTCTTTAGAGATTTAAAGTTCTTATCAAAAAAAGTACTTCACTTGTTTAGTTAGTGTTATCCCAGGGTATTTTATATTATTTGTGGCTATTGTAAAGGGTGATGTTTCTCTGATTTCTTTCTCAGCCCTTTTATCATTGGTGTATAGGAGGGCTACTGATTTTTTTTAGTTGATTTTGTATCCTGCCACTTTACTGAAGGAGTTTATCAGCTGTAGGAGTTCCCTGGTAGAGTTTTTGGGGTCACTTATGTATACTATCATATCATCTGCAAATAGTGAAAGTTTGACTTCTTCCTTGCCAATTTGTATCCCTTTGATCTCCTTTTGTTGTCTTATTGCTCTAGCTACAACTTCTAGTACTATATTGAATAAATATGGTGAGAGTGGACAGCCTTGTCTTGTTCCTGAATTTAGTGGTATCGCTTTGAGTTTCTCTCCATTTAATTTGATGTTTGCTGTTGGCTTGCTATAAATTGCTTTTATTATGTTTAGAAATGTTCCTTGTATTCCGGATCTTTCTAAGACCTTTATCATGAAGGGGTGTTGGATTTTGTCAAAGGCTTTTTCAGCATCTAGGGAGATGATCATGTGGTTTTTTTCTTTCAGTTTGTTTATAAGGTGTATTATATTGACTGATTTTCGTATGTTGAACCATCCTTGCATCCCTGGGATGAATCCTACTTGGTCGTGATGGATGATTGTTTTGATGTATTCTTGGATTCGGTTTGCCAATATTTTGTTGAGTATTTTTGCATCAATGTTCATGAGAGAGATTGGTCTGTAGTTCTCTTTCTTTGTTGCATCTTTGTGTGGTTTGGGTATCAGGGTAATTGTAGCCTCATAAAAAGAGTTTGGTAGTGTTCCTTCTGTTTCTATTGTGTGGAACACTTTGAAGAGTATTGGTATTAGTTCTTCTTTGAAAGTCTGGTAGAATTCTGCACTGAAACCATCTGGTCCGGGGCTTTTTTTTTTTGGGAGGCTTTTGATGACTGTTTCTATTTCTTTAGGGGTTATTGGTCTCTTTAAATGTTTTATCTGGTCTTGATTTAATTTTGGTATGTGGTATTTATCCAGAAAATTTTCCATTTCTTCCTGGTTTTCCATTTTTGTGGAGTACAGGTTTTTTTTTTTTTTTTTTTTTTTTTTTTTTTTTTTTTTTTTTTTGGTTTTTCGAGACAGGGTTTCTCTATGTAGCTTTGCGCCTTTCCTGGAACTCACTTGGTAGCCCAGGCTGGCCTCGAACTCACAGAGATCCGCCTGCCTCTGCCTCCCAAGTGCTGGGATTAAAGGCGTGTGCCACCACCGCCCGGCTGAGTACAGGTTTTTGAAGTATGATCTGATGATTCTCTGGATTTCCTCGTTGTCTGTTGTTATGTCTCCCTTTTCATTTCTGATTTTGTTAATTTGGGTGCTCTCTCTTTGCCTTTTGGTTAATTTGGCTAGGGGTTTTTCTATCTTGTTGATTTTTTCAAAGAACCAACTCTTTTTTTCATTGATTTTTTGTATTGTTCTCTTGTTTTCTATTTCGTTGATTTCAGCCCTCAATTTGATTATTTACTGGCATCTATTTCTCCTGGGTGAGTTTGTTTCTTTTTGTTCTAGAGCTTTCAGTTGTGCTGTTAATTCATTGGTATGGGATTACTCCATCTTCTTTATGTGTGGATTTAGAGCTATGAATTTTCCTCTTAGCACTGGTTTCATAGTGTCGAATAAGTTTGGGTATGTTGTACTTTCATTTTCATTGAATTCTAGGAAATCTTTAATTTCTTTCTTTATTTCTTCCTTGACCCATTGATGTTTCATGTGGGCATTATTCAGTTTTCATGAGTTTGTGGGTTTTCTATAATTTTTGTTGTTGTTGAAGTCTAACTTTAAGGCATGGTGGTCTGATAAGATACAGGAAGTTATTCCAATTTTTTTGTATCTGTTGAGATTTGTTTTGTGGCCAAAGATGTGGTCAATTTTTGAGAAGGTTCCATGGGGTGCTGAGAAGAAGGTATATTCTTTTGTGTTAGGATGGATTGTTCTGTAGATATCTATTAAGTCTATTTGAGTCATAACATCTGTTAGGTCCTTTATTACTTTGTTAAGTTTCAGTCTGGTAGATCTGTTTTTTGGTGAGAGTGGTGTGTTAAAATCTCCCACTACTAATGTGTGGGGTTTGATGTGCGTTTTAAACTTTAGTAGTGTTTCTTTTATGAATGTGGGTGCTTTTGTATTTGGAGCATAAATGTTTAGAATTGAGACTTCATCTTGGTGGTTTTTTCCCTGTGATAAATATGTAATGTCCATCCTGATCTCTTTTGATTGATTTTAGTTTGAAGTCTATTTTATTAGATATTAGGATAGCTACACCAGCTTGTTTCTTAGGTCCATTTGCTTGGAAAGCCTTTTACCAGCCCTTTACTCGGAGGTAATGTCTGTCTTTGAAATTAAGGTGTGTTTCTTGTATGCAGCAGATGGATGGGTCCTGTTTTCTTATCCATTCTGTTAGCCTGTGTCTTTTTATAGGTGAGTTGAGAACATTGATTATTGATGGATTTTAATGACCAGTGATTGTTAATTCCTGTTATTTTTTGTGGTTGTGTTGTGTTGTCCTTATCCATTGCTTGATTTTTCATTGATGTGTTTAGCTTCTTTGGGTTGGATTTTCCCTTCTAGTGCTTTCTGTAGGGCTGCGTTTGTGGACAGGTATTGATTAAATCTGGTTTTATCCTGGAATATTTTGTTTACTCCACCTATGGTGATTGAGAGTTTTGCTGGGTATATTAGTCTGGGTTGTCATCCATGGTCTCTTAGTGTCTGCATAAGATTTGTCCATGATCTTCTAGCTTTCATAGTCTCTATTGAGAAGTCTGGTGTTATTCTGATGGGTTTGCCTTTATATGTTACTTGGTCTTTTTCCTTTGCAGCTCTTAATATTTTTTCTTTGTTCTGTGTGTTTAGTGTTTTGATTATTATGTGGCGAGGGGACTTTTTTTTTGGATCCAGCCTATTCTGTGTTCTGTAAGCTTCTTGTATCTTCATAGGTATTTCTTTAGGTTAGGAAAGTTTTCTTCTATGCTTTTGTTGAATATATTTTCTGTGCCTTTGATTTGGTATTCTTCTCCTTCTTCTATCCCTATTATTCTTAGGTTTGGTCTTTTCATGGTGTCCCAAATTTCCTGTACGTTTTGTGTTACGACATTTTTGTCTTTGGTGTTTTCTTTGACTGACAAATCTATTTTCTCTATCGTGTCTTCAGTGTCAGAGATTCTCTGTTCCATCTCTTGCAATCGGTTGGTTATGCTTGTTTCTGTAGTTCCTGTTCGTTTAGTCAGGATTTCTATTTCAGCATTCCCTTAGCATGTGTTTTCTTTATTGTCTCAAATTCATTTTTCAGATCTTGGAATGTTTCTTTCATCTATTTAATTGCTTTTTCTTGGCTTTCTTTGATTTCTTCCCATTTTTTGTTCATTTTTTCTTCCATTTCTTTAAGGGAGTTTTTTATTTCCTCTTCAATGGAGTTTTTCATTTCCTCTTTAAGGGAAGTTTTTATTTCCTCTTTAAGGGAGTTTTTCATTTCCTCTTTAAGGGAAGTTTTTATTTCCTCTTTAAGGGAATGTTTTATTTCTTCTTTAAGGGCCTCTATCATCTTCTTAAAGTCATTTTTAGGGTTGATTTCTTCTGTCTTGGTATGTTCAGGTCTTGCAGGTGTAGAATTACTACATTGTGATGTTGCCATATAGGTCTTTATGTTGTTGCCTGTATTTTTGCACTGGTGTCTACTCATCTCTTCCTCTGCTTGTTGCAGGTGGTGTCTGTGTCTGAGAGTGCCTCTCTTGTTCTAATTTTTAGTCTTGGTTTAGTAGGAGTTCTTGGTTAAATTGGTGCTATTGGGCTGTTTCTTCAGGGGCAGCTGATTTCAGTCGGTGAAGTATATACTTATAATTCTGGTGATCTGGTTTGGTGGCTGGGCAGTACCTTCTTCTGTGTTCCCAGGTCATATTTTGTTTATTCTTCAACTCCTCAGCTTATCTTGTTTCTTCAGACTTCAAACTGTAGGCATCTGAATCCTCTCCCGGATGGATTTCAGCCGAGCAGGGTAGTCTCACCAACACCTCCAAGTTATTGGGTTTTGCAGGATCAACAGCTGGGCCCTGGGTTGTCCTCAGACGGAGTGTTCAGATTCGTTCTGGTTCCATCCCATGGAGATAGCTTCTTCCCTGGGTGTTGGGGTTAGAGGCGTCCCTGTTCCAAGCTGCATCTGCTTGTCTCTGTCACCGGGCCTGTCTACCTCTGCGGACCACCGCAGGGCCTGTATTTCTCTGCCGTCTGCCGCCGGGCCTGTATGTCTCTGTCAGCTGCCGCCTCTGGGCCTGACTGCCGCTGGGCCTGTATGTCTCTGCGGGCTTGAGCAGGGCCTGTCTACCTCTGTGGGCCTCTGCAGGGCCTGTATTTCTCTGCAGGCTGCCCCTGGGCCTGTATGTCTCTGTCCGCCGCCGCCGCTGGGCCCGTCTACCTCTGCAGGATGCTGCTGAGCCTGTATGTCTCTGCCGGCTGCTGCCGTGGGCCTACCTCTAAACTTCAGATCTCTTCACACAAAATTTCCACTATCTGGAATATTTCATTCTTAATTTCCTTGAACAAATAGAAAGAATTCCCTCATTGGAGTAGGGAGTTGAAGCTAATTTTAAACTCACAATCTTCCTGCCCCAGCCTCTTAAGTATTTGAATTGTAAACATGGACCATCACTCCAAATAAGCAATTCTTTTTTATATTTTTATTGTTATTTATGTGTATTTGTGTGTTGGGGGGTATATGTGAGTGTATGTGCATGTGTCTCTATGTATGGATGCCCATAGGTACGAGAAGAAGGTGTTAGATCTCTGAAAAGTGGAGTTATAAGCAGTTGTTGTTAGCTGCCCAAGGTGGGTGCTGGACCTATATTCCGTCCTCTACAAAAGCCATTTCTCCAGGCACCTAACTAACCAGTTGTTTGGGGATCAATATAAATGTCACCTTCACCCTACCTACTAAAGTTTGAGATAACTGTTCATGTTCAGCTTTGGACTTGAACTCTGCTTAAATACTTATTTTCCCTACTACTTTGAAAGTTTTTGAGGAAAAAAAGACCTCATTCCTCTCTTTGTTGATCGCAGGGTATAACAATCAACCAATGAAGCACATATTATTTTTCAACAGTTGAATAAAACTAAACATTGAGACCAGCTGTAACATATCTATACTTGCCTCTGAAATGAACACTCTTTTTATTGCATGGCAATGACAGAAGAGGAATACTTCTGTGTTGTATCTTCAGGGGCTATACTCAAAAGTCAGTATTTGTTACTTGAGTGGATAATGGTTAAAGTCTTGTTCCTTTTAGTTTTAGTCTGAAAGCATCTAGAGTAGAAAGCAAAAGAAATTGCTGATTCTTCATCATCATTAATTCCTTTCCTTCAGGGCTCAAATGACACTTTAAGCTTTTCAACTCTAACAAATATCAATTTGTTTCCCACATCTCTTCTCATCTTCCATTGCTCAAAAGTAGCAAGGTGACCAACTAGAACTCATATGATTATCTTTGCTCATGAGACTTAAGCTGAATTAAGTCAGGTTGATATAATAACAAGCATTTGGGGACAAAAACGTCTACATCTCATGGTTCCAGCTTATTCAGTGACCTTGAATAAGTCACTTCATTTTTCTCTGGTTTGATTTCTACATCTTATGTGTAACAAGTTTTCAGGTCATTTTTTTCCCTTTATTTTTAGATAAAAGTTTCCTTACACAATGGTAAGAATACAACAGCTTTCAGTGTAATTAGAGGAAATGTAGGTCCTCTGCAATAATATTACCAATAAAAATGGTAATTTGGGGAAACAATTAACTTCAATGAAACAGTGGGTTCGGCACACCCCTTGCCAGCCAAGGAAGATGGTGTGTACATTTCTACTTGCTCTGGTATTAATCCATAGAGCTACAGAAAGAGAGCAGCTGTTGTAGTTTTGGAGAAAAATCAAACTCAGTGCTAATTTTCAATGACAGAAAAATATGATCATGGCAATTATGGTATAATTACAATGCCCTGAGTCTAATTTTAGCATCATAGTAAAATAAAGAATGGAAAACCAATAGAAAGGATGAGAAAAATACATCAACTTTCCACTTTCTAAAGATAATAGAACCATCAAAAAAAGAAGTATTGGTTTATAGGGCAAAATCATTATCTACAAGTCACATTGCAACTCCCCCCCCCCAATTTTTTTCTCTAAAAACCATTCAACAATTTTTAGACTAAATGAAGAGATGCAGAATTCTCTTGAAAACAAAACAAAAAACACTTGAATGGGCTACTGCTTTGACTGAGAAGATGGCCCAGTGGGTAAACAGCTTGCTATGCAAGCATAAGGGCACAAGTTCGGGTTTTTAGCACCCAAGTAGGAGCTAGGCACAGGAGCATATGTCTGTAATTCCAGTGCTGGAGAGTAGGGTAGTTGGAAACCGCTGAGTCCTAGGGGCTCTCTTGCTAGCTATTCATTTCTAGATTCAGTGAGAGAACCAATAAAACTAAGATGGAGAAATGGAGAAATGATATATAGATATAGATGTAGATGTAAATATAGGTATATAAACCTCAGGTCTTCAAATATGTATGCATAGGCAAGCATCAGCATATCTATATGTATACACACATATATGTATAGACAGCACATATACATAAACACATAAAGAAAGCCTACTGCTGTTGGTGGGACACAATTTTGAGTCAAGATGTAGCCAGAAGACCTTTTACTCAATACTTTGAGTATGTTTGTTCTGCATGCTGATGTCCAGATGAATATCAGTCTAAAAATGAATTTATGAGACAAAGATAAAGCACTGCACCTTTTGTTTGAAGGAAAAAATAAGACCCTGTTCCTCAGAACTGAGCAATATTTAAACAAAGGGGGGAACGTTTTGATGTCAAGAAAGAACTAGCAAGAAGAACACACATTTGAAACCTTGTTTCACTACATATCAGCTATAGAATGTTCTTGACTTCCCCATGTCTTTTGAAAAATCTGCAAAAATAGTTCTTATTCATAAGGCTCTTATGAATCATGATTATTGTACTGGCAACTTGGTTTTTGGAACAGAAGATGTTATTAATGAATTATTCTTTCCCCATCAAGTGGTTTCCCAATTTGTCCTCATAGAACTGATCACTTGTATCAGTATCATCCGATCTGCTTCATAAAAATAAAGATGGAGTATAAGATAGCTGCATTAGTCAGTTGGTTTTAGTTGTCCTTTGATCTCACTGGTGGCTGACCCACATGCCAGATAATACTTAAAAATATATTTTTAGGATTAAGACTCAATCAGAGCTCAAGGTTGTATAAGCAGACTGACCCCTGTCTAGTCATTCTTTTCAACTACATATAATACTCACATACCTGAAGATGTGCAGAGGCACATCCACACATCCTATATTTAGCATGGGAAGTCATAGTTCTACTTAATACTCTAAACAAAAAGTTCAAATAAGTTCTGAACTTTGACAGTTCTTTAGACTTCATAATAAAATTTTGCAAAGGTCAAAAAAAGAAAGACTATGCAGATTTATCCATTGTCTTCTCAGTGTCTTCAGCCCAGTCATCGTGTTTGATATCCATTACTGCCTTTATCATGAGTGAGAGCACATTCTTGGGTTAGAATTTTTATTGGAACTAAACCAACAAAGCATACATAGAAATCTACTCATAGATGCTTGCAGAAAAATGACTGCATTTTTGCAAATAAAAAAAAATGGCTGTAAATCTTGGTAGTATTTGCAATTTTGTGTTCTTTCTGTTCTGATTTTATTTGAAGCATGGATTCTATTTGAAGAGACCTCTTTCTTCCTTTCTTCTCCTCTACCCACGTAAGTAATCAGCTTCCTGGACTTTTTTCACTTTCACACATCATGAGCAGGCCATGCACAACAGAATATGGACCTAAGATAGGAAGGGTTTTTAATCTTACATTTTTTTTCCCACATCTGCTCCCCCACCCACTTCAACCTTCAGTCTTGATCCTCAAACATAATTAACATCATCAGAAGTTAAATACAAGCAAAGAACAGACATTATTTTGAGACAAAAGTGATTCTTGATTCTCAAGAATTTTCTAACATACACAAATTTCCCCTAAAGGAACAGGAAATATCATGAGCCTTAAACATTCCTAAATTTGGCTGATATAATTTCCTCTGTGAATAACATCCCTATCTCAGTGGCCGATGTTTACTTCCAGAGATGCATGAGCACAGTTGCTGACAGTCTCAACAGGGGCAGACTTCAGGTGTAGAATTGTTTAGGGCAGAATTCATTGAAGAAGATGTTGGATTGTTTTTTTTCCTCTTTGGGGCTAGAAGGTCATTTGACAGCTCCCCATTAAATGAAACACTGGGTTTTTCTTTCAAAGAGAAAGTATTTAAGGTCTCCTTCGGATAGATTTACCCCACCCCCACCCTGACACTCCACCCATAGCCTAAGGCTTTCTCTTGGGTTCCATTTAAGTCAAATTTTGCTATCAGAAAATTATGCACACGGAATTTAAAAATTCAGGATTTTTTTTGCTAACCTTTTGTTCTGAACATTTTTTTATTAAAGATGAGTTCTTAAGGCCTTGCATGATTTAGATTGCTGTTTGTTTCTAGTTTATACTGTTAGATTTACAAATTTATCAATTTTTCTCTTCATACTGTGATTCACCAAACATTCACTGTATGCTTCAGAAACTAGCACTGGGCTAATGAAGATTTTTGTCTATGAAGCGATGATGATAGTATTGATAATGAATGCATGGGCAATAAGTTTTGTAGTATAACTTACATAGTGCTATTGAATATTCAAATCGCATTGGGATTTTGGTTGATCAAGGCTCATCTTCTTCTCTTCATGTCGCAATTTAAAATCATTTTAGCATTGTAAGAATTGAGTAAAGAAAGATACTACAACTCACATCTGTGTCACCAATTCCTATATACTTTCAATATAGATTAAGGTATTTAGCAATGAGTTAGGGCTTGTCCTGATCCTTACACAGCTCAAAGACAGAATATGAAAATCACACAGAAATAATACTAAAGGGGATAACCATAAGTAAAGTTAACTTACATAAACATATCTCAAGAACAAATCAATTCTGCTCTACTTAGGTTTTAGTTTTAATTTATATATTCCCCTCAGGTAACCTTTTTCAGTATTTTGTGAATTTGTCTCATTTTTGTTTCCACATCTTCATATTTTTTTCATTCTCATATTTTTAACTTATGACTGAAATCATTTCTCTCCATGATTCTCTTTCTTGCTTCACCATTCCAGCCCTCATTAATTTCTTTTGGCACAGCAGTTATGTTCTACATTGAAAAATCTAGTCCCTATGTCACATTGTCTTGTGTGCCAGCTTATTCCCACACTCAATAGCCATAACAGTATGGTGGGCTGGAAATAGTGTCATATTACATTTTTAGATTAAGGTTTGTTTCACACATTATGGCATATAAGACTTTGCCAAAATCATGAAATAAGTTATAACTTATTGATGAAGCTGTAAGGAGTAAATAAGTCAATACACATAAAACTCTAAAAATTGTGCCAGAAATATGGTTAGTACTCATCAGTGTTGTGCAACCATGTAAAACTTGAATCAAGATTTTCTGTTTCATCTTTAATATGAGAATTTGTCAGTTCCAAACTCTGCCAGAACTCGGAGCTTATATTTAAATTTTACTTCTTAAACCTTATTTCTTTCTGTGATATAAATGGACTTTATCAGGAAGGGCTACATACATGGCATTCTAATAACCCACACATATAGGATTAAATAAAAATTAATCATGAAAATCTTTCTTCTGGCATCAAATGCATTCAAAGAACACTTCAGTCTAAAACATCTTACTAAACTATTAGAACTGTGGATCAACACCTATTTCTATTTAAATCAGTGGTTCTCAACCTCTGGATCATGATCTCTTTGGCAATGGAAGGTACACTGAACCACCCTTTAACAGGGGAAACCTAAGAATATAAAAAACACAGATATTTACATTATGATTCATAATGGTAGCAAAATTACAGTTATGTAGTAGCAACAAAAATATTTTTATGGTCGGGGGGTCACCACAACATGAGGAACTGTATTAAAGAATTACAGAATTAGGAAGGCTGAGAACTACTGCTCTAGATTATAAAATTTAAGGGTCTATTTAAGCTATATGATTATGATTCTTGATCATTAATGTCTTAAAGAGTGTGGGTGGCCTCAATACTATCTTCAATTATAGCAGTCACTGGAAGATATAAGATATTTGAGTCAGAAAGTATAACTTATATTTGTTATCTATGTTCATATGTCAATGTTGGACATGTGATGAGTGCTCAGGTATTCCTGGTATGGAAAAAGAAAAGACAAAAATAGTTTTTCCACATAATGTCCACCAATAAGTATTTACTAGTTATCAGAGTTTGATAAAAATCATTTAGGGTCACAAAGAGAAGATAATGTGCCCTATGTACATGTAGTTTGTTTTAAACAAACTTTAAATAATCTCAAACATTTTTAAGTGAAAAGCAGAAGATGCAGGAATTGTCACTATGACAGGACAGCAAGTTTCAGGCCAACATTCCTATCAAAGCATGGCTAAAATGCTGGTGGGCAACTTGTTAAAGCAAGGTTTTTATTCTTGCAAAAATGTCCCTTCAATGACATGATTTGATAAAATTGTGATATTTGAAGTTGTTGACAAAACCTCCACAAAGCCACCACTGGAAGGGTCAAAAACTGATCCCTTCCTTACCATCTCCCTCCATCTAATTTTACTAGTCTCATGAGTCTACACAGAAAGAATGTTATCCAAGTGTTTTCGTCTTTTGTGTATAATGAAGTAGAATGAAACTTGTGTATAGAAATGCATTGAACTCTTTACCAAGTCTGTACTTTTTAATTCCTAAGTCACATGAAGTCAAAGTTCTAGTTGTTTAATAACTACGAAGGCATTAAAGGGAAATGAGAACCAAGGTGAGCTTAGCTATCTCACGATGGTCAGAAGAAAACATCTGCAGGTAAATTTTCAGTAATTCCAGACTTTCTGTTAAGACTCCTGAAAGATCTCACATATTAATGTGGACAGATGAGAAATAGATCAGCCCTTATGTAACTGAAAACTAAGTTCAAAACAAGCTCAACTCAGATTTTTCACAAAGTGATTTTCCTTATTTTATTAACCAATTCAGAAAGGCAAATGAATCATCTCTGTAATAAAATAACATAACTCAGAAGCCCTAATTCTTCGCATGCACATTATTTGGTGTCTATAATGAAAACACTAGGCATGCAAATACACAGGACTAAAAGGAAAAAGAAAATATGTAAAAAAAAAAAAGGAACAATAGAAGATACATGACTAACACAGAGTTTGGAATAATTGAAACAGGTTTATAAAGTATTGAGTAATGTAATGAAATAAATAAAAAGGTAAAATTTTACATGCTTGCTAGAAGCCACAATGGATATCCAGACTGAAAATTCACTGGAACATATATCATTAAAAACTCATATAATAGGGTAAAAAAAGGTTAAATATAGTAAATCAATGTAGGAATTAATTAAAATATGGATGCAATGATCTTTGAAGTGGACCACAGGAAAAAATAAGAATAAATACAAAAATAAAAGTTAAAATAAAAATGATAGTAAACTAGTATAAAAATTAGAAATGAGAAAATTAAAAATAAGAGAGAAATAGAATAGAAAATAAAAGCTCAAAAGATATAGGAGACATGATGAGAAGATAACCTTTACTTATAATTGGTGACCAAGGGAGAGAATGTAAGTAGTATTTGTCAGAAGCAGTGAGTATCAGCACATGGCTGGTTTTCAAAACTGACAAAATAACATCAAACCACAAATTCAAGAGGCAACCATAAAGCCTAATAAATTAGTAGGAAGGAAAACTGGGGGAAAATTGGAGAGAAAGCTCAAAATTTACAAAAAGAAGGAAAAATATACATCAACAGTAGTGAAATAGTAATGCAAAGTGCTGGCTTTTCAACAGAAATATTCTGTGGAGGACAATGAATTGGCAAATTGTTTATGATGGAAGGCAACAATGACTGTCTAGAAGTTACACCCAGTAATAAGCAAACATAGAAAGTCAGGATCTGGGAGAGATGTCCAAAAGGGAATATCAAGACATTCTTCAGGAAGGGAAACAGTCACATACCAAAGTACCAAAATACAGATCGATTACTTAATCAATCGATCATTGTTCAAAACACACCACAGCACTGAGCAACAAATAAGTTTCAAACAGAAAATGTGCATTTGATAAAAATCATCTATATCACAGGTCATAGAGCTAGTCTCAAATAAAGGCAGCTTTAAATTACACAGGGCAGTCACCGGAATTGAGTGAAATGAAGCTATAAATTAGTAACAGAAAAGTCAATATTATATAAACTTCTCATGAGATTCACAGAAACAGTCAGAACTATACTATAGATTCCACACTCAGAATCATTGTATAGAAGAAGGAATGATGATAAATATCAGAAGCCATGGACAATATTTACAACAAAACCAGATAATAAAGCATCCTCATGAACCTCCAATTGATGGAACACAAGAAGAGTAATCACCCAAAGCAGGCACCAGACACACACCTGGTACAAAGACACACATGCAGGTGAACATCCATACACAGAAAATAATCAAAATGGTTAAAAATCTCTGTAGAGTTACATCAAGAGAAATTGTCACCAGAAGTGGGCATTGGCTATTCCCTAGAGAGAGTTGTGAGTTGTCATGTGGGTGCCAGGAATTGAACCTAGGTTTTCTGAAAGATCAGCTAATTCCCTTAACCATTGAGCCACCTCCCTAGTCCCTCTACAGAGACTTTTAGAATTAGTGTATTTTTTAAATTTTGCATGCATCCATATATATTATATATTGCAGATATAAACTCTATAACTATTAGAGGGAAAAGTAGGGAAGGGACATTAACATAAAAATCTACACAAGGAACGTCTCAATAAGACTGAACCTAGATTACATCAAAGTAAGAAGGAAGTATTCACTTGACTTAAACTTCTACATCATATCCCACAGATATGCTCAAAGGCCAACCTGATCTGGGCAATATTTAATTGAGACTCCTCTCTCAGGTGACACCAGGCTGTGTCAGTTTCATAATAATGCTAAGTAGGACAGCTACCTTTTAAATACATTAACTATCTCTTTGCTGCTTTTAAATGTCATATTTAAAAGATAATGAATTTCACTTGTCAGTTGCTGACCTTATTTCCTTATTTCTGTCGGAGATTGTCTTGATTGTTAATTACCTTAAGTGGGTCCAGCCCACTGTGGGGGGCATCATTCCTTAGGAAGGTGGTCTTGGGCTATATAAGAAAGCTAGCTAACCATGAGTCTTTATGGAAATTATCAAGCAAAATTCCCCCATGATTTTTGTGTTCAAATTCTTGCTTGAGTTCCTGATCTGACTTTTTTTAACTGGTGAACTATGATATAGATGTTTAAGCCAAGTGAATACTTTCTTCCCTTAAGTTGCTTTTAGTCATGGTGTTTGCCACAGCAACAGAATGAAACTGGAACAAAAATGCATAGAATGGAAGAAATATTTGCTAGCGATATATCTAATGGAGAAACAATATCCAGAATATACAAAGAACTTAAAAAAACCCACAAAATATTAAAACCTTATTAACATGCATTTTAATATGGCTTTTAAATACTTTTATTTTCTTGAATTTTCTTCTGTTGTAAGAAAGTAGCTGTTCTTCACTGGCTTATCCACATTCACAAAAACAATCTTCCCAGGCTTGCTGATGGATGCATTTCTATTTTTTGTTAATTATACCCAGTGCAGTGACATGACCTCTCTTTTCAAAGAGCATATTCTTGATTTACAGCTGTTTTGATGAGAACATATCTTTTCCCCATGGTGAATCAAAACCAGACCCAGTGTTGTTGATTCAGAACTCTTAGCTCTGGGTTCTGCCATCACTTCCTTCAAGGTCGTTCTGAATTCTGAATTCATGCAGCACAGCCCTTTTAGCATTCAGTTAACCACTGGTTTAACACTGGAGTTAGAAAGAACAAAACAAGATATTCTCATGGCAAAACATCATTCTTTTATCAATGAATTCCATTAAGAATAAGAATGACCCTCTTTACCAATGAAAACCCCTAGGTTCTCTCAATGAAAACCTAATGAATAAAGCTTACATTCTGACCCAGATAAACCCTCACCTTATTCAGGAAGAACACAAATAACAAAAAAAAAAAAAAAGAATGTCATGTGATGTGTGCTGAAATAAACTCAGTATTTAACATGTTGGCATGAAGATAAGGATTGAAGTTAATCTTCCAAGACAAAGTCAGATAATTAGAGAAAGATTCCAAAAAGAGGTCATAGCCAGGGAAGGGGTCTGTCCTCTTAGGAGGAGTGGGAATGGACAGAGATGTCATCTAAAGAATATATGGAAGCTGTAACACGCTTAGTGTTTCTCATAGTAGGGAAAATACAACCCTTCCAAAAATGGCCATAGTCTAATTCTCAATTCCCATGCATAGCTACCTCATATGTCACTGGGGCATTACAGCTGTGATCATAGGGATGTTTTAGAATAGACAGGTTGTCCTGCAGGACCCTAGTGGGTAAATTCTTATATGATCATTAAAAGATGGAAAGAAACAGACAAGGTCAGAGCTATAGAGATATTGTAAGTGGCATGCAGCTGACTTTGAAGTAGAAGAGGAGGGGTAATGAAACAAGGGATTCAGGCAGTCTCTAGACACTAGAAAAGTTAAATTGTATATTATCCCTAGGTCTGCAAACAGGGACAAAGCTCTAAACACCTTCATTTTGGTCCAATAGGAGTAATGTTGCACTTCTGAAATCTAGCAGGATAAGAGAGTCAATTTATGCTGTTTTAACTACAGTCTGTGGTGGTTGCTATAGCAACAATAGTAAACTAATGTAGTAGGGAACATTCTGAAGTGTCTGGTGTATGTGTGTGTGTGTGTGTGTGTGTGTGTGTGTGTGTGTGTGTGTTTGTGTGTGTGTGTTATTTAGGGGTTGAAAAAGGGAGGTGCAATGTGATATCAATGGAAAAGAACACAAGGGCTTGCTATGCAGAACTTCCTAACAAAAGAAGTCTAAATTTCACCCTGGAGAATGAGATCTTGGGAGCATGATCCTTGTATAGAAGCTAGCATTCCACTTGTCTCTTTGTTCTGATTTTCCCTTTAAGTTTCGTATTTGGCAACTATACATTTTATCCTTTTACACAGATGGAACTCCATGTTAGACTTTGAAATCCCTTTGCATCTCAGGAGCCACTGTTATTCCAAACACACTCAATCACTCATTCACATACAGGCACAAACACACCATTCAGGATTGTCTCTTGCATGCCAAAAGATCTTTTGAGTTAGTAAGCATTTTATCCTCTTACAGAATTATAGCCAGAAATTTTAATAAAAGCCATAAAACAAAAAGACCAGGTTATAATGGGAGAGATTAATAAGAAGTCTTAATAGATTTTTCAAGACATGAAAGGTTTTCCTGAGATCTCTCTGCCTCTTTTCCAACCCTCTACTATCCTGTTACAATCACATTTTCATTCTTATTTCTTCTTTCATCACGTCTGTTTATGGAAGTGGTCAAAATTACTTTAAATAGGCTGAGAGAGTATATTTAAAGGCTGCCTTTACTTTCCCAACTTTAGTCCTTGTCCTCCAGTCTTGATTCCTTTGTAAAGCAGAAGGCTGGCTATGTGCATGGCTAAATTCAGTAACCATGCTTACTGTTAGAGAAGTTTCCAAAATAGAGAGCAGACCACCAAAAGCTGGGTCTGGGAGTGGAGAGAGAATATGTGATACTAGAAGTCCTTGGAAGCATAAGAAAGAGTATTTTTTTTATGTCAGCAGGATTTCTCTGGATTAGGTCTGATTGCTGTGCTGTGTATAGTGTTGCAAAATGCAATGAGTTTCACAATCTCTGCGTGGTTTTCTGTGAAGTCACTGGTGGCCTCAGTTCTTCAAATCACTTCACAGTGAACACTTTGATCCTCTATGATATCAGTCTTGAGCTGCTAATTGCTTCCAAGTGAAGTTTGGGTTGCCAAAAGTCTGGGTGGTGTCTCCCATCTGATTCAGTTCTTTGCTCTGCACTTACATATTTGTGTGTTCCCAAAGTCCTTTGAACAACATACTAGCCGTTAATCCTTTCAATAGACCAGAAATAACACATGTGTAAGCTAACCTGAAAATGGAGAGTTAGGTTCTTTTTCCATACATTCACTCATTTGCAGGGGACACACTAAAACCTTGGGTCTCTAATCTTTGTTTTGAACTTTGAGGGCAATTTCCTCTGCTTTGGATGTCCAGGTAATGTTATTCAATAAATGTGTGAGATTTGAAAAACATTGCAGAAAGATGGCTGTAGAATCAAACATTAGCTGCCTAAACACATACAGATTTTTAATTTATTGTTAACTAACACATTTCCTATGCCCACATCCAACAAATGAACACCCAATTATGTGTGCTTTCTGTGTCCCCTTTAATGTAAAAAATGTACAACATAGTACATTTTGCCTTCTCTTCTTATAATCAATGCCACTCTTCTAAAAGGTACCCATCTTTGGTCTTTGCTACAACTTAAAAATTTTTTTTTTGTGAGACAGGGTTTCCTTGTGTATATTTGGAGCCTGTCCTGTAATTCACTCTGTGGCTCAAGCTGGCCTTGAACTCACAGAGATCTGCCTACCTCTGCCTCCCCAGGTTTGGATTCAAGGCATGCACCACCACCACCTGGCTTTAAAATACTTAATCTCTAGTCTATCTTCATTAAACTTTCAGTATCAAATTTTCTTTGGTTACTTGAGTATATTAATGAATTAAACAAATAAAATGCCATTATAACTGGGTAAATGCTGCTGCTGAATTCTCTAGCACACAGAAATCACTCCTGAATGTTTGCTTCTTGGGATCACAATCTCCCCTTGAATTTCTGAGTTTTAAAAAAGTGGTCATATCTCTAGACTCTGATGCAGAAAATTAATGACCATTTATTCCAAGTGATGGAGGTCAGAGTACTTGGGATGGCAGGATCATACCTCTCCCAGCTTATCCTGTGAATCGCTACTATACATCTCTACTCTATCACCTTAAGTAATGTTTAAATTTTAGGTTTATTTATTTCCTATGGCTCATAGCATGCTATGTCCTCTTCGTCTACTGAACTTAGTTCCTGCTTAAGATTATCTCAATTCCCAAGACTCTAAAAACTCTGCTAAGCCATGCCAAAATGCTCATAAAGCCTAAAGCATTTCTCCTTATTGTTTTGCAAATGTACATGGGAAGACATGAGTAAGGGTCTATTCACTCAAGATAGGGCACTAGAAAATAGGAGCATGGATGAGGGCTAATTGAAGAAGAATCCCATGGGATTCAGGCAGCTGTATCACTGACAATTCCACTCCAGCATGGGTGTTGACTAACAAAAGTCACAAACTAAATTTTTCTGTACAACTTAGAGGCGGCCATACAAAAGAATCTCTTCTCCTGTGGCAATTGTTTGCTACTTAATTAAACTTGGAGAGGAGCCTCTTAAGTATTTAAGTTTTGTGAACTTATGAATCCCTCTCCTCCTTCCAGGATCTTGCAATCCAAAGGATATATCTACATAATACTCCAGCCTTTCCTATAATGGTTAGTTTTTCTGCCCTTCCCCTATTCCATGGTGTCACCTGAATTTAGGGGAAAGTGATATAGGTATCTGATATTCTTCCATTTATGCCTGAGCAATGGACCACTATGCCACAACAATAGTTGCTTAATGTCAATAGCTTGACTGATTATGAGTCTCCATAATAATCAACCCTCACTACAGAAAAGACATTTCCCTTCATAAGTGGTTCTGGAAGTGGCATTGATATGTGAGTATAAGTGCAAATGGATAGAAGGCATCTTGACAACCACCCCATATCCATTTAATAAAACAATAGCGATATCCTGCCAGAAACATGTAAGTTTTTGTCTTGCCTTGCAGTAACAAACATAGATTACTCCTTATGGCTCAGGCCTTATGTCTACTTAAAGTGGTTGGATGTACCCATAATAATCATGCCACCATTACACCCATCTGCACATCTTACCTGGTATGTTGATAGTAGTATAGAATGCAGATATCAAAACCAAGCAAGACTGCTGTTAACAATTCTCTCACCACAGGCCACATAGATCCTTCTGGTACTAGGAAAGATAGCTAGACAGTGAGGAGGTAGCTTCCAGCTCAGTCTCAGCCTGATTTCTTAATAATCTACACTCAAAGTGTATGACATTTTTAGCAATAGATATTTTGCATCTGGTTTAGTATGCGATAAACATTTTGTAAAAGATAACAAATAGTCTCTATGGTTTATGAGACTTTGGTGAATAACTAATAGAAAGGTAGCTCATACCTAGCAACATGTTTTACCCAAAACTTAAGGTTCCTGGGAATTACTTTGGCTATCTACATGGTATGGCTCATTCAAAGTCTTTGTTATGTCTCCTCAAATGTTTTTCAACTTGAGGGTTAGTATTATACACTGAAAGCTTTTCAAAGTGTGGACAACCTCTTTTATGGCCCATCAACATTCTCTCCAAGAAACTATTAGTTGACCTTGGGATTCAAAAGCTAGAGGGACAGTTCAAAAGTGTTAGCAAGGCCCAATGCAGCACACACACACACACACACACACACACACACACACACACACACACACTTTATCATTTATATCAGTTTTTCTCTGAAAGAGAGATGTTAAGTACAGAAGTATGGTTGAGAATTACTACCTAATTTAGATCTCTGTAATCCACCTGCCTCCTCATTCTGGAAGTTTCCATGGACTTTCACTTATCTTCCAAATTTCTAAAGGACTCAGCAGCTTGCTTGAGTTTTTACACCAGGCTAAGAGACAACTGTGGGGAAAAAAAGGTCATGCTCTCATTTGGCCTGATTGCCATCTGAGCTGGTCCCAGTTCTGAAAGGCTTCTAGCCAGAGTTGAGCTAACAGTTTCTTTGTTGGGCATACCTCATCATGGAAACTGTCCACAGGTAGGTGGCTATCCAACTTTTAATATACTTTCTTAAATGGGAGAAACATACACAGCATACTCATGAGGGAGCAGTATAATTAACCAGCCTTAGGATAAGCTTGGTATTTTTCATCAGTAGCATTTTGTGTACTGTTATGCCATTTCTTCATCATCTGTCATTCTTACTCGAAAGCTTTCTAGAAACTCACTAGGCCAGCATTTGAAATTTCATCATTTTTCCCCTACCAACTTGACATAAATCTTGCTTTTGGGTGATATGGACAGATCCTCTTATCTCCTCTGTCTTTTTCTTACCTTTTTTTTTTTTCTGGGTACTTTAATACTTTGGGAACTCAATTTAGATACCAGTCTAAATCATTTAGGTATCCAAAGCCTTTCTACATCATAATAATCAAATACCACTATGAGGCTCAGCAATGACAATAATGTCCCAGACTAGTCTTGAGTTTCTAATGAGATTACACATTTCTTAATTCTCCTGTGAAAATAGTCCTATCATGACTGGTGAACATCAAACATGTCCTCTCCCCTACCCAGGTTCCTTAAGAGTGCCTGTCTTTCCTCTATTGTCTTCTAGTTAACATTAACATTTATAGGGGCGTGAGCTGACAATAACCAAAACATCTGTAATGTCCTAAATGAATCAGTGTATTAGGAAGTAGTTTCTCTTGTGTTGCCAGAGCTTCTTGCAGTCTTTGTCTCAAAGAGGGATAAGTAGTTATGTAATTCAATTCTCTGCTTCCACAGCATTCAAGATGATCCCCTGGACACCCCATGTTCCGGAGCCTCACAAGTGAGGCTATTAGGGGCTATTTCATTTCTTTTTCAGTAGGTGTTCCCTACTCAAGCCATTTAGAGGTAGAGTACCCCTTGATTAACACAGTTTCATATGCTGGATCAGTATGCTGAGTCTTGAACTTTCCCTCTGTCTGTACTAAAGGTGGGGCAAAAGGATCTCAAGACTACTTTTTATTGTGTCTGCCACATTCTCATCCCCCATCACATTTTTTTACTGTAGATTCCAAAAATTTATATTCCCCAAAAGTGTTTTTAACAGAGGTGTAATATATTCTCTCTTTCCTTTATATTATACTAGCTGTTAAGAAATGGCAAGCTAATACCTCCATCTCATTCTCTTTTCCCCCATGTGTCTTGCCATATTAAAGCCTTGTCCAGAAGAAAGCAGCCTCATCTTTTCTCAATTGTTATTTCTCCCTAATGCAGGCAAGTTCGTTCTGGGCAGTCAGCTCAGCATCAGTTCATGTCTTATTACTCACAACAAAACCTTCAAAACTACCACCACAGCTGCTTATTATCTGATCCATACATGTTAGTTTCAGAAATTAATGTGTATTTGAGTCCATTAGCAATTTGAGGTATGCATACTTACATGGATAAATGGTCTACTTGGTAACATAACAAATATTTCATGCATCTAGAGCAGAAAAGATACAGTACCAAATAATTTTCAAGGACAGGATAAGACTCTGAAATTGATGATAGACACCCAGGGAGCAGGAAGACTCAAGTCCCAACACATTTTCCATTCAGTTGGTCATGGAATTTAAAGCTAGTTTGAAGCAAGCAGGCCTGTTGATAAAATATATTATCAATAATCCACAAGAGAACTGTATTAGCATTCTCTAAAAAGAGACTATCATATTCATCTTGTTTTCTTTTTGGAGTTTTTTTTTTTTTTTTTTTTTTTTTTTTTTTTTTTTTTTTTTTGGTTTTTCGAGACAGGGTTTCTCTGTGTAGCTTTGTGCCTTTCCTTTTTGGAGTTTTTTAAAGGTCTGTCCCTGGCCCACTGTTATTTAGAGGCATCTATGCTGGAAAGGCTTATTTCACTTACATAATGAGATAAACTTGGGTTCCCACTGAGAAGAATGTCTATGTGATTTAAATAGCTTCAAATTAATGACTTGGTACGATTTTTAAAGCATTTCTTAAAATTCAAGTCTTCCATTTGTTTATTCATTGACTTATGCTTTACTCATTTATTTGGTTGTATATTTATTTAACCTAGTCAATAAACATTAATTAAGCTAGCTCTCCAAACTCTTAGCATTTAATTACCCTCTCTCCAAAATTAGGTTTTAGTTTTGAACTAAATTTTAAACTCCCTTCAATATAAGTGACCAAACTTGTCTTTTATATTGATTCCAGTAGAGATATTTCATGCTAGAAATTCACTAACTTCCTACATACCTGTTACCTGACAAGCAAGCAGCTTAAGCTACAAGTAGAGATTCAATATGAACTTCTATTTATAAAAATCAAAATTGATCAGACAGAGTCTTTTCTGTTTCATCTCCATGGAAATCTTATTTTGCTTGGTTGCAAATGAGGAAGCATCATGGTGAAAGTGACAGAACCTTGGAACAGCTCTCCTTTCAGGTAAGAGCACTTATGCACCATCTCTAGCATAAGTACTGGCGTCCCAATATTGAGAACATTGGGAAATTCACAGACACAAATTTTGATAAGCCAGACAATTGAACACACAGCAACTTTATAAGGCAATGATCTTCCAGAAGAATACATGAGTGTAAACAAAGCATTTTGAGTTGAAAATAAAATTTTACAACACAGACAGAACACAAAGGACTTCATAGCTGATAAAAGAGAGAAGGAAGAAAACAAAGACACAGGGCTTCAAACAAGCTTCACAATGCAACATCAAAAGGTCTTGAAAACTGTGAGTAATTTGATGCCAATTCAAGAGAACCAGAGACTAGATTCAGTCCAATTAAAGAACTACTTATGACTGATGGAATTTAATTAGGAAGAGGGAAGCAGAATGGGAATTAGGATTGAATTTGGGGAACGGAAAATTTGAGGAAGAAACAATAATAACATACCTACCTGTATCTCTCTTTCTGTATATTTAAGAGTAGAGTTCATCCAGAAAAAGTCTCAGGCAGGAAATGCTTCCATTATTTGTCAGGTAGAAATAGGCTTGAAGGCTAAGAAAATTTTCCAACCATATTATTAGTATATTCCAGAAACTATTTCCAAATTTAGATACATATGATATGGAATTCTATATCCTACTTCTAGCCTCAGTTTACCTCTCTGCCTTCCTCACTATATTGTGATAGCCAGAGAAGAGTCAATACCACATAATAGAATATTCACGAAGTATTTTGAACTAATAAGGAAAAACATGCACAAACACGAGCCACTATATACATGAGGTTGGTTTTAAATGGTTCAGTAAGAATTAGAGATAACAAAACATTCATCTGAGATAACTGTAAGTGACAGGAACTTCTTATTCAGAAAGGCAATGCAACTGGAGCTAACAGAAAAAGGTCTTGGATTGAGCTCAATAGGTGAAGAATTGAAAAGGTAGATCACCATGACTGAAGAAGCTGTCAGATCTTGTAGAAACACTGTCTAAAGTATAGATATGGCTAACTTTGAGCAGGTGTTTGGGAATAATGTAGAAAGACCTGTTCTCCCAAATTCCTCTTCTCCCACTCCAATAGCTAGAAGGAAGCACCTTCCTTTGTTTTCAAAGAAATAAATGTTTCAGGGGTACAAACTAGACATTTCATTGTTGCTATTCCTCTACCATCACGAACTCAGAAGAAATGTCATAAATCATATATTGTCTATTTGTGTGAACTATAAACACCATAGTCAACAGAACTGTGTATGTGCATGCACAAACAGAAACACACACACACACACACACACACACACACACACACACACATACACACACACCAAATACACACAAACCACACCACACCACACGTACACCAGAAACACACACGCACATCATACACACACATGACAAACCACACGCACACAAATACACATCATACACCACATACACTTATGCATACACTCATATACACCATTAAGCGAGAGGGGGAGAACAGGGGATTCTGTGGCTATTATGTTGAACTGAATGGTGTTGTAAAATAATAATAAATAATAATAATAATAATAATAATAATAATTAATAATAATAATAAAAAAAACCAAAAAAAAAAAAAAGAAAAAAAAATTTAGATTGAAGGAATGAGACACCAGATAAAATTCCAGTTCTATACAAAGCAATAAAGGTCAGAATTGTTGAGACCAAGGTTGGATGAAGCACAGGGACAAATAGCCAAACGAATGGAAACACATGAACTATGAACCAATGGCTGAGGGGCCCCCAACTGGATCAGGCTCTCTGAATAGGTGAGACAGTTGATTGGCTTGATCTGTTTGGGAGGCATCCAGGCAGTGGGACCAGGTCCTGTGCTCAGTGCATGAGTTGGCTGTTTGAAACCTGGGGCTTATGCAGGGATGCTTGGCTCAGTCTGGGAGGAGGGGGCTGGACCTGCCTGGACTGAGTCTACCAGGTTGATCTCAGTCCTCAGGGGAGGCTTTGCCCTGGAGAAGGTGGGAATGGGGGGTGGGCTGGGGGGAAGGCTGGGTGGGGGTGGGAGGGGGGAGAACAAGGGAATCTGTGGCTATGTAGAATTAAATTATATTGTAAAATAAAATTAAATTAAATTTAAAAAAAGAGGAGAAATATTTCAGGCATTTGTCTCCTATTTTAAATACTTTGTAGTAAGTATTATGATGACAGTATAAAGGATTTTATAAATAATTAGAAATATGCTATATAACATGCTCATATTTTAAATGATATTATTCCTTAAATATAATAAAGAGACTGTAATGAGTTCACAGTATATATAGTAAGGTATAGGGTAACCATAAATAAATCACGGTAGCATACTTGAAAATCAACAGAAAACAAACTTAATTATAAAATAGTAGTCTCAAAGAATGCAGTGAGAAAGGGAAAATGAGCAAATTATACATGAAACAAACATAAAACAAAACAAAAACTCAGCATATTGGCTTTGAATTCAACCAGATTTATGAACATATTAAATATAAATGGTCTAAATAGACACTCCATAAGGCACAGACACAGCCCAAATATTTTTGTCAACAAACAATTGTTAAACACAGACATGAGTAACTTTCAAATTATGTAAAAGCATTCCATACAGACACTAGGTGTGAAGAATATTGAATCACTATGTTAATATCATACAAAGCATATTTAACATACAAAGATATCTGTCGAAATAGTTTTATGAAGATAAAATACTCACATTTATCAAGGCATAACACTAAGTATGTGTGTACTTTGAAAGAATGCATTCAAACACTTAAGAACCAGGCAGCTTTAAAGAAAGATAAATCTAGAGTTTTGCGTTTTGTTTGTTATAGAAAATAGGAAGAAAATGAAAGATAGATATAGATTATTTGAATAGCATAATACAGCAAGTTGAACTGATTGCTTCTTTTAAAATATTTCAAGTACCTATGAAAATTCACCAAGGAAGACCATATGCCTAGTCACAAACAGGATTAAATATTTAAAATAGCAACTATACAGAACAGTCGTTATTGCTCTAAAATGAAAAATAATAATATGACAGATAAAAAGCTACAAGTAAGAACTTTTCAAACAATTCTAAATAGCTGCACAGTGCTGTTGATAGTAGATAACAAAGGTAGAGTTTAAATATAATGTTCTTCACTAATAAATGGCAAAAAGAACTAAAATTCAAACTAAGTATTAGAGCAGAAATAATGTCTATAAAAATCAAGGAAATAGAAAATAGCAAAAATTAAACAAATTCAAAATCTCTTTATTTGGAAAACACAAAATTGATAAAATGTCAAGGAAAACTAATGGCAAACAGAGAAAGATGAGTCAGAGAGAACAAACAGTGATATCAAAATGAAATGAAGAATGTTCACTACCAATACTAAATGCCAGCTTGGATATAAATAATTTATCAACAGTAAATGTGACAATATAGATAAAATGTGCAGGCTCCTTAAATCGTATGATTTTTCCAAAGCTGATAAAATAAGAATTAAAAAAAATACTTACAAATTTTAAATAAATTGAATTTGCAAATGCAAGACTTAGCCACAAAGAAAATTCCAGTCTTGTAATTTGTATTAAACATTTGAGATGATATGTATCCATTTACACAAACTCTGAAAGGGAAAATGGGAACACTTTCAGGTTGATTTTCGAAAATAGCATTACCTTGATAGCTACAACAGATAAACATTCTTTACCAGAATAAGGTAACTATAAAGAAACATGCTTCATAAAAATGGACAATAATATTTTTAACAAGTTGATAACTGTTGTTTGTTTTTACTCTTTTTTTGAGGGGCCCACCACCCAGCTCAGCCTTAGCTTGGCATAGTTTCTTTCCAGCTTTCCTTAAATTAACCCGTCTACCTCTTGCCTCTGGGCTTTTCCAATTCTCTAATTTCTGTAAATCTTACTCCATGGCTTGCTGTGTAGCTGGGTGACAGGTCCCTGGATTCCTTCTCCTTCTTTGGCTCCTACATCTTACATCTCTCCTCCCAGTTTTCTCTTTATATATATACTCTCTGTCTGCCAGGCCTGCCTATCCTTTCTCCTGCCTTGCTATTGGCCAGTTCTTTATTAGATCAACAGGTGTTTTACATAGACACCATAACACAGCTTCACAGAGTTAAACAAACACAACATAAACAAAAGTAACACACCTTAAAATAATATTCTACTACAGTCAACAAATAGAATCTAACAATAACTAGAAGGATAGTGTACTATAATTTAGTCAAAGTCAAACCACATACCCACCAAATACAGAAGAAACCCTACATAAATATCTCAAAAAGATGAAGAAAAACACATTCAGGAAACATTCTCAAGAAAGTACACATATAATTATCTTTAACATCATATATCATGGTTTACAGCTAAATACATTCTCCCCCCAAAACAGAAATATGAACAAGGTGATGATTCCCACTATTTCTACTCAACAGTAAGAAGAATAAAATCCCAGGAGTTCAATTATTAGAGTATGTTTAAAAGAAATAAAAAGGCAACATATTATAAATAAGCAACTATCCCTTATGTAAAAGTTAAAATTCATATAGAAATTCTAATGAATATACAGCGTAATATGAGCTGAAATGTCAGACTGGTGAGCTAACAGAAGTGTTCAATATGAAAAACTAACTTGTGCAATTGTATATTAATAATAAATAATTGGGAATTAAAATTGTAACTGTATTTCATAATCTCATGAGCACATGGAATATTTTAGGACACGTTTTGCAAAATTGGATACGCAACCTCTGTATTCTGAAAGCTAAAGTTAACATTATTTAGGCAACTAAAGGGGACACAAGCCTGACAGAAGGCACTGTTCTCATGGATCGGAACACTTAACATGATGCTAGGTCATTTCCAGGTCAATAAGTCGATGGTCTCAGTCAAATTCAGCCAGTTATTTTTAAGTAAGTTTCAGACCGTCATATAAAATTAATATCAAAAGTGAGAGGACCTAAAAATAGGCAACGCAAACTTGTAAAAGGATGGTGTCAAGAAGTGTAGGTCAAAGAATTGGTTAAAGACTGAGGATCAACCAGCACAACAAAGAGACATTCCTCAAAGTGTTAGTTATGTGCCTCGGTGATTGGTTTGACAAAGTACACCAGGTAGATAGACAAGAAAAAAAAAACAAGGTATTTTGAACCAATAGAGTAAGAAATAGTTGTCAACTATGTATCTATCAATGATCCATCTCCCTCTCTATCCACCTATCTATGTCACCTCTCTCATTTACTATCTCTTCTTCAGAAATCAGAAAGCCCTTTTATCTCATACCATACACAAAAGAAGCTCCAAGTAGATAATTGTCATACATCAAAATAGAGTAGACAAAAAATAATTTCCATCTGATAGTAAAGTTTCTTATACTGAAAATATATTAAGGCTTTTTGCTTCTGCTTTAAATATTTTGTATTCTGTATTAAGGTGATAACACAAAGGACAGTATAAATAATGGAGGGAAAGGTAATTATATATGCATATATTTGTATAGATGCACATATTTTTTAAAGGTCATGGAATTATATACTAAAATTTAAGTCTTATTTAAAATTTTTAAAGGAAGGTATTATGGAGAAAATTAGAGTTGGTTGTAGTGGTATACTAACTTGATAGAGGATTTTTTTTTTATCCAGGGCCATTGTAAGCTACATAGTCAAGCCTTTTTCTACTTGCACAGCTGGAAAGAAAAAAAATATCAGAAATTAAATAGATGTATTTTCAGATTCATAGTCAGTGTTGAAAGTTTTAAATCCAATTGATTACATAAATACATGTAATGTTCTTAGTGCAGTGTTAGGTATAGCAGAGGCACTTAATAAATGTTTATAGAACCATTGTATAGAAAATTTATTCTCCTAATGTGCAATGATTCCTGCTCACTCCTAGCCTGTAGTTGTTTAAATTGAGAGTCTTGTGAAGCACTTCCTTTAAGAGATATTCTGCCTTTCTTCCTAAAAGACCCTTCTCTGTTTTGGCATACAGGTCAGATACCAAGACTCACTAAGTCTAATGAGGGACTGAGGCAGAAAATTAAGGCACTATGCAAATGAGAGGGGCCATGGGGCTCAAAGAAGATTAGATCGTTGGTTTTTCATTATATAAGATTACATAAGGCTGTCCTCATGCAAATACACAATGCACTTTGAGTCTATTTCCCCACGTTCTACCCCTTTCCCTGTTCTTGTCCCTCTCCCTCCTCCTTTTCTGGTTTTTATTCCTCTCCAGAGACTTTGCCTCTATTTCCTTGTCATCTGTACATTTCCAATCTTATGTATCTGTAAAGACTAGGACTCCAAAATTCCAGTAAACGTGATACTTATCTTTCTGAGGCTGATTTAGTTCTCTTAATTAATAGGCAAAATGTGTCAGAATGAGATAAAAGAAGGAGAGCCTTCTTAACAGAAAAAGACTTCCTGGAAAGAAGCACAGAGTGTGACAATGGCCCTCAAGCTGACACACCATTGATCTGTGATTTAGCCACAGACAGCAAAATGGTGATGGAGGTTGGATGGACTTAGAACCCCACCCTAGGGCCATGCCTGAGAGGCTCACAGGACTGCATGGATGCTGACTAGCCCTTCTAAGGCTTCTCACTCTCCGCCTACTTTAAAAATGTGAAATCAAGACCCCAAAGCAGTGACATAGCCGAGCAGTCCGCATTATCCCACTTCATACACAACTCACTTCTCGTGCCCAATGAACTTCAATAAAAGACTTTGACAGTGAAGCCACTGAGTCCCAGTTTGCCCTATCACTCTCTGCCATTGTGTTTGCTTGCTCTGTGAGAGTCAGGACATTTTAGACATAGCTGCACAGTCTGTGAAAGTCACGTGGATTCTGATTGATTGCCTTCAATGAGAAGAGTATTCTTCTTAAGTAGTTTCTGCTGTGAACTGAATTGTGGCACCTTCTGAAGAATGAGAGCATTGGTTTATGAGACTGTATTTTAAAAGTTCCTTGAGAGGTTTCAGCTAGTCTTTGGTTGCCCTACTTGTCACAGCATCACTTTTCTTAGCAAAGGTGGTGTCTCTTGGTGCTCATGAATCAACACTGGACTAGCCTGGGTGACCTTAAACCTGTCACTACCTGCATTTGTGGTTTTGAGGGGCTCAGTCTATTCTAGTTGAACTCCATGCTTGTTGTTTGTGGGCACAAGTGTCATTTGACTCTTTGTGATCTGTTGCTGTAACTAAAACCCAATTCTTATACTACAAATATCCCACGTTTGTTTATAAACCTCAAAGAATACACGCCTCCTCATGTATCTTAACACATCTGGTAGGTGAACTGGAGAATTTCTAGGCTGTTTTCAAAAACTAGTGTACCATTAGATGCTCTAGAAAATTTGTTAAAATGTAGTCATAACTTCATTTTAAAATAGTTTAAAATCTCTTGTGTTATATTAGCAGGGTTTTTTTTCTTTCCACCTATTTCTGAAAAGGAAAAATATCAATGGTCTTCACCCTAAAGACTGGATGTACTGAAGTTTTCATGACTTAGAGATTTCTTCTCCCACTGGAGAAGTGAAAGTACCTCATGCCAAAGATTGCCTCTTACTGGTTCCTTAAGAGAAGGGATAACATCTTCCGTTACCATGTCTCCAGGCTGTAAAGTCTCTGCAGCACTCTATGGACTTAATAGTCATGAGTAAATAAATCAGTGGGAACCTGTGAAGGTGTATATTCAAAATATATGACTGTAAAACATGATTCAACATTAGAATAACTAGCTTTCTACCTGGGATAGGATCCTATCTCAAGAGGAGGGCTGGTGCTGGAGGAGCAGGAACTGATGACAGAAGTTGTATGCTATATATCACTTGTATGCTATGATATGTATCACTTGTATGCTTTGCTATACTGTGCTGTGCTGTGCTATGCTATGCTATGCTATATATCATTTGCATGCTATAGAATCTTTGGAACATTGACTATGTGACATTAGCAACATCCTTTCTTGGTGATTCAATTGTTCCATTTGGACATAAAACACAAGAAAGAAAAAACACCGACTGATGTGAACAAATGATGATAGAGAAACTAGACCTACTATAGCAAAAACCCCAAACTCTAAGCAATTGAAAACAGATTTTATATAAACTAAGGAACATGATGAGGCTAAAGAGAGAAATTTTGCTGCAAAGAAGAAACCAACTCTCTGATAACAGAGTAGATTAGAGTTGAGATGCAGATAGTGCATACAATATTTTTCTTTACTTTCATAAAGTAAATGGGCACTTTTGCTCAGAATTATTAAGAAATGTTGCCATGTCTGGATGAAAGGTTTTTCTTGTGTAAGCATCATCATAGGGACATCTAGGCTTTATAGTCTTTTTGATCTACATTTCTTTGGCCTTGTGATTTGGGTTCAGAATCTTGAACTTCTGCATCAACTATGGATGATCTTAAGAGACTGTGCATTAAGGACTGAGGAGTACTCAATTCTGCTTTCCCTTTTCCAGACAAAAACATCATGGACGGAAACAGAGATAATCTACACATTCTATGGACTTCATTCATTCTTTTAAACTATTCCCCCACCGTTTTCTGATCTTTGATATTAAATTTGAATTTGAAACAAGGATAAGAGCAAAAGGAAACAACCCATAAGACAATTTCACTTAGGAAACATTAGTTAAGATCCTGCAACTTTGGTTAGTTCGTGGTAGATATTACCATAATATACATGTGAGACAGTCATAATTATTCTTGGTTTATGGCTGTGGTCCAGGAAGCATCCCTATCTACTCTCAGATGCTGTAACTTGCTGACATTTGGGGGCTACTGAGTGAAAGAGTAATGTGACTTCTGCTGTACCATTCCAGACAAAACCCTTCAAGTGAGTGAGTTGAAATTTTGAGTAAATACCTTAAAAACAATTTAAGAGAATAATACCTAACTATTAAAGTATCTAAATACAATTTTTGGCTCTCACAGAAATCAGAAAACAAAATGAATAACCATCTGACAACATTGTTACAAGTAAAGAACCTTTGTCCAAGGATAGGAGACATAGTTAAATAATCCCCAAATACTACAGGATTATTCTCCAGGTCACACAAAAGTGTCGCAGATATTTACTAAGTATAAGACAACACTGGAAAAACTCTGTAAGATAGATCTTGATTCTTCATTATACATACAAGGAAACAGAGGCAGAGATGGGCAAGAAACATTTTCTCAAGCCTCACAGCTCAGTGATGAGGTCAAAATTTTGTTTGGGTTTGCCTTGTGAGAAGTGTTTCTCATACTCAACATCATTAATATTTTTGTCCAGGAAATTCTTTCTTGTGGAGAGTATTTGGTGTGCTTTAGGATACTTAAAAGCATCCTCGATCTCAACTTTTTAGCCACTAGTATCCCTTTATTCAAGTAGTGCCATCCACATGTGTCCAGGTCACTATACCTAGTATCCCTTGGGGGTAAAACTACCACCAGGGAAGAACTGTTGCCTTACCATGAAGCATCCCATTCTGTCTAGTCTGATCAATGCTATCGTCTTTGCTGTTTACCCTTTATGTTAAGCCTTTTAAGGCTCAAACACTTCATTAAGAATCCACATCTCCATTTTACTAAGGTGTGTGTGTGTGTGTGTGTGTGTGTGTGTGTGTGTGTGTGTGTGTGTGTGTGGTGGAAAGTTAGATGTGGAGACTAGAGAAAGACACTAAGTGTCCTGCCCAATCACTGTACACCCAATCCTTTGAAACATGATCTCTTACTGAATTTGGAACCAGACTGGCAGCCAGCAAATCCTAGCAGTTCTTTTATCTCTGGATCCAACACAGTAGGGTTAGCTATAGATGGATATACATAGCCTACTTCTTATATGTTTGCTGAAGCTCTGCTCAGCAAAAGCTCTTGAACATCAAGCTATCTCTCCAGCCCTTAATAAAATTTTCTTTCAGCAGTACGAAAACTATTCTGTATCTATCATTTGATATTTATTTTAATCCATCCTTTAGGAAAGTAGAAATTATTCCACACTGCAGAACAATGAATATAGACAGGAAGATAATACACAGTCCTTGGTGTTGTTATAGTCCTTATTGACTGCTTTTCCCATTGCCATCGTTGTCTAACTGTAGACGATAAGATGAGTCATGATGCAATTTTTCAATAGCAACACCATGGCTGGCATAAGAGTTCAGTGGGGTGTATGCTAGCTAGACCTGTGCTGAGCTGTCCACCTGGAAGTGGACATGTAGGTATGTCCTGTATGCTACAAGTGGGCTTCTTTCCTTATGTCTCTATTCTGAGTTCATCATCTTTGCTTCATTATCAGTAGGCATCTATCTTTATCTACATAGACACCTTGATTAATAAAAGATCTGTTCCCCTCATAATAGAGACAGCTAGAATAGGTCACATTGGAGAATAGAAAACTATAACTTATGAAAGAGTCAACTAAGATAATCTTATTTATGTGACTAATAATATAAAATGATGGGGCACCAATTTAACTATTTTTTTTCTTCAACTAGGCAATTTGTAAAATACTTGGTCAAAAAATATTAAGAGTACAATTCATGGTCTTCCTCCCCTTTGAATATCAAGGTAGGACATAATTTAATTTTTAGTCATCGTTTTCACATAAGATGAACTGAAATGAAGTGAGATCTGAAGAAAATTAAAATAGGGGCATCAGACTACATAGCATCCAGGATATAATTCTGTCAAATCTGCACCCAGAAATGGCTCTTTTCCAACAGAAAGTAACACATGTTTCTTGCTTAGAGACATGTTATCTTATCCAAGATGAGGCAATTTCATAATATGCTTGCAGTAGTAACCGAAACATCTTCCCTCTTCACTGCTTCTTGTAAATCATCCTGAATTTGACCTCATTGTTGTGGCAGTGCCAGTCAGTTCTCACCTCAAGTATTCTCTTGATTTCTATCCATCAATTCCAGGAACACTGACACCCCATTGTGTGCTTTGCATCTTCATGTTGAGAAGTCAAAGACCATCATAGCCCATTCCCTGACCTGAAAGAGCATTCAACCTGAGTGAGAAATAGAAGGGAAGGAGGTGAATGAAATCAATACAATAGAAGGGGAAGAGGGAATGCTAAGGGGGCTATAGGAAGATGTTCCTTTGCAGGAGAACTTGGAAGGATCTTATCAGGAGCCAAGGGGAGAATTGGGAGTTATAAAAAGAAGAAGAAAGGAAAGGAAGGGAGAAGGAAAGAAAAGACAGACAGAGGAAGGGAGGAAGGAAGGAAGGGAGGGAGGGAGGGAGGGAGGGAGGGAAGGAGGGAGGGAGGGAAAAAAGTAGCAGAAATGATAACCAAATGTATAAACAACTCCAAGGAGTCTGCAATCGAGATGAGTGTAGGTAAAAACAAATCAACAAAACAAAACACCAAGACTGACTTCCTTCAAACATGTTCTAAATGAAGATTTGTTTTTTTGCTTGTTATTTATTTTCATTGGGAAAATGTAACAGCCTGTTTGTAGTCTAATGTGAATGAGGGGAAAATAAAGACACAAGAAAGAAGAAATAAATGAATCCAGAAAGGTTTTGTGTAGTTGACACAGCATAAAACACAGTCCCTAAATCTAAGAATTGATCTGCACTGGTACAAGGACAGCTCTCCCATTTTAACAGAAGGAAAATAACGCACTTAGACAGTGCTGAGGTGATGAATGTGCTGTTGAAAGAACTGGAAATCCTCTTCTAATTGCTCCCGTTTTCTCAGTAACAAAAGCAAGGTCACAGCCAAAGGAGGAAGGTGAGATGAGCTCGGTGAGACTGGAGAGTATGCGAATAGCGACATCAAAATGAACTAATTCAGAACTGCAGTTGAACACCTGAGCTTTCCTTTCATGGGGTGCATGCCATGGTCTGCCAAGTTCAGCTCCTAGAGGGTGGGCAGGCTATGGATGTAAGCTTTGTCTCCTTAGTGCTGTGGCTGATAGAATCATGGTTCAGACTTAATCTTGGGAACCTGTTATGTTGGTTTATGTGACAAGTCTTAATTAAGACCAGAGATAAAAATTTATTGAAATTAATTTGCTAACCAATAGAGAGAAGATTATTTGGTGGAAATGAAGGGCAATCACCCTAACAATCCCTATGAATGGATGAATGAGAGTGGAAAGTTAGAGTCATCCTGGTGTGTTGTCAGAAGGATTCTAGCATATGTCAAGACTTACAAGATATACTAATTAAAATGTGTATTTTTTTTTTCAGTTTTGTTTGGTTTTATCCAGGGTCTCAGGGCTGTCCTGCCTCTGGTCCCTGGCCATCCAGGCAGTGTCAGGTATGGGCTCCCTCTTGTGGCATGGACCTCAAGTTGGGCCAATCGTTGGTTGGCCACAAGCTCTGTGCTGCCACTACCCCAGCACATCTTTCAGGCAGGACAGGTTATAAGTTCAAGGTTTTGTGGCTGGATTGATGTCCCAGCTCCATTGCTAGGAGCCTTACCTGGTTACAGGTGATGACCAGTTTGGGCTCTGTATCCTCCATTTCTAAGAGACTTTAATAGAGTCACTCTCATAGATTCCAAGGATTTCCCCCTGCACTGGGTTTCTGTATCACCCTCAAATGTGCCCCAATTCCAGTTGTACTGGAATTCCAATCTGAGTACTCTCTCCCTCTATCGCTCCCACCCTTTCCCTGATTCCTTCCTTTTGCTATCCCCACCTGTCCCCAGTCCACCTGCAAAATCTATTCTATTTCCCTTTCCTGGAGAGATCCACAAATACCCCCCTGAGCCATCCTTGTTACTTAGCCTCTGTGGGTCTGTGAATTTTACCATGATTATTTTCCTTTACTTAACAGCTAATGTCCACTTATAAGTGAATGCATACCATGCTTATCTTTCTGGGTTTGGGGTACCTCACTCAAGTTGATTTTTTTTTAGTTCCATCCATTTGCCTTCAAAATTGATGGCGTCATTGTTTTTAACAGCTGAGTAATACTCTATTGTGTAAATGTACCACATTTTATTTGTCCATTCTTCACTTGAGGGATATGTGGGTTGTTTCCAGCTTCTGACTATTACAAATAAATCTGCTAAGAACATAGTTAAGCAAGTGGCAGAGCATCCTTTGGATATATGCCCAGGCATTGTAAAGGTCTTGAAGTAGGTCAATTTCCAATTTTCTGAGAATCTACTATATTGATTTCCAAAGAGACTGGGCAAATTTGCATTCACACCAGCAATAGAGTTCTATGTCCTCACCAGCATGAGCTGTCACTTGTGTTTTTTGATCTTAGCCAATCGGACAGGTATAAAATAGAATCTCAAAGTAGTTTTGATTTGCATTGCCCTGATGGCTAAAGGTGTTGTACATTTCTTAAAGTGTTTCTTAGCCATTTGGGATTCCTCTATTGACACATCTCTCTTTAGGTCTGTACTACATTTTTCTAACTGGGTTATTTGGTTTGTTGAAACCTAGTTTCTTAAATTCTTTATATATATTAAATTTTCCTAATAATATTCTACTGTATTCATAGATAGGTGCCTAGTCCAATTGTCATCAAAGGGGCATCATCCAGCAAACTGATGGGAGCAGATGCAGAGGCCCACAGCCAAACCTTTGGCAGAGTCAAGGTAACCTCACATAAGAGGTGGAGAAAGGCTTATAGGAACCAGAGGACTAGAGGACACCATGAGAACACAGCCCACAGAGATAAGCAGGGCTCATAGGGGCTTACACAGGTTGATGCAACAAACACATACCCTGTGTGGGTCTGAGCTATGTTCTCTGCATATACCTAAATGTGTAGCTTGGTGTTCTTGTTCTCAACAGTGGGAGTTGGGGGTGTGTCTCTTTTGCTGGTGCGTGGTAACCTTTTCCTCCTACTGATTTGCTTTGTCCATCCTTGATATCAGGTTTTGTGCCTAGTCTTATTGTATCTTATTAGGCCATGTTTGATGGATATCCCTGGGAGGCCTGCTCTTTTATTTTTTGAAAGGAAGAAAAAGAGGAGTGGATCTTTGGGAGAGGGGAGGAGGGGGGAAGGAGTTGTAGGAGTGGAGGGAGGAGAAATTTTGGTCATGGTATAATGTATGAGAGAAAAACAAAAGAAAAATTTATGTGATATTGGTAGCTAGAACTGAATATTCTACTCAGAAACGTATCCATGAACATAACAATATTACAATATTGTTGAGATAATGTGACAAAGTATTGGAGAAATGGACTTTTCAAAAACAAAGTGATGGTAATGAGCATTCTATATTTGAAGAAATTAAATATCAAAACTCATGCTGTATTGAAAACATATTCCAGATGGTTTAAAAATTGAAGACATAAATTATACATTTTAAAAATATGGATAAAATATTTATATAAAATGACTTGTGTATGGGCAAGGTGGTTGTGTGTGTGTGTGTGTGTGTGTGTGTGTGTGTGTGTGTGTGTGTAGACAGACAGTATGAAAGGTATTAGGCAACCACTGGGACACACACCAATAATCAGCATTTGAAGTGTAGATCTGGGATGATTGAAAGGTTAGGCCAAATTGGTATAAATAGAGAAAAGTCTGTTGTAACATTATTCCATAAACAAAGAATCAAAACAAAACCAGGCAGAAATCTTGTCTTTACAATAGTATACTCCTGTTTAACTCAGAATAATGGGCTGATTTTTGGTGGAATAAACTCTGATCTGTTAACCAATAATAGCTATGTGAATGTGGGGATGGAGTGATCCATCATCCCACCCTTCTTTTAGCCAGTTGACAAATGTTCTTCCAGATAGCTGTGACTACAACAACTGTGAATTATCACTCTCAGTTGAACTGCTTAGTTATTATCACAAAAAAGTGAAATTTCTATCCAACTTCTCACAAGAGTTTGTAAGTGTTGGCTTCCAATGGAAGAAGTTTTTGAGTTTTTGTTTTATTATATATAACTAGACTTATGGTAAAGACAATGGAGTAAAATTCATTAAAGTCTCAGATCATGACATTATGTTAGGGTAGATCCCCTGAAATGAATCTTGGAATAAACAGATAATATCCATATGATGACAGGAACTTCAGGTAAAAAAAAAAAAAAAAAAAAAAAAAAAAACACAGACAGGGAAGGCATCAGTGAACTGTTTACTTAGAAAATAATTAATTATGAGGGGGGAACCACTGGTCCTTAAATCATGGTCCCAGCCTCAGTTGGTAAAATTTGTGACCTACCAATCTCACAGGATATTTGGGGAAATCAAAATCACTTTGGAAAAATACTTAGAGAACTTTTCTTACTATAAAGTAAAGCCAGACAGTGGAGGAGATATGAACACAAAAAAATATACACCTCTATCTCAGCAGTGACCAAAGAAGAAAGCAAGAAGCTGGACAGTGTTGTCAAGCAGCAGTAAGATAAGAAATGTAAGAAAAAAATTCTTAAAATAATGACTTCAGAAGGTATTTTACACTTTTAATTAAAGTATACTTCCATAAATCCCCCTTCCCTTTCCTCTCTCCAAAATTTCCAATGTCCCTCCACTCTCAAATTGATAATTTCTTTTATTATTATTATTGTTACAGACACATATGTATATATGGACAAATATATAAATACAACCTTCTGAGTCCATTTTTTTACTGTTAGTGTATATATGGGTCACAGATGACCTCTTTGTATTGGATAACCATACAAGGGGCTCATCCTTGAGGAAGCCTAATTCTTCTTCTCTCAGCAGTCATTAGTTGCTTGTTCTATGGAAGAACCCTTCTGTATACTGTGAATATGTATTACTTTCATTGGCTTATAAAAGCTGAATGGTCAATAACCAGGCAAAAAGTTAGGTGGGGTGATCAAATGGAGGATGCTGGGAATAAAAAAGGATAGAGTGAGAGAGTAGAAAGAGGAAGATGCCAGTTAGCCACCAAGGAAGCAAAATGTGTAGAAAATGAGGTAACAACCTATGAGCCACATGGAAAAGTATACATAGAAATATGGGTTGATTTAAATGTATGAGTTAGCTAGTAACAAGTCTGAGCTATCAGCCAAGTATTTATAAGTATTTATAAGTATTTATAAGCCTAAGTGTGGTAATTCAGAAGTGTCTCGCAGGACAGGAAAACTTCACCTACATATGGCACCCACCATCTGGTGTGGATCCACATAAGAACAGAGAAAGCTTTCAAAGGTTCTAAAGGCTCAGAAAGAGAGCCACGCTGGGCTTCCAAGTCACTCATGCCAGCGGCAGTGCAGAGAAGCCTCTCTTGACCACTGCCCACAAGATGGAGCTGGCCATCAACTGTCATGTGTTAAGCAGCATGGTGTGGTGGGTTCCTGCAGTCTCTCACATGGGCCACAGTACAGAGAGATGGTTCTCAGCTGCTACCTGTGAGTTCCAGTTTGCTGCATGACAGATTTGGAGTTTTGTTCATGCAGACAGAAAAGGCTACAGATACACAGTAAGAACAGATTCAGATGAAAAAGAACCTCTGAATGAGTTACAGTGTATTCAAAAATTTACACAGGCTTGGGAGAGAAAAGAAAAAGAGTATATAAAAATAGTTTAAGAATAAAATAGTAGCCTAGCGGTGGTGGCGCACGCCTTTAATCCCAGCACTCGGGAGGCAGAGGCAGGCGGATCTCTGTGAGTTCGAGGCCAGCCTGGGCTACCAAGTGAGCTCCAGGAAAGGCGCAAAGCTACACAGAGAAACCCTGTCTCGAAAAACCAAAAATAAATAAATAAATAAATAAATAAATAAATAAATAAATAAATAAATAATAAATAAATAAATAAAATAGTAAAGTCTTTTAAAAAGAAATAAAGTAATGAAAAATATAAGCCATGTAAAGATGGAAAATACACGGAGAGTCTAGATTCTGTATTTTAATCTACATATTTTAAAAAATATCTTAGTGTCAAATTTTAAGTCAAAAGATATGCTACATTGGGGGAGAGGTTATGCTTTTGTTTCAATGAGAAGTGAAAGGCTATGGATTTATTCTGGGTTAAGAAAAATCAAGTGTGAATGAGGCAGACCCCTTGAAAAATATCTGATGGGAGCAGATGGCCCAGATGATTGAATATCTCAGAGCACTTCTGTTACAGTTTCTGAGTTCTGCATCCAGAATAGCCTCAAAGTGGCTGGCTAAGAAGGTCCGATCCCATAGACTACTCCAGCCAAGACTTAACCATTGTCCTAGATTTTCTCAGGGAACCTCAAAGATAACAGTGCCCCCAAAACAACAGGAAGTACTCTAGAGAATGATGCCCATATCACCCAAAAATAAATTATGGATATTTGTTATTGTTTATGGGGTTTGGTTACAAAAAGTTATTGGTCGTAGTCATAAAAAAAAAAGCTAAACAAAGGTGTTAAATTCAAAGATCTCTTTCTAAGGGAAAAGGGGTGTAGGATATAAAAATAATAGGATAAAATGGTAGATTATTGAGTCTACTCTAACCCCAAAAAACAACTGTTAATTTCAAAATATTTTACATTGGTATAGATTTTAGTTTACTGATACAAATTTAAAGTTGTCTTTAATTTTCTGTTGTGCTATATGTATGTTTCTACTCTTGTTTGGGGTATTGTACAGCTCATTTAAAATATACAATATAAGATTAATAGTCATCTGTAATAGTCAAACTTATAGTCATACTAGTTATGTTTTGAAGGTCATACACAGATATGTTAAAATAGATAGATGGTCTTTAAAAACTTCAAAAAAGTACAGATTATGACATTTAATATGCTTAACAACCTAAGGTTTTTCATGACAGTCAGACATGTCTACTCCTGGCAGCACCAATTACTTCAAAGAAGATGATGGGTATCACAGAAACTGCATATGGAGTTTGTTTTCTTTATGGTAAAAGCTAGCCATATGGGCAAAGAGATTGCCCTTGCCTCAATTACTGACAGGTACTGTCCATACTAGAACAGCAGGACACAAAAGAAAGTGACTATCAAATTTTGCTGAGACAAGGTATGACACACCTTTAAAACACCCTGCTTCTGAGAAAAGTCTGTCAAATATATTAGGCCTATGGGTCAAAGTTGGATGCCCTAACATTAAAAAAGAATTTTAGGTGACTGTACAGGCAACTTGATGCCCCTGTAATTACATAACATTTCACCCTTCTGGGGTCTTTGACAGAGTGAAAGACTAGATAGTCATAGTTATATATTTTCTTAGTTATAATAAAAGATAAATTAGATGTTATTAGACTCACCAAGATAAGATAGATAATAGAGTATTTTCTCTAATTTTGCCAAGTACAAATGGACTATATATTGTAATTGTAATTCTTAATAACTAATTTTGTTATATATAATCTTGCTATGTTAAAGTTAAAACCTTCCTTTTTAATTAGACAAAAGGGGAAATGTTGTAGAATAATACTTTTGTTCACTATGAATATGCATTACTCTCATTGGCTAATAAAAGCTGGCCCATAGCCAGGCAAAAAGTATAGGTGGGGCGATTAAATGGAGGATGCTGGGAGAAAGAAGGACAGAGTCACAGAGTCAAGAGAGGAAGATGCCAGCCAGGTGCTGGGGAAATAGGACATGCAGAAAATGAGATAACAAGCCATGAGCCACATGGCAAAGCATAGATAGAAATATGATTTAATTAAAATGTAAGAGTTAGCTAGTAGCATGCCTAAACTATTGGCTGGGCATTTATAACTAATATAAACCTCAGTGTGGTAATTTGAAAGTGGTTCCCTGGACAGGAAAACTCTGTCTACAGTAGTTCTTTGTCAAGGGGCAGGAACCCTTGAAAATTTCCATGTTAACACTTCAATTGATAATTCCATTGTTCCAGTCTTGTTTATGCAGCCATGTCTAAGAGAGACTATTTCACAACTTCCTGGTATTCTGTCTTTCATAGTCTTTCTGCCCCCTCTTCTATGATATTCCCTGAGCTATAGATGTAGGAACTATGCTATAGTGTAACCATGGGAGCTTTGTTCCCTACAATCCATTGATCATTGCATTGTGTCCAGTTGTGATTTTTCTGTAACAGTCTCCATTTACTGTAGATATACCAGTGATACATCAGACAGAAAGTTAATATTCAGAATATAGAAATAACTCAGAAAAAAATGAGTAAAGGGAACAAATGACCCAGTTAAAAATGGGCTACGGATCTCGATAGAGGTTCCCAATAGAAGAAATAAAAATGGCTAAGGAATCATGCCAAAAGTGTTCATCATCCTTAGTAATTAGGGGAATAAAAGTTAAAACAACTCTGAGATTTCCTCGTATCCAGTCACAATGGCTAAGATAAGCTCAACAGCTGACAACAAATTCCGGGAAGATTGTGGAGAAAGGAGCCCTCATTGACTGTTTCTGGGAATGCAAACTGGTGCAGCAACTCTGGGAATAATTATAGATATTCCTCAAAAAAACTAAAATAAATCCAGTATACAGCCCAGCTAGACTAAAGGATTTGACATTCTACTCCACAGATACTTGCTCAGTCATGTTTGTTGCCACCTTATTCCAGAAATTCTTTAAATCACAACTGTTTCTAAGCTAAAGACCATTCTGCTGAAGATAATGTCATGGTTCTGGGTGAAGGAGACATGAGAAGAACCTACAACACCTTACTATGCTCTGAAATGGCAAAAGTCAGCTTTTGAACAGGTGAGGAGACCTGTCTTCTATCTTCAGATGACCAGGCTCTTCACCCAATGGAGCATCTTCCTAAAAATCCATGAATTCAGGATGCTGTGAAGCTCAGATCTAGCTAAAACGTACCACTATTTCTTGTGGATATATCACCCTGCAGGAGACAGGATTCCTCTTGATTGAAGACAGATTTGTGAAAGTAAAGGGCCAAAACAAAACTTCTATAAAAAGCCTCTGTCATCCCATTCAAACTACTGAAGCTGAAATCAAAATATATCTGTGCTTCAGACATGTAACTCGTCTGTCAGCTCTTCACTCTCTTCTACTGGGGCCAAAGGGACAATCTGTTCCCAACAGCCGAAGGGATGTTTTTGTCATCTTACAAACTTGTAAGAAGAAGACAAAGGAGAAGGAGGAAGATGAATATGGAGGAGAGAAGAAGATGACAAAGAAAAGGAAGAGGAAGAAAGAAGAAAGATGAGAGCAAATATGTAGCTCTGTAAGATGAGAGATTATGGTGAGAGTTTTCAGATGCTTTTCTCTCCTTTCAATAGTTTTGGATGTTGTTTTCTTCCACACTGGGTGGGAATTTGAGTTGAAAAACTCCTATGTTATACTGACTTGGTTTTCCAGCTTGATAGACTACCTTTATCTTGTTTGAATTTAGAGCACACACTGTGGGGCTTTATGACAATGTTTGAAATACACAGTTCTTGAACTACAAAATGGAGTCTTTCAATGGGATTACTAAATTTTTGCAAACTTTGAAAGGTCCCAGTATTGTATGACAAATTACAGATGTCACTTTTTCCTGGCTCCCCCTATCAACATAGGGCAGTAGTTGATCCAACTGGTACTGTTTCCCTGGTTCCTTCATTAGCTTTTCAGCATTTTAAGACAGGTAAGTTATGTTTAGTGCCATGAAGAAAGGTATCTGCATCTCCCATAGGGTCCTCATATCAGCAAAGACAGAGTTAGAACACACATACCAGTCTAACTGAGAGGTCTAGATTGCCTTTATTCACATTCATTTTTATCCATCTACCCAGGCTTCTCCCTTCCAAAGACTGGTGTTCAGGACCCAGCAGTAGATAAAAAGACAATAGCCTTATAGAAAATCATTGAACAGCTTCACAATGGGGCAATCTCAAATCCTTACTGCTTCTTTTTATCTGCATGCTTCTGCTTCCAATCATTCTTCTTGGTCATGGGCTGATGACTGCATCTTTAACAGGACAGAAAGACTGTGGAATTTGTATCAGAGTTTACATGTGACTCTGACTCTCTGACTGCTTGTTTTGAACAACCTCCTCCTCCTCTTCTTCCTCCTCCTCCTAACATCCTTCAGTTCTATTCTTTAGTTTTTGTTTTTTTTTTTTTGTGAAATAAGAACTCTCTATGAAACCCAGGGTGGTTTGAAACTTTCAATGTAATCAAGGCTGGTCTCAAACTCATGACAATGACACTCTGCCTCAGTTTTCCAGATACTAGAATTATAGACATAATCCATGATGCTTGGCTTCATGTAGATTCTTTATTCTGATGATCACTGGATTTCTTGTTTGTACCAGAATTGCAATGTCTTCTTCATATGGTTGTAATTAAAATTAAGAAAATAAAAGTGAGGGGCATTTTATTCACAGTAGGTGATCTACTGTGATAGTGGCAGTGTTGGGAGTTTGCTACCTTGTTCTGTATTGATGTAAGGTGTCCTCTCTTCTCAGTTCATCCAGAGCAGCTATCTTAGGATATATGGTACCTTATATGTGCTCCTTAGTTAAACAGTGAGGAATACTCACAGCTTTCCACTTTGAGAAAGTGATGGAGGTGAGGCTAGTTTGACTCAGGCCATGTTTGCTTGCTCTAAAGTGAGCCACCGCAGGCAATTTCCTCTTTACTGTAGGGGGATATAAATGCCTCACCCAGGATGAGTCCAGCACATGTGTTGGTTCTAATCTCCAAATATTTCCATATGGTCTGCTGGCTTGGATTCCCAAGTATTGACTCTTCCATTTCTCCTTGCTGTGTTAGAAGAGATATGAAGAAAGGGGCAGCAAAGTTGCCAGAGAAAGTAGTTGAAGGTTTGCTGGACAGCTTTGTGAAGGCCTGGTGAGTCACTAGCAGAGCCCACCAACCACCTCTGAAAGCTTTTACACCAAGAAATATGTAGCTTGACTCTAGGAGCTGTCTTGGAACTTAAATACTTTTCTTAGGTTAATAATGGGTATTATCAGAGCTAGATCGCTGGCGACAAGTTCTTTGATCAAAATGTTCCTTGAATTTATTCAACAAAGCAGAAGCCACAGAGTAAGTCTAGAGAACAAGTTATCCACCCTTAACTGATCCACTGCAAAAGCTATAGTAAATAATAGAAAAAGCATTGGCCAGGAGTGAAGCTGTACCTCAGTCTGTATGCATTCCTTCTGGGGTTGGTGGAATAGCACTTTTTCCTCCCAGGTCTCAGATATTTCCCCTCCAAATGTGCATATCCATTATGATCTCAGAACAACTCTAGTTCAACACATGTTGGTAAGTAGGAAACTAGACTCTCAAGCAATAAATACTTTCCTGATGTTTGCTGTCCCAGACACTGCAACATCCTGCTAGAATAAGCAAACAGAAAAACATGAGCAAAGCAAAGAATTGAACATTTAAAATTTGTTGCACAATATTAAAACAACAAGAGGAAATGTGTCAAAAGGAAAGCTGTGAGGAATTGCTTTGTGATTTATGCAGAAAATATGTGTCAAAAGAAGTGAGACATTGAAAGCTAACACGAAAGAGATCTATAAGCCAATGGCTCTAGGAATTAAGGAGAAACATTTGTGTTTGAGGTATATAGGCTCTGAAGAGGTAAGGAGAAAACAAGAAAACAGAAAAGGAATCTAGAGTTTCTGCCTTAAACTATGCAATTGGTGATAAAAAAAGATCCTAGGCATCTCAAATCTTCCATTTGTTACATGGACTTGGTCATTAGGTTGATTTGTATGAATATGTAAGTAGGTGTCTGTGGTGGTAATCTAATTGTATTGAAATATTATTTTGATTTGTACTGAAATATTAATTTGATTGTATGTTAATAAATAAAGTTGTCTGGGGGTCAGAGCTATTAGAGCCATAGCAAGAGTGTGGCGGTGGTGGCACACGCCTTTAATCCCATAGATATCTGTGTGTTCAGGGTCAGAGCTATTAGAGCCATAGCAAGAGTGTGGCGGTGGTGGCACACGCCTTTAATCCCATAAGATCTCTGTGTGTTCAGGGATACAGCCAGCATTGGAGACATATGCCTTTAAGACCTAGGGGGCTGTACATTCAGACAGTGACGAGGCAGTCATGTGTTTGGGTTTACAACCAATGAGAAGGCAGAACAACATACTTTAAAAATACGAACCGAGAGGAAGTAGGTCTCTTTTCGCGAAGCTGGGACAGCAGGAGGAAGGGTGAGATTTTAGCTCTGAGCTCTGACCTCTCGGCTTTCTCTTTTACATTGTTTCTGTGTTTCTTATTTAATAAGACGGTTGGTTACATCTACATCTGGCGCCCAACGTGACAAGAATCCATTAAAAACTGCTTGGCTTGGCGGCAGGTCCGCTTTCCCGCAAGGGCGGCAGGCGGCCCGCGGCGGCGGCGGCAGCGGCAGCGGCGGCACACGGCGGCCGGCGGCGAACGGCTTCTTAGTCCGAGCTGCTGGCGTCCTAGTCCGGGTAGCAACTTCTAGCCCGGGCCTAGGTCTGTGAGCAGCCCACGCACGTGGTCCGAGCTTAAGGAAGCCAGACCCAAGCCTTGACTCGGCACAAGAGGGAACACGTGGCTGCATTTAAGCTTTAGCCGGCTACGCTTTCTTGTGCGTTCTCTCTTTCCTCTCTCTCTCTCTCTCTCTCTCTCTCTCTGCATTTACACCTGGGACACTAGGTGGCTGCTTTGAAAATCCCCTCGGATTTCTACTGTTCTACGCAGATTTGGTAAGTCATAATATATCAGATATTTTAAAGGAAACTATCTAAAAGAGAATTTTTTTCCACATTAAAAAACAAATGGGTTTTATGTGTACATTGGAAGAAAATTGGTTTTTGTTCGAAATTTTAGGCAGTCTGGCAATGGAACAACTATATAATATTAGTATTGGTGGAATTATGCACCTCATCACTATAATAATCCACATTTTAATATTTAAAAAGATAGTCAATTTAAGTGCCAGGATAACAGCGTTAGAAGAACTTGTTAAACCTGTAAAAATTCAGACAGAAGAAATTAACAGTGAAGTTGTTTCAAGTCGGGATCATAAGGTTGCAGAAAGAAAGCCTGTTTTCACACAGTCACCCTTAATTTATCCTGTAACAGTACAGCAGATGCCTGATCAAATGGCTACACAAAATACTTGGGCTCCAATTGAAATGTTGGATTTAAAAAGGTTTAAGGAGGCAATAGTATCTTATGGCATGCATTCCCCATATGTAAAGCAAATGTTAAACACTTGGTCAACATATAATAGGATAGTACCACAGGACTGGCGGGACCTCGCACAAGGTGTTCTGGAACCCAGCCAGAGACTTCAATTTCTGACTTGGTTTAAGGAGGAGGCTAAAAACATAGAAAAACAATGGAGGGATAAAGGAGTACAAGTTTGCCAGGATCAGCTTATGGGCGAAGGCCAATATGCTTCAGCACAAGCACAATGTTTATATGATGTCCAAACCCTAATTTTATGTCGAACGGCAGCCTTGAATGCATGGGACAAAGTTGAGGAACCAGGAAAAAAATCTGAGTCATTTACAAAGGTGAAGCAAGGCCCAAAAGAGTCTTTTACAGATTTTTTACAAAGACTGGCTTCAGCAGTAAAGAGAACGGTCTCGGATTCAGAAGCTGGTAAGGCAATAATTGAATCTTTGGCCTTTGAGAATGCGAATGCAGCATGCAAAAGAATAATCAGGCCATTAAGGGCAAGATCTGCACCTATGGAAGATTGGATTAGAGAAACAATTAATGTTGAAGCTGATGAGCATGATGATACATGGGTAGGAGAAGTAATTTCAAAAGGTTTGAGGAGTGTTAGATGTTTTGGATGTGGAAAGCAAGGACATTTGAAAAGGGACTGTAGACAGGTCATTTCCAGAAACAATGTTTCTTCAAGGAACAATGGCAACAGAATGCCCCTTCCTTCTGGAGTATGCAGAAGGTGTGGTAAGGGAAAACACTGGACCAACGAATGTAGATCAACAAAGGACAGACAGGGTAATCCTTTGCCTCAGTCTTCGGGAAACTCCCAGAGGGGCCTCAGGCAGGCCCCCAGTGCAAATCCAGTTCAAACCTTTCCGGCAGCCATAGAGGAAATGCCTGCTCTGGAGAGCGATTAAATAACCAAATGCCTATTGGAATAAATCATGCTGGTCAGAATGATGAAACAGAGAGAATAGAAAATTCAGGAGAAAACATAAAGAAAATTTTTTGGCAAACTTCTATTAATGAACAAAGACCAAAATTAACGATAAAAATAAATGGTGTTTTGTTGTCTGGTCTGGTAGACACAGGTGCGGACGTTACCATAATTGCACCAGAATTTTGGCATCCAACTTGGCCTCTTCAGGAGGTAAACGTTCAACTGTTAGGAATTGGGACATTATCTCAGGTGAAACAGAGTGCAAGATGGCTCGAATGTATAGGTCCAGAAGGACAGAGAGGAAAATTAAAACCATATGTGGCTAACATAACTATGAACCTGTGGGGTCGAGACTTGTTGCAACAATGGAATACTCAGATTAACATCCCTCCAATCTCAGAAACAAATCATAAACTAGCACATGTTACTGAGAGAAATATTAGAAGATATTGTTCTAATGAGTGGTCACCAGCCATCCATATTATACAAGAACAGGGCACAATAACTGATGATCTTCCAAAGACACCAACAGCTCTACCTTTAAAATGGTTAACAGACAAGCCTGTATGGGTCCAGCAATGGCCTTTAACAACAGAGAAACTCCAGGCTTTAGAAGAGCTGGTAGAAGAACAGTTAAATGCTCAGCATATTGAAGAATCAACCAGCCCTTGGAATTCTCCTGTATTTGTTATTAAAAAGAAATCTGGTAAATGGAGAATGGTAACAGACCTTAGGGCAATTAACAAAGTAATTCAGCCAATGGGTTCTCTACAATCTGGGATGCCTTTGCCTACTCTGTTACCAAAAGGATGGCCTCTCATAGTTATTGATTTAAAAGACTGTTTCTTTTCAATACCTTTACAAGAAAAAGACAGAGAAAGATTTGCTTTTACAGTGCCTACTTATAATAATTCTCAACCGGTTAAAAGATTTCAATGGAGGGTCCTCCCACAGGGAATGTTGAATAGCCCAACTCTGTGCCAATATTTTGTACAACAGCCATTGGAAGTGATACGTAAAAAATTTCCTAAATCTATAATTTATCATTATATGGACGATATTTTACTAGCTGACTCAAATGCAGATACTTTAGAAATAATGTTTGAAGAAGTAAAGAAAATTTTGCCTCGCTGGGGATTACAAATTGCTCCTGAAAAGATACAAAGAGGAGATTCTATTAATTATTTAGGATATAAAATAGAGCTACAAAAAATTAGACCCCAAAAGGTACAAATTCGGAGAGATAGACTACAGACTCTTAATGACTTTCAAAGATTATTTGGAGATATTTCTCATCTACGAACTATTGTTGGGGTAAAAAATGATGAACTGACTAATTTGTTCAAAACCTTAGAAGGTGACAAGGACTTAAATAGTCCAAGAGAATTATCACCTGAAGCTGAGAAAGAATTAGCATTGGTAGAAAAGAAAGTGCATGAAGGACACGTGAATCGTATTGATCCAAAGCTGGATTGCATTTTGGTTATCTTACCTTCTAGGCGTTCTCCTACTGGAATATTAATGCAGAGGGAAGATATTATATTGGAATGGATATTTTTACCAAATAAACCAAATAAAAAATTAAAAACTTATGTGGAAAAAATCTCTGACTTGATTTACAAAGGAAAATTGAGACTTCGTCAATTAGCAGGCATAGACCCAGCAGAAATTGTCGTACCATTAACTAAGGAGGACATTGAAAAATTATGGACAGAAAGTGAACCTTGGCAAAGAGCTTGCAGTAATTTTTTGGGAGAAATTAACAGCAAATATCCCAAAAGCAATAGAATTGATCTTATAAAGAGAGCTGAATGGATCTTGCCTCGAATTGTATGGCAAAAACCCATATCTGGAGTTCGTACATTTTATACAGATGCCAACAAAGAAGGAAAGGCAGGTTACAAATCAGAAAATTTAAGTAAAGTGGTTCAAAGTCCGTATAATTCAGTGCAAAAATCAGAATTGTATGCTATTCTGTTGGTATTAATGGATTTTTCAGAACCTCTCAACATAGTAACTGACTCTCAGTATGCTGAAAGAGTGGTGTTACATATTGAGACTGCAGAATTTATCCCTGATGCTTCAGAATTAACTTCACTATTTATTCAATTACAAGATACAATCAGGAAAAGGAATCATCCTTTATATATAACTCACATTCGATCCCATACTGGTCTGCCAGGCCCTCTAGCACAAGGCAATGAAGAGATTGATAAATTATTGATAGGAAATGTGCTGGAGGCCTCAGAATTTCATAAAAAACATCACGTTAATAGTAAAGGTTTAAAAAAGGATTTTTCCATAACCTGGCAACAAGCCAAAGAAATAATAAAGAAATGTCCTACTTGTTCCTTCTACAATCAGACGCCATTACCAGCAGGATGTAACCCAAAGGGTACTCAGAGAAATGAAATCTGGCAGATGGACGTGTTTCACTTTGCAGAATTTGGAAAATTGAAATATGTACACCACACTATCGATACTTATTCAGGATTTCAATGGGCAACTGCTCTGAGTTCTGAAAAAGCTGATTCTGTAATCACTCATTTGCTAGAAGTTATGGCCATCATGGGTATACCTGCACAAATCAAAACTGACAATGCTCCATCATATGTCTCTGTTAAAATGAAACAGTTTTTTGCTTATTACAATATAAAGCATATTACAGGCATACCACATAATCCTACAGGTCAAGCAGTTATAGAAAGATCAAACAGAACTCTAAAGGATATGCTAAATAAACAGAAATGGGTAACAAAAACCCCCAGAAATAGACTGCATAATGCTCTTCTAACTTTGAATTTTCTGAATGCCAATGAGAAAGGAACAACAGCTGCAGAGAGACATTGGATAATAGAAAAAACTACAGAATTAAATCAGCCTATATACTTTAAGGATGTGCTGACCTCAGAATGGAAACCAGGGTATGTATTACATTGGGGACGTGGTTTTGCTTTTGTTTCTACAGGAGAAGATAAGCTGTGGGTACCATCAAAATTGATAAAGGTTCGATTTGAACAAGAGAGACCTCTTAATTAGAGGAGGTGATAGTTCATCAACCAGCATGAACATCCAATTTAAACTAACTTGTATCAATAAAACATGCCTTTTCATTTCATCAGATAATAACTTGCCAAAAAGGAACATCCCCAAAATTAGTCTTGGGGAAAAGTTTTTGTTTTTGTCTTTTAGGAGAATGAAGGTTAAGGAATCTGAAGAACACTGGACAAATGAGACAACTGAAGAAAAGGGACAAATCATCTATCCCAAGAAACAGAGTGAAACGGTGTATGGGTATATATTATCTAAAAAAAAAAAAATTTATGTCTTCCTAAATGTTTGTTTCTGCTTTTCTCTAAAGATTTAACACTATTGGTCTTCTAACAGTCCCAGTTCAATTAAAATTTAAAGCTGACTTTGGAGTTGGAGAATGGCTCTCTCCTTCTTTAAAATCAAGCATGTTGTTAAAAGGAAAATGCAAACTCCCTGTATCATGCCAGAATAAGAGCCATTTCTGCTATGGTACAGGACAAAAGCAAAATTAATTAAGGGACTATTCTATTACTAATCTCAACTCTTTGATTCTATTCTGATTCTTTAAACTGTTCTCAAAGTATAAATTTTATATCAAAATTTACAAGATTAATATATATATATACATTTTAAACTTTGTTAAGATATGAATGGTCACATAGAGTACTAACTAATTCTAGAAAAAAAGGCTAGCTGCATATATATGTTTTTGTGTTCGAGTCTCTTATCAGTTTTCTGCAGGAAATCACGGCCAGGCCTAATATCAACTGAAGTCTCCAGAAAGAAGATGGGGCCCCACAACAACAACAATTCCACGTGGACAATAATAATATCATTAAGCTGACAAACATCATCCACAGATCAGCTTTGAACTACAAGGTGCTCAGAGCAAATTTGAGATGACTAGCTGAGATGATCCAGTCTCAAAGACTACTTGAATAAGGACTTGAGATAAACCCTCAACTTTGGCATTATACACAGACTGGATAATGAAGGATATAGTTACCTCTCCTAGAATTTGACAAGTAACCTAAAAATTTTCTTTCAGGATAAAGAAAACTTCGCCCATACCCAGCAGGAAGCAATTTTAAGAATACGACGCCCACATTCCCAAAGAGGTGGTGTGGGGCGGGTGGTTTTTTGGTCTTTTTAATGGGTTTTGGGTCTGGGATAATTTTCAGTATTTAGGGGGGTTGGTTACAAGTTATTGTCAAGGGTTAGGAAAAAGGCTAAGCAAAGGAGATTAGATTTAAAGTTCTTGTTTAAAAAAAAAAAAAAGAGAAAGAAAGAAAAGAAAAAGACAATTACTAGTTTAAAATACTTTACATTGGATTGAATTGTTTTATATTGTACACAAATTTGAAACTGATATTGTTAGAAAATGCTATATGTATATTTCTAATTGTATTTATTCCATCCATTTAACAATGTAATGCAAATTTCTGATTCTTGAATGTTATTATTATCAACTATTAGGATATAAAGAAATGAAAGCTAGTAGTTAGACATTATCATAGAACTTGTAGTCATATTAGATATGTTTTAAAAATTGAGCAGAGATGTTTTAGACAGGTCATCTTCAAACCCTTCAGAGATCTACAGAATATGGCATTTAAAATGTTTTAATAACTTAGAAAATTTTTCTTTTTTGAGACATGTCGGCTCCTGGCAGTACCAATCTACTTTAGAGAAAATATGGGCATTGAAGAAACTGCATATGGAGTCAACTTTCATTCTGGCAAAAGTTAGCCACTGGACAACAAAGTATCATCAAATCAACAGGACAAAATGGACAGACAGATCACGAAACAAGGGACTACTGATTCTTGCCAAAACAAGTGTGGTTATGGCTTTATCAAAAGGCATCTTCTGAGGCCAGGACAATATGGCCCCATCCCTGAAGTGGCCTTCGCATCCGGAAAAGGTACGGTGCCCTTTTCTTCGAAGGCAGCTTAACAGGCAGAGGGCCGATGGATTCTGTTGTACAATGGAACAGCAGCTGAAAGCTCATGCCTCTCAAAAGTAGACTGGCATTTAATAGAGGGATGTGGAGAAGAAGGGGATGCTGAGATGAAGCCATATATACACAGCCAAGAAGAATGGACAGCTGAATTAAAAAACTGTCAACAATTTCCAGAATTTAAAATCCTGAATCATGACAGGACACTAGTGGAATTCAGGTGTTTCTGGTACGTGAACTGCTCTCACCCAATGTGAGGTTGAACTGTTGACCTTGTGTACATCCTACTTCACAAATGAGTCTGTCAGATACACTAAGCTTATAGGCTGAAGATGATGCCCCAACACTGCGGAGAAACCTCAGGTGACTGCCCAGGCAGCTGGCTGTTTCTGTCAACTCACAAAATTTTTTTGGAAGTTGCTTGCATGCACTTCCTGTTTTTATTTTTGTTAGCTAATATTATTCCCTTCTTGGGTCTCTGAGGGAGTTGAAGATTAGTTAGTTATGGTTGAAGATTAGTTAGTTATAGTTGAAAATTAATTAGGATAGAAAGTACATTAGATACATCTTGGAATTATCAAAATAGGATAGATAATGGAATTATTTTCTCTGATTCGTCAAATACCTGTTTAGGTATTTATTACTTGTATATATTGTATATAGTTATTGTACTTTTGTATATAGTTTTTCTTTTGTTAGTCATAACCTTTTGCTTTTTTTCTTTTTATTAAAATAGAAAAGGGGAAATGTGGTGGTAATCTAATTGTATTGAAATATTATTTTGATTTGTACTGAAATATTAATTTGATTGTATGTTAATAAATAAAGTTGTCTGGGGGTCAGAGCTATTAGAGCCATAGCAAGAGTGTGGCGGTGGTGGCACACGCCTTTAATCCCATAGATATCTGTGTGTTCAGGGTCAGAGCTATTAGAGCCATAGCAAGAGTGTGGCGGTGGTGGCACACGCCTTTAATCCCATAAGATCTCTGTGTGTTCAGGGATACAGCCAGCATTGGAGACATATGCCTTTAAGACCTAGGGGGCTGTACATTCAGACAGTGACGAGGCAGTCATGTGTTTGGGTTTACAACCAATGAGAAGGCAGAACAACATACTTTAAAAATACGAACCGAGAGGAAGTAGGTCTCTTTTCGCGAAGCTGGGACAGCAGGAGGAAGGGTGAGATTTTAGCTCTGAGCTCTGACCTCTCGGCTTTCTCTTTTACATTGTTTCTGTGTTTCTTATTTAATAAGACGGTTGGTTACATCTACAGGTGTCGTAGTCTAGGCTTTGAATATTGTATAATAGAATGTCCCTGGTGGTCAGACAAGCAGCTCTGCTAAACAGAGCAGTGGGTGCCCAGACACCTTGCAAGTAGAGAGTAGTGAACTACAATAAGCACAACCAGGGGGATTTCTCAGTTGGAATTTGCACAAACCAGAAATATTCTGGGAATGAAATCCTGGAAAGGTGCTTTTGTCTAGTCAAGTTGATACATAAGGCTACTTTACTGCATGTTTCCTGATTGGGCTCTGTTCTAGACCTAAATGTCTTATTCAGAGGACAATAGAATCCAATAGATGTGGGGCCCTGGTAGCCCTCCCTGGCTCCTTAGTGTTTCATGCTTCTTTGTTTTCCAACTCTATTTCAGTGTTTCTGGCTCCTGTCTACCCAGTATAATGTCATCCTTAAAATGCCCTATTGGTCCTCTAGGACTAAGCTAGTTTTTTCTACCACACCCTCCTGTGCACTTGCCTCTTGGATGACAACTGCTTCGGGCTACTATTACAACTGCTCTTTTTGTTACTTTTGCTGTTTGATGGTTTTGTTCCTCGAGAGACATTTATGTTCAACTCTATATGATATTATTTTCCTTTCTCTTCCTATTCCATCAAATAGAGAAGGCTACAAGAACAGCATGCAATGTGGCTCCAGGGGACCCATTTGTTCAGAGTACAAATCCCACTTGGACCTCACAGAGGAACATGTTTAAGATCTAGCTTTTGTAAACAGACCCTTGAATCTCAGCAAGAGGATTTGAAAAGTCAAACACTCTGGGGCCATGACTATAAAAGTAAAATTACAAGGCTTGGGAACCTTTCCAGAGACAGGCTTATTTCAAACATTGCTATCTCATAGGTGTTATTCTTAGCAGAACCTAAGTTCACATCAGCTTCCAGTTCAACATCCATCTGCAATGGGAGTCTTACAATAGCTTCCCTAGGCTACCAAAGAGGCCATTACATAACTCGGAGTATCTCCTCTCCCCTCCTTTCCTTTCATGAGTTCTAAACTTCCTCTCACTACAAACCTCTCATACATTTCTTTGTGGATTTGACTCACCAGATGTGCATGCTTTCCCAGGTGCATTACTAGGATCCAGAGACTATAGAAGTGGACCCAGTGAAGCCCGCACACTTCAGAGCTCACAAATAAGATAGAAATACTTTAATCCCAGGAGACTGATGTTGTGATGCAGATGTGATAGCAGAAGTTATGATGCAGGAGCACTAAGAACGCATGGCAGGGAAAGGAAAGTTCTCTGGAGACATGAAAAGCAGTATTTAAGCCTTCATTGAAATGATAGGTGGAGAATTTGTCTGGCAACTGGACAGCCTTATGGAATGAGACACATCACATACTCTGAGGATTCTGGCTAGGGATGTGGGTTCATGTCCCTACACTCTCAGGTCTGTGGAGATGTGACATACTTGTGTGTTCATGTTTTATTTTCCTTGCTATTTCCTGCAGTTCTTCTAACTGAACTCAGTAACAGTGATAGACAGCTCAGTAAAATACTCATGGGCAAAACTTGACTCTGCCACTTACTACAAAGTTATCATGAGAATGTTTATTGACACTATTATAAAGCAATAAAAACGTTGTTCATGACCACTGTCAAGTTTTACTCTGTGACTGATGGTGCAGTGGGTTTGTTCACACCAGCATCATCGCAGGCACACATTTAGTATATTGCATTAAGTTCTTATAAACTCTATAGCTTCAATAGACTATAAAAATATTGACATTTATTTATACACAGATTTCAGAAGGCATTTTTTTTGAGTTTTTTTTTCCTTCAACCACATGGGCCCAATGATTGAACTAAGGTTGTCAAGATGACAACAGACACCTTTACCTGCTGAGTCATCTTGTAATTCACATTTTAGGTCTTTTAATGCTTTAAATTAACACATGATATCTGCATGTATTTGTGGGTACTTTGTGAGATTTTATATAAGTACTCAATGTGTACTGATCAGTTCAAGATAAGTAACAATATTCTCTCCTCAGTTAATTTCCATATACTGCTTTTGTCTGATGAAACTAGAGCTAATAACAGTATCCCCACCAAACCCCCTGTAATGGTTCTGTGGACCAATGGAATACAATTATGCAGCATTTAGAATACTGATGGTTTTTGGTGAATTCTGTAAACATGCTCATCCTGAAGAAGACATTTTCTTCTTTCACTTGATATGAATACAAAAGAGGTGTCTTAGAATTAAATTCACAATGATTATCGCATTCTCTGCACTGAAAAGCTCTCCAAAAGGCATTGTGACTTTGAGTGGGTCACCTCAAGTCTTGGAACTTAGCCCACATTTTTCAAGGAAAATACCCACCACAGCTTAGGCACTCTTTATACTCTTCAAAAACATCATCTCACTTTATCTTCCCAATTGTGCTGAGGAGTAGGTTCTATTGTTTACCCTGTTTTTGAAACGGAGTAAAATGAGGTCCAGGCTATCTCCTAGAATGATGAGTCAGCAATTGTAGGACCCTAGAGAGGGCTAGAATGAGGGCTTTTATTCTGACATGACTTTTGAGGGGCTTTATAGACAATGATTTATTTCTACTGAATTTATTTGAAAATGGTTAATATTATTTATTCATCAGATCAGACCTTGCACTCTAACTCACAAAAATACTCATTAATTTGTCTTATTGTATCAGTGTTCCAGCTAAGAGGAGTTATTAACCTGTGGATGCTGTAATTGTTTGTGTCTTCTTCCATTAATCTGTATTGCTTACCTGCAGGTAGGTGGGTGGGTAGGGGAAAATGGTGAGCATGCTCACATTTAAATGTGGCTACAGGGATTTTCTACAAGTATTCCCACCAGAACTAAATCCTTGAAGATGTCCCATGGGATCACATAGACTACCACAGGAGAGTTAGAAAGAGCATCAATTCCAACTTGTATATAACTTCAACCAAGAGCATTCACTGAATTTTTATCAGACAGAAAGGTAAGTTGTTGATGACTTCATCATGTCTTTCCTAAGAGATATTGAATGTAAGCCCCACAGCCCCATTCCCTTACCCTTTTCTAGTTGCCTGTCTTCTGTCAATCAGTTTAGCTTTGGACTCCCTGGACCAGATGAATTCTAAGATTTGGTTTAGATCTGAATTTGTGCTCTTGGACCATAGCATCTCTTTACAGTGAATTCCACAATTCATCTTAACTGTATTATTTTAACAACCAAAAATACCTCACTTATATAATTTACCTTGGGGTAGGGGTAAGGATACTACTGCCTCCAGTCTGCTATATAAAGCGATACAGTCTGCCTGGCTGTCTATATAGCTTTAATAAAGATGTATTGGAATACAACCCAGTCATTTGTTCATGCATTGTCTGTGACCATTTTCATTCAACAATGACAGAAGTGCTCATGGCACAAGCTTCATGGCCACAAAGCCCAGTGTTATTAGCTATTTGATGCTTTTGTGACAATGCTAAATAACCCCTTGCCTTAGTGCATGAATTTTATACAATCTATAAATATAACCCACTTCACATAGACTTCACTTCACATTGGGAAGCAGTGTGTTAAAGTATTTAAGACTGAAATATATGGAATCACATGGCTTTTAAAAGATTTTAATTTATTTTAACTCAAATATTGTTTTAAACTATACATTTTAATAAGGTACCATTCTAGCTGCTTTAACGAAGCTATGGCAAAACATTCTGACCTGATGTAACTGAGGGTAGAAAATAATTTATTTGGTTTATTCTTGTAGGTCACAGACCATCCATGAGGGAAGTCAGGACAGGAACTCAAGGCAGGCCTATTTGCTATTCCACACTGCATTCTAAAAAGGGGGCTCACTCACACCTAAGGAAGCACAGCAGAAACCATGGGTGAGCACTGTTTGGTGACTCCTTTCTAGACCCATGTTTAGCTAACTTTCTTACACAGCATAGGACCACCTCACCAGGGAATGGCACCTCCCACAAGGGAATGCTTGCTCCTATATCAATTAACAAGCAAGATAATCCCCTACATGACGTGCATGCTCATAGATGAATCTATCTGTCCTGAGGAATCCTTCAGTTCAGACTGCTTTCCTAAAAGAATCTGTTGTGTCAGATTGACAGCTAAAACTGCCCAGTACAAGTATTATGTGATGTTTGACACAGATTTGCAGTCTATAATTTGTAAATGGGGGTGAACATGTCTAATTCTTTGAACAATTATCACTTCTCATGATGAAAATCGACCAAATCCTACTTATGGCTTTTTGAAATATACAGTTGCTAATTGCCATCTGTACTCACTCCAATGGACATTTAGATTTTATTAAAGTGTAATCCTTTTACAGTTAGAGCAACCTTCCAATTCATCCCCTCCCCACTCTCCCAAGCCTGTAGCAGCCAACATTCTATCCTAAGTTTCTATGAGATCAACTCTTAGAGTCTACATATGAGAGATCAGATATGATGTCTGGTTTAGTTCAGTTAATATTATGACTCCCATGGTCCATCCATATTGTCACAAATGACAGGGAATCATCTTCCTTACAGCTGAATAATGTTTCATCATACATGTGTATCACACTATCTTGATCTACTCATCAGTTGATGGACACTTAGGTTGTTTCCATTTCTCAACTATTGTGAATAGTGCTGAAAGAAGCATGGAACTATACACATCTTTTCAACATACTGATTTAATTTCCTTCAGATACGTCCCCAGAACTAGTATTGCTAGATCATATGGTGGTTCTATTTTTAATTTTTTTTGTGGAACCTCCATACTGTTTTCCATATGGCTATGGTAATTTGCATTCCCACCAGCAGTGTGAAAGGGTTCCCGTTTCTCTCCATCCAGCAGTTGTTATCTTTAGTGTTTTTCATAACGGCCATTCCTCACGGGGGTGAGCAGAGAGCTCACTGTGGTTTTGTTTTGCCTTTCTCTGATAATTGATGACATTCAACCTTTGCTAGTGGCCCATTGCCCGGGGAATATATCCCTCCAGTACACCGTGGAAGACAGAGAGAAGCACAGACATGTGCCAGTTTACTACTGACTCTCCCAGACCCAGCTCTCCCATTCATGCTATGCTACATACTCATCACTCACTTCGCTCTTTCCTCTGCATTTGGGTTTCCTGCCTCCTCAATAGTGGGTCTGTGTTTGAAAGTCAAACCTAGACTGAACAGTCCAAGTACTGGGGGGGTACATGGATAATGGATAACCAGTGCTTGATTGATGCTTTAAAAGCTAAAACTGCATACAGTTGGTGCTTAAGGGCATTTGAAATGCAAAAGGACATCCCAAAGTTCAGGAACCCAGACTTCCTGGGTATATCCTCCTTGGAAAGAGCCACCACCACCACCCTACATTTTCCATCAAGTTGTCACCCTTTGATTGCCATGGGCACTGCTTTTCTGTCTGATGGTAATTGCTACTGCTGCCTGAGAGCTGTCATCCCTGAAAAAGCACTGCATCCTGACTCAGGATGCAGAGGGCGGTGGCATGTGTGTTACAGCAAAGACAAAGACTAAATTGTTTATTGACTGTCTTCAGAAAAATATACCAGATAGGCCTATGCACTTAGCAGATGGGCATCTGGCTGGATGACGAATACTCATGTTGTGTTTGAAAATTAAAAAAAAAAAAAAAGGAACCAATGGGGTAGAAGGTGTGGAAAATTCTCCCTCCTTATTTCCTGAGTGTGGAAAACAAATCCTACCCCCACCCTTTTCACTTGTTCAAGAGAAGTCGGCACTTTGGAGCCAGTAAATCTGCTTGGCAGGTAATCTGCTACCCATCCGCCAGCTGCTTCATTGGCAAAAGGCGCATCACCATCTCCATGGCAACTCACAGGCAGGCAAAGGGCATGCAGGCCTGGCTTGAGGCCAAGGTAATCCGATGGCACTGGGCTTTGTTAATAGAAAGAGAAAAGCGGGCCAGAGCCACTTGCCTCTGCCTTTGCCAGTAAAGGCTGGACGGGAGCAGAGAGCAGAGCTAATTAACCCGCTGGACCAGCTGTTGGCTGCCGCTTGCCAAATCCGACAAGTGGCCAAGGTTTGTCTATTCCTAACCCTTGTCGTCTTCCAGGGAGGCTGGGCCCTGGGGGAACAAGGGCCTTTTCTCAATGATGTCATCTTGAGTATTTGTAGAATTTCCTCTTTGTGGGAAAGTTCTCTGGCAAAGTATAAAGAGACTTGACTTCCCTCGGAAGACCCCTTGGCCTTTTGAATGCTGAAGTGATTTTTCTAGATGAGAAACAAATCTGGGATTATAGGGAGAAGCAGGATGCTGGGGGTGGTGGGATATCCGTGCTGTTGGCCGTGTGTTGTATTGAGTCCCATCTGAGACGTCTTTCATTCACCAACATTGCCTAAAAGATCCCATACTCTGCAGAATGATTAGTAAAAATGAATTGTTTTGAAAAGTCCACATTACCAGGGAAAGGAAGCTAAGACATACTAATTTCTGACAGGCAATCCACCTGTATGTAACAACTGCACCCAAAGGCAGAGATGAAAAAATTGAATCTGCAAGGTCAGGGAGCTACAATGGAGGAATACAGCTTCACCTAGGTTTATCTCACTGAAGACTACATTTGATCAAAACCACAGCTTTCCTCCTCTTTCTCCTCTTCCTTCTCCCCCTCCTCCTCATTGTTGGCCTACACTAACCACCCACTGGTACAGGAACACTAACATCCTGAAGAATATTTTGTTGTTTAGGGATAAATGACCTGACAAAATATTTTTATGACTCAGTCAGCATGCTCATGATAAAAAAAATTACAAGCCTAAACAACTTATATTTGCATCAGCTCTAGTAAAGATAATAATCCCACATTGCATCTTGGTTTTTTGAGACACAGTTTCTCTGTATAGCTTTGTGCCTTTCCTGGGACTCACTTGGTAGTCCAGGCTGGCCTCAAACTCACAGAGTTCCGCCTGCCTCTGCCTCCCGAGTGCTGGGATTAAAGGCGTGCGCCACCACCACCCAACGCAAAATATATGTTTTAATCTCATTTATTTAGGAAGGCAATTAAGGCTTAGGGAGCATGAAGGGGATAAGTATAAATAAAGTACATGATAGACTGGTCCTCACTGCAAAATCAGGACTGTAATGGCTACATATGTTTGCAACCTTGAAGCCATAAAAAATAAAAAGCTAGTGTATGTCTGGGAGGGAAAGGAGGATTCCCATGATTGAGAGATAGAAAGAACATGAGAAAGGGCAGTGGAGATAGTTAAACAGGCTGACCCTTTGCCCCTGGACGTCCACCCACAACGAGGAAATATGAAGGTCTGATCTCTGAAGCTAGCTTATTTTTTCCTGGATGGAAATAGTCCTTCCAGTGGGAAAGAGGTCGAGAGAGAGAGAGAGAGAGAGAGAGAGAGAGAGAGAGAGAGAGAGAGAGAGAGAGATTGATTCTAGGACTGTCTGTGGCTTTGGCTTGTAGCATTTGCATCATTTCTAGCTGAGGAAAGCTAGTCCCAGATTATTATTGAGCAGGCACCCACTTAAGCCCAATTATTCTATCATTGTCATCCCATTTAATGCTTATTATAACTTTATAAGTCTCCTGCCACACATGAAGAACTGAGTTGCAGAACACAGTGCAATGACCTACTTTAAGGACAAACTGGAACAAGAAGGCACATCTCATTCCCCTGTGTCATTGTTATCCTTGCTTTCTGGGAGACACCATACAGATCCTTACACAGTTCCAAGAAGGGGGATGAAGAAACTGAATGTGCCTAAACCTGGGTACATGCAGTCAGAAGCTGAACAGAGACAGGTGTCCAGAAAAAGGGGGGGGGGTACTGAATAGTAATTGGGAGCAGGAGTAGTCAATCCATCTTGGGTTCAAAGATCCAGAATGGGGCTGAAAACAGGTAAGTTTAGGGAGGCAGCAAGAGATAAAGAACAAAATCATGAATAAATTGTGGGAATTATAAATTGCCAAAAAAAGATACTTACAGACTCCTGGTGTGAGGGGAGCATCTACAGGGCAAAGGGCTTGGGCAGTAACTGCACTTGGGTTTTATTTTCCTCTGTGATAACATTTTTATTAAGCATTTCATTCATGCATAGGATAAGATTGAATATACCCCCAGTTGATTAGATCCACGCCATTTCTTCCCGTCCAATTTCTCCTCTATATCCCCTCACCCTTCCCTCCCAATTTCATGTACTCTCTCTTTTTAAAACCCACCGAATGTACTCAGCTGTGATACATTTAAACTTAGAGACCATCTTCCAAGAGTCACACTATGTAGATAGAGTTACACAGACTTCTCCTGGTAATCCTGTGAAATGATTGTTATTATTGATCTCCATTTTAGGAGGACAGAAATTGATGCAGAGGGTAGTTAAATAACCTTCCAGGGCTTCTTTAGTATACAGGCATAAGACAATTTGTATTTGCTATGTCATTATCTACTGGCTAGGAAGAGCTGGGATGTGGCTTACCTTGGTCTGTTTCACAGTTTCTGTTAAGGCTACAATTAAGGGGTCTCCTGAGACTGAGACTACATCTGAACATTTAACTCAAGAAGGCTCTCTTTCCAGGTTAACCCATGTAACATTTGGTATAATTCAACTCCCCACCCAAGCCCTTGTTCTTCACTGGCTGTTGATTACAATCACCCCAATTCCTTGTCGCATGAGCCTTTTCCATGGAATAACTTGAATCATCAAAGCCAATGAGCCACATCGTGATACAATATTTTGTAATCTAGTTGTCAAAATGTCAACTCACAATACTGTTTAAAGGAGAGTAATTTAAGGGAAGAAATCCAAGAATACCAAGATATGTTGATCAACTGCAGACATTTTAGAACATCTTAACCGGTTTAGAACATCTTAAGTGGTTCTTAACCTGTGGGTCATGACCACTTTGGGGGTCACCTAAGACCATCAGAAAACACAGATATTTATATTATGATTCATAACAGTAGCAAAATTACAGCTATTTATTAGTGTGGAAAACAATTTTATGGTTGGGGTCATCACAGCATGAGGAACAAACAGTATTAAAAGTTCTCAGCATTAAGAGTTTGAAAATCACTGTTTTATAAGCTCTCTGTCTCAACTTTCAGCCTCAAGAAGCAAAACTAAGACTCTCATCTAATTACTTTGTTTTCAGAGCTATGCTCTTAGTCTATGCTCTTAACCACCAACCTGACACTCACCAATCACACAACCTTCAGCTAATGCTTTGAGGATTCCTTGTGGGGTGATTCCTGTGGTTCAAATTCCCCACGTTGTCTTCTGGGCCCACTCCCTATGTGCACAGGACATTGAAGAAATACCACTTTGGGTCACTGCTTTAGAATCGCAGAATGAAAAATGCAAGATAGAATGTTTTGGATCCAGTACATTTCAGATTAACCTAGTGGTGATGAGAGACCTGGGTTCCAGCTTGTGTTCTTAAAGAATCTATAGCTCACTGTTTGGCTTTTAGCAATTTCTCTTAACTCACCAGGAATTAATTCCCTTAACTATCAAAGGAAAGGCTTTAATCATATCCTGGACATGTCCTGGGACTGGTTTCCGAGCTTGCTTCTCCTTTGCATCTGTCAGAGAGTTTTCTGTGTAAACTGTAACCTTAGGAACATTCTCTGAATCTGCAGTGCAAGCTATCCTAAATATGGCAACACTAAGCCATTTCCTGTCAAGTTTCCTTGGAAGCATAAAAAAGCAGAGATGGTGACTTCTCAGCTAAGCACCCTCTCCCCCCGCACACATACGCACACACACACACACACACATCTATTTGAAGGAGGATGGGATGGGAACACTGTGTCAGACAAGAATGAAAACGTACCACACAAGTGGAGCTCTCTCCTAATCCAAACAAAATGACTAGGGTGGATGGTCAGAGCCCGAACAATTTTAATGCAGGCATGAAGATAGGCCACACAGTTAGATCAGAATTTAAATAGCCTCACTTCACATGCATTTTCCAGCTCCCTTCACAACTCCTCAGAAACATCCAAATGTTCCATTTTTGGGAAGCAGATGCCCCTGAAAATGAAGACCATTCCTCCATTGTCTTTTCCTTTCTACATTCTCCACAGTTAACTGCTTGCACTCCAGGAATGATCTTGGCAAATGATGCATGCTTTATAGAGGGAGGGAGAGTGGCCCACTGTTTTGGCCTTATTCTCTTGCAGAATGACATAACTTGGTAAATTAATGCTTATGGGAGGGGCTGAAGCAGTGGTTACAAGAGAGAACAGATGTTTGTCAGCAGCTACCTGAGGTCTTCCTTCCAGCCAGTCAGACTACCAAGTGTCAGTTTGATGCCAAGCACCATTCTAGGTACAAGCCCAGAATGAGGAGTGAACAATACACTTCTTATGCCAATAAAAGTTCTGGCCCATGTTTAACTCGAGTGGGTTAGTCTAGTCATATTGCTCCTTTGGGATCAGCTAAACTCTTTTGAAATTTATTTTTTTTAATTTCATATATGTGTATTTTATTTACATTATTTACATCATTCTCTCCCTCTCCTCCCTTCATCCTCTCTCATGTCCCCTTCCAACCCAACTATTTTCAAACCCATGGCCTCTTTCATTATTACTGTTTTACACACACACACACATACACACACACACACACACACACACACACACACACACACACACACACACACACATCATCTCATTGCAGAAACTCTGGTCTTCTGGTCCCTACAATCTTTTGTGGACCCTTTTCGGCAATGTCCTCTGAACCTTAGGTGCAGGTGTTGTTTTGTAGATGTATTGATCATAGCTGGGCACTCTATGGTCAGTTGTCTGAAATTTGACCAGTTGTGGTTTCCTATAAAGACCACTCTCTGCTGCGAAAAGAACATTCTTGGACCAGCATAAGGCTGGGCTGGAAGATGGCAGTTGAGAGTTTTGCTATTCCAATGTCTCATAAGGTTGGGTTACTTACTTTATTACACATGTGACCTGAAGAAAGGTTTAGGTTTGCTACTAAAGAAAGCAAATATTGTACCTGAAAATGTGGGACCAATGTGCTTGTCCAAAGAGTGAGGTGAGATTGTGAGTGGCAAATGAGTTGGAAGGTAAGAGTTCAGATTGTTGTGCTCAGGAATATAACATAGATGAAGCAAGTTGTTCAGAATCAAGCCAGGGAAGAATGTAAGGATATTAATACATATGGAATATGCTTGGTAGTCAGCATGGTAGTTTCATCCTAAGGGATTTTCTTGGCTAAAACAGTGAGTGGCCTACAGAGACCCCTCCCTTCCTCAGTCATTTTCTGTCACATGAATTTTGAAATATTGCATTTGTGTGTTGCTTTTGAAAAATAAACTCATATATATTCATTCTTGTGTCTTCTCCTTACTTACCCTTTAGTACTGTGCTTCATACATCAGTTCAAGTGAATTCAAAAATACTTGCTTATCTCCTAAAATGTATCACAAGTGCCTCTGTGACTACATTTGCCTAGGCAGTTTCATTCCAGGTTCTAATTTTATAAAATGTCTTGGGAAAAAAAATTATCCCAGTTACTTTTCAATTGCTATGACAAATCATCCTAACCAAGGCAACTTATAAAAGAAAACACTTAATTTGGAGATCATGATTGCTGAAGTTAGAGTCTATGACTTTCATGGCAGAAAACATGATAGCAGACCAGCTGATATGGCACTAGAGTAGTAGCTGAGAGAGCTTACATCTGATCCATAAGCATGAGACAGTGAGAGCTCACTTGGGATAGCATGGGCTTTTGAAAACTCAAAGTGAATTCCCCACGACACATCTCTTCTAACAAAGCCACACTTATTATTTCCCAAACAGTTCCAACTACAGACATATGAGCCTATAAGGGCCATTCTCATTCAAACAACCACATAATTACAAATAAAGGGGAGTAAATAAGAAGGAAGAGGCCTTGAAAACACTTATCCTCTCAAGAAACTTGCATATGACTAGATATAGTACTCTGGGAGAAGGAAAGGTAGTATCCAAGCATTCATGATGCTTACATATGGGCAATGGGATGACTAAGTAACTGATTAGTGATGTGAAGATGAGTGGTGAGGTATTTTAGAAAGAAAGTTATCAGCTCAACAGAATGGAGACTATAGAAAAAAAGAAGACACAACTTCAATGGGTTAATCTTACGATTACACATAAGCATAACATGGGGAATAATGGGTCATGTGACATCCTGTGATGATGATTGTATAGAATACCCCCCCCCTCAGGAAATTACTTGTAGACTGCCTCTTTCCACTTCATGGATTTTCTAGGCTTTAGAGAACTACTACCCACAAGCTTTTACCATTTTCCAGCACAATCCAGGTCCAGTGACTAATTGATATGGGAAAACTAAGTGCTGGCCCATGTTTAAAGAATTCCAAGAGGCCAATGTAGCTCCTTCATTTTCTATAGTCAAATAGTGCTTTTGAAGACTCTTCCTTCCACCCACTCTTCCTCATTTATTTCCTGTCAACTGGCACTAATTACAAAGGCTTAACTTCAAAAGCATTGTACATACTTCCTCTCTGTCTCAGAGATGGCTTCCTGGGAAACTTCAACTATAACATCATTCAGTGGTTTCTATGCTAATCAATGTTCCACAAAATTTATGTTAAAATACAATTCTTAAGATGCTAGTATTTGGAGACAATGCCCTTAAGAGGTAGTTAGGTCATGAGAAAGAGTGAGCTCTAATGAATGAGATTAGTGGTCTCATAAAAGAGACCCTAGAGAGAATCCTCTGTTGAGGCTACAAAGAGAAGAAGGCAGACATCTATGAGAAAGTGGACCCTCATCAATCATGAAACATGCCAAATATTTGATCTTGAGCTTCTTATCTTCCAAAAGTATAAGAAATTAATCCCTATTGTTTATTAGGTATCTAGTCTGTGGTATTTTCTTATGGCAGCCTAAATGAACTAAGATACCAAATATGTTCATTGAAAGGTATTTTCGTCATTTGATAACTAGTTATTTGAACATGTGCAAGAAATCTATGATTCTACTATGGCAGTGTTTAATGGCTATTACATGACATAGTGACATGGTTGTTGCATGTATCAATTCACAACAACTTTTAATACCTACCCAAGATAAGTAAAAGAATAAGACAGTCAAACTTCCAGTATGGGTGATGGAGGGCCTCTTGAGGTCTACTCCTATTAGAAGAGATATTGACAATTGATGGCTTCTGTGGGAGAGTCAGTCTCATTTGGAAATTCGGCAGCAGGTAGGCTACCCCTCCTGTAATCTCAATGTTTATTTTCTTAGTAGTCTACCTTTTCATCATGTGGCAACCCAGTGTTTCATTCTCTCCTCACTAGAGGCACATTGGGAAGCTGCCATCTTAAAGTCAAAGGTGAGGCCCTTCCCAGGTCCCAAATCAATTGGAACCTTTATCTTGAATTTTCAGTCTCCAGCAATTTGCCAGCAATACATTTCTTTTTTTATATTTACAAATTAGACAGTCTCAAACATTTTGTTATAGTAGAAGAAATTGTTTACATAAGCACAGAGGACTATTACTGAAACTTTACCTGGGTGCAAAGAGTAATGGAACAGATACATTGTTGAAGGAAATGGAAATTTGTCACTTTCAGAAAGGATTTATAATACAGAGAAATATCAAGAATATATTTTGTGCTCATGGCTTAGACACCATTACATCAACATGATCTAGTATTTCTGAATATAAATACAGACATTAAAGAAAATATACTTAAATGTTCACTAATGATGTGCACATGATTTGTTTCTTAAGTCTGTTATCTGTGTTCAAATACTATTAGCATGCATACAGCTTGGACTTTGGTCCTTCCCACATCTAAGAACCAGTTTATCAAGATGCTGTCATCATGTGGTAGTGGATTATTGAAATTCTCAAATATCATGCTGCTACATTTAAAGTTTTGAGGAGACAGTTGGAAGGAGCCCCAATAGTCTAACTGCAATTAATGTATATAGTGAATAAAAAGAATCGATTATTATGTTCAACCTTAAATTGGAACATAAGTACCATTTGTTTATATTACATAAAATGAATAATCCAATGGGAAAAATGGAAAACTCTTATAGCTGAATTTTGATTAATAAATGTAGATAGGATAATAGCATTTGGAGTACATCACAGTAATGGCTAAAATAAAGAACACTAGTAATAAAATTAATTGGTACAACTCTAATAAGATACAGTCTATATGCATAATCTCAATCTCTACAAAGTAGTTATTAAATAAAAAGTAAGAAATTATAACTATATAGAGAAGAAATTTTGAACAAATGTTGTTATCATTAAGTCACTAAAATACCACATGAGCATCACATCAAGTACCTCCTGATGGGATGCATTGACAGAGCCCAACATGGATTAAATGGCAGCATATACAAATACATTTACCAAAAATTCATGCTTCAATAAAATCATGGGGAAATTTACACAGATTTAGGCTGAGGGACTGTTCTATAACAATTGGCACAGACTTTCAAGATGTCAAGCCATGAAAAACAAAGGAAGATTAAGGTGAGACAAAGCCCAGATGAAAGCCCCAGGTCAGAGAAGCACAGGAAGACATGACACACAGACAGAGTTAGGAGTGTATACTGGATCATGGCATGGCATGCACATGCATGCCACAGCTAGTGCTCAGTGTCAATTGTCATCCCCTGGTACTTCCACTGAATATGTCATTCCAATTCAGCTATACTGGCTAGCCAGGAAGCCACAGGTATCCCCCTGTCTCCATCTGACCTTTGCTGAGACAACAGTGGTGATTATATTCTCTCCTTTTCATGTAGGTTCTAGAAGTCCAAACTTAGGTCCCTATGTTTGTGTGACAAATGCTTTACTGGCTGAGCCAACTCCCTAGCCCCTACCCTTTACTTTAAAAAATAGTAACACTTTTCATTCAGGTAAAGTTCTCATAATGTTCTATTTATTTTAACTTTTCCATCCAGATAGTTCTTAAATATGAGTATTTGAAAGTCTTAAACTGACCAACAAGGATTGATATATATGATGAAGAAATATTCAGATGCCTATTTTGTTTTGAGAACAAAATCGCTGGCATATATAATTATATAAATTCTTTGTACACATTTCACTTTGCCTGTTTCTTTTCCTGAAATGATTTACAAATGCAATACCTTTGGGACAAACAAGTATAGAGAACTTTTTATAATTTGCTAAGGTAATTAACTTCTAAATATATTATATCTCAATTATCTGAGATTACTTTTTAATTTGAAAAATGTAATATTTTATACATCTTATTTCTGAATGCAATTTACTCACCAGCTCTATTTATTTGACAAATCTTACTCATCATCCTGGTGCAGGAGGAACTTGGCCCTCCCATTACTTGAAGGCATCTTCAGAAGTTCTGATGTTATAAATTGACCAGAGAAGCCAATATATAGACCAAACTATTGCATGCTTAACTAACATGGCAGTTATGCACTTTGGATAAAATTCTGTACATACAATATAGTGGAGGGACAAAAATAAAAATGTGCAGCCACTCTTTGTAATTTACCCCAGAATGACCTAGATGGTCTAAATTACCCTTATGAAACAGCAATCATGTTTTTTTTTTGTTATTCAAGAAAATAAACATCAAACATGATTAATAATTGAGTAGCCTTCAATAAAACAAGAACACAATAAATGAATAACTAAAATGTGTAAGTAGAAATACTTGACTAGAAAGAGCCAGTTATCAATTTACCCTGTATTCCTCCCATCAAAAATGGGATTTTGTTTTCCCCTACACACTCATCTTCTAGGTATACCTGTTACATCTATTCTTTACTTTCATCCTAGTTGTGTGTGTGTGTGTGTGTGTGTGTGTGTGTGTGTGTGTGTGGTGTAATAGTAGTAGTAGTAGTAGTAGTAGTAGTAGTAGTAGTAGTAGTAGAGTACCATACCTCTCGTAACTGTAATACTGACCCTCTCCATTCCATACACTGCAGAATTAAAATTGAGACAATTTTTGACTCAGGTTACTATTAGTAAAATATATAGGATTATATAGGATGATGACAGCTATACCTCCTTCCTTCAATCCAGCCCTCATTTCCTTCTCTTCAGTCTTTTTAGTAAGTTCACTTTCAGGAATTCTCTGCAGAGCAGCCTGTGGAGATGGTTTGAGCTGGAGGCCCAAGGTCAACGCACTATAGCTGATAGCATCATTGGGTTGGGGCAGAGAATTGTCTATGGAGAGGTTGTTCACTGTCCTTGTTCTCCTCAGTCCTTTGGTGTTACTAGTCTGGGCTGCTTTTTCTACTGTTTGACTCAAATGTACACTGATTATTTATAGATCACTTATTCAGTCCGTAGGAACTTTTCCACACACTAACACATTCTATCTCCACAAGCAGCCTGTGGAGTAATTATTATGAGCCACATTTCAAAGATCAAAACATGCAGGAGGCTCCAAAAGGTGATGGTTTATCCCAAGATCATTGGTTCATAAATGGACTGTTAAAATCTTACCAGAGAGTTTTGAGTTTTTGAACACACCATGACTCTCTCAATACAGTTATCTCCCATGTGACATACAGCAGGCATCACACACTCATGTAAATGACAGATCTGATTCTGCAAAGCAGTACATACTCAAGGTATATACTGTACCCTTTTTCCACCTGTCTCTGAAAGAGTATTTCAAGCTACAGGGCAGCTGAAGCCCAGAAAGGTATTTAAGGAGAAATAAAAGCTACTACATCTCCAGTGGTTTTCTTGGTTGGGGAAGTTGATGCAAATTGTCCTGGGAATGTATTGAGTTCTTATCTCTTTTTGTTGTGGTTTGCAATATGAAAAATGGTAAAAACAAAAAAAGAAGCTTCTTGCACAAAAAGATGGATGAGAAATGCTGAAAGGAAGAGAGACTGATCTCTATCATTCTCATCCTTGCCAAGAAGAAAAGGAAAAAACAACTGAGGATAGTAGAGAAGCAAGAAACCACTTCGAATTATAAAGTGCAGTGAACGAAAAGAATGTCAAGGCACATATTAGATGTGTTTATTTAGCAACTTTTAGGAAAATTGAGTTCAGCCATTGGAATGGCTATCTACATTTTTATTTCCATCAATGCTAAATAAGTGGTTCTTGTCAGTTTCCAAGGGCATCATTCTCAGTACTGAAAGAAACAAGAAATGCAGTCACAGACAGTACTTAAAGATCTGAAACAAGAGACCCTGCATCTTCATCTTCAGTCCACTACTGAGAGCCAGCTGGGCCTTTTCAGTGTGCACTCTGCCACCCAGATGCAAGATGTCAAATTGTCCCAGGGGTGCACGATGAAGAAAGGTACGTTTGGTCTAATCTCTCCCCATCTCGCTTGAAACTTGACCACCAGTTCACTCTTTGAACAATTGGAAAGAATAACAAATCTCAAGGGATCCCATGGAAAAAGTACTAGTTGGAGATTCAGATTGTAGTGGATGAGCCAGCCCTTGTGATAGCAGCCATGGGAAAGCAGTATATATACTGACTCTCTTAATGACTAATGCCAATCCTGGTTTTGTTTATTGCTGCTGATGAAGAGAAAGAAAATTAGTACACACAACATTCCGAGCTTAGCTAACAGGCCTCCACATTGCCTTTTGGAGTTTGTGAGGTCTCTGGGTCATGTGACTGTTTAGGTGCCCTGTGCACAAAGCAGAAGAGCTGCTTGAGCATCTCCTGCTTTCTGGGTAAACAACAAGGACTATGTCTCTGATAGTTTTCAGCCATGAGTTGCTGAAAGCTGGAGAAATGGCACGAGAGGCACCTAATTAGACTCCCTGACTTCAGTTTAGTTCTTGGATTTTGTTTTAGTCTTCAATTAGTGTGAGTATGTCCCGGGAGAAGCTATAAATCAAACCAAATGAATGCAGCACACAGGAGAAGCAGCACAAGGATTGTGAGCATGTTAGCATCTGAGTGAGCATGGACCAGACTGACTCTCCTTGGATTTCCTTATAAGGGGATGACTGACCTTAGGAATGACTTGTGAAGCTTAGTTTAGCTCAGCTCAATAGACATTTATTGAGATCCATTATCCTCTAACATCTAAGTTGGGATCTGGCAGTAATAGCTTGAGAATAGATGATAGTAATGATTGCTATTTATTTAGCACTTTCTACTTTTAGCCAGGCAATAGCAAGAATATTAAATGTGTTATCTTATTTAACTGTTTCAACAACCCTATAATGCACATTCTGTTAATATTAGAGAAGATGGAGGATTTCAGCAATTGTCTACCCATACCCATATGTCTGGAATTACAGGGAAGTCTGGATTCCAATCTAGGTCCAATTTCTTAAAATTGTGTGTGGGTCTTGTCAATTGGCTAGCTGTTGACCAAAAGCCATCTCTACACTTTTGAAAGCTCACAAGAAGGCTAAATCTCCTAGCTTGTTTGCAATTAATTCTGTTCATCTGGGCTTTCTTTCTGGTGCATCATGTGTATACATTATGTGTGTGAGCCACAAAGATTGAGGCTTTAAAGGTGACACCGCTTCCATCCCAGAACTGTATAGCATTTGCACATACTGGATACCAATGAAAATCAGTGCCAAGGGATAACACCTGAGAACCCAAGAGGAGCCTGGATGATTATTAAGTTACAGGACTAAGGAAAATCAAACACCAATCAGAGACATCATCTTTGGGCTGCCACAGAAAAGGAGGGGTTGACTTAATTTATGCACTAATATGAATAAATTATTATTTTTATCTTTGAGTAAAATAAGTCATCAGAAGATCTTAAATCCTATACACTTTTGTTTGTTTCCTGTCTGGTAGTGCTAGATTTTGAAGTTAGGACCTTGCACATTCTCATAAAAAATCCTGACATAGAGCTATATATAATATATGCATGTTTTGTGTGCTGTTGACCCATTATATGTATATTTTTAACTCTTCATTTGATTTTAGACTTTGTTTGTTTAACTGCCTTTTCTTACTTCTTTCTCTTACTAAAGCCCTCACCTCTGAGGACAAAAATTGGACTCATTTATACAGCAAGTACTCTTACTTGCTAAGCAATCTCTCCAGCCCCATGCCAACTTCCATTATAAAAGGAAAATTTGAGATAATAATACTTGCCTTGGATAAGAAAAAATAGAGATACTGTTAACTTCTCAAATCAAGGGCTGCCAAAAGTAAGATATGTTTTTCAGAATCCCTGTTAATTAAAGATCAAAATGAAGTCAGTGGATAGAGTATTTAAGGAGTCAAATTTTAGTTTATTTTGTGAAATATATATATTCTGTTTGTTCAATAGGCACAAATGTAAAAAAGTATCTTTAGGAGACAAAGGACCTAACACAAGACATGTTCCAGAGTCTGTGAGGCTGGATGGACATTCATCACATAGTTGACCAATATGACAGGGATATGACAATGTCCATGCCACCATTTCCTCTGATCTAAATGTCATGCAATTCTGAGGGCATTTAATTTTGAGTCTTTGAATCACATTTCATGACTCTACATTCCTAAGTCTATTGTGATAAAATTTTCAACGTGACTGGATTCTCTGGAAGAAAGCAGGCATACCTAGTGAATTCTCTTGTTTCAAGGACTGCTTTGTTTTGGACCCTGATTCTAATACCTTCTAGATATGTGCACTGAAGAAGTCATACACTAAACAAAAGGTTTTACCTTAGTATTATCATCTATAATCACAAATAATTATGATAATACATACCACCTTTGGGATTTGTGAAGACAAAACTAGATCTCTATTGAGCACTTAGAGTCATTCTTCATGCATCATCAGTGAGTGAAAAATGTGAACTACAAACATCACTGGACATGCCCTTGCTTTGTTCTCCCATCATCACTTGCTAGTCTATTTTATTCTTCTTTCAGGACTTTCCAATGTCTATCCCAGCAACGTGAACCACGATATATTTCTATTCTCTTGGAACATTCCTTCACCCAAAAGACAGGTAGACATGCAACATCCAAGTAGACAATGCTACAGAGTGACTGGTGAAATTTCACACATTGCAGCTGTTCTCAGTTTGGAAGAATGATCTGAGAGCAAACTAACCATGAAATATTGGCCTGACCATGTGGCCATTTCTGTGGGCCTTGGACAGATCCCTTGCCCTCCGTAATTTCCTTCCTTGCCTCTCATTTTTCTTAAGCTCAGATGCAGCCTTTGTTCCTCAAGGGCTGGATCTCATTGTAGGGACTTTGCCATGTGTAGGGACTAATGAAATTATCAGGGTTCGACTCCACAGGTTTAGTTAGATATATAGGTGATTTCTGTGTCCTATATGAAAATTTAAGGAATAATATGATTGACCGATGAAAAGAAATTTATCCAGAAATAGTACAGAGCTAAACAAGTTCTATGTATCTTTGGAACAACTAGTTTAACTTCAAGAAGTCATTGCCTTGCAAAAGTTTTCCAAATAGCCCATCTCCCAAGGCTTTCAATTAACACTTAACTTTCTTTGCTTTTTTGGGAGATTTAGTTCCACTTTCAGTTATTCTTTTTTTGTTTCATTTTATTTCTTACATAAGTTAATATTGGTCTATTATTGAAAAATACATGAACTGAGAGTACTTTTGAAAAAAATAGATTTGTTTACCTTAGGGTGTTGGAGACTGGAGTCCATGTTTGAGCATCTCCATTGGCTCAATCTCTGGGCACAGCCTAATCATGGTAGCACCAAGGTGAAAATATATGCAAAAAGATCAATGGATAGAAATGACAGGGAGAGGATAGCAGGAACAAACTAGAGTCTTAAGAACTCCATATAAGTTCTTTCCAAAGGCCATGTCCACACTGACCTACAATTTCCCATTCTATCCACCTTTTAAAAATCCTGTGCTATCTCTACACCACCATGCTGAGGACAAAGCCTCCATCACATACACCCTTAGAGGACCAATCACACATAAAGTACACATAAAGTACCATACAAGCAGATATTATGGTTATTCATCACATTCTCTTAACTCTTATAGAGTTTTCTTCTTATCCCCCACTCTTATTTTTCACTCGCCACCTGCTTTCCTTAAAAAAATTAAAAAACAAAAAACCTCTAAATTGAAAAGTATTCCTCTATAAACTAGAACTAGGATATTTCCACTGTATCCAAAATACTTTGGAGCCAGAGAGTAAGCACTATAAATACCAAGAGTTAAGTTTATTTGTTAATCCCAAAGGCCTCAAAGAAGAGAATGAAGTAAGTGCTGACAATAAGGCAGAGAGATGTAAATAAATAGAGGACCCTAGTAATCCTAACAACAGATTTGCTGATGTTCTTTGCTTGTCCTCTAGCCATTTGAGTTAAGAGCAGGTCAGCATTGATTAAAAAGGTGAAATGTCATCTATGACACCATTCAGTCACTCATTCACTCCATGACCAATGAATACTTTAGGTCCCAAGGGTAGGAGGGATTCCTACCTTCTTCCTTCCATTCTGGGATAGGAGCAGAAACAAAGGAGAGACAATGGAAAACACACACACACATAGGAACAAGTCTTGGAAGATAAGAGAAGTTAAATGATCAATAATGGGGGGGCCTGCATGGCTGGGGTACTCTAGGTGAGAAGATCAGACGCTAAGTCATTCAGCTTGAGTCATAGAAGATGAGAAAGGACCTGAAATAGGCAGGAGTAAAAACATATTTGTAAAATGAAAGGACAACTATAGCTCAATTTTTCCTGTGTCTCACCTGGTCCACAGCTGCTCAGACACAAGTAAACAAACACACAGAGGCTTATATTAATTAAAACTGCTCAGCCATTAGCTCAGGCTTACTACTGGCTATCTCTTACACTTGAACTCAGTCCATTTCTGTTAATCTATATGTCGCCACATTTTCTGTGACTTTACCTGTGTGCCATTACATGCTGCTCCCTGGATGGTGGGCTGGTGTCTCTTGACTCACCTTCCTCTTCCCAGAATTCCCCTTGTCTGCTTACCCCACCTATACTTCCTGCCTGGCTACTGGCCAATCAGCATTTTATTAAACCAGTATACAAAAGCGTTACCCCACAGCAAAAAAAAAAAAATCATTTCATTAAAAAAGTGGAAGCAGAGAATGACTCAGCTACAGACAGCTGAGGACCTTTGGGGCAGAAATGCATCTACCTAATGCCCAAGGAAAATGCTGTCACACAATCAGGGCCTAGTAGGGGAAGAGGAGGCAAGAGTTATAACCAGATGCTGAGGCACCCCTTACCTCCTTCTCTTTCCACATATTTGATCTCCATCAAAGTTAAATGTTTGTGCTTGTCTCTTACCCTGTTTTCTTTTCTCCATTCATCTTCTTTCTTAGTGTCCGCTTAGGCAGAGACTTGCACTGATTTTGGTCCATGGCTATTCCCCACCATCCCTTACTAGTATTTGGAAATCAGTCCGCTTTCCTTGGTGTTTGTGTTGTTGACCTACCACCAGTGTCCACTTTTTTTTTCTGCCTCTGGTAAGAAATTCTCCATAACCACTGCTCCTACAGTCCTACCTCTTCTCCAATTCTAAGATAATGCAATTGTGAATACTCTGGGTATAGGCGTTAGTCACTCATGAGCTTTCCCACTTGGACTCTGGTTTCACAAATAAACATTGTGGACGTAATGTATAATACCTCATCTATTAATAGCTCCTAATACCCTACAAAGGTAGGTATGATTTTCCAACATTACAGAAGATGAAATGCAGATGGGCTTGTTCAACCGTATGCTCCTAGCAAGCAGCAGAAGTGAGTACAGGTACACGGTAAAACTTTTGATGCTCTTTCAAGTTCACAATCAGATCTTTCGTTGCCTTATTGACTTAGTTTTTGCCAGCTTATCAATTCAGAAAATCCTGAGTGACAACGGCGCTAAGTACTTCTTTTCCTTTCCAGTTGATATGCCTTCTCCATGAGTCCCTCCCCTTCTCCTTCTATGCTTGACTTTCTTATAGCATATAGATGTGCTTACAGCATGCAGAGAGGTATTAAATTCTGCAATTCTTCTTACTCACCAAGATGCAGGAAGTGCATCTCTACTGTACTCCCTATGAGCCATTTAATTCCCCCATAGAATTACTCTAATCATTATGATTGATCTCTCTTCTTTTTATTGCATGTTCTAATGCTAGCCAGTAGCTTACAAATTGTACTTGTAACATAGCCAGTATGACTAAAGGACAGAAGTTTATTGTTCATGACGAATTTTGTATTGATTTAAATTTCAACATTAAAGCAGTTTAAGGTATTTAAATGTTGGATACTAAGCAAATAAATTGAGACCTACTGTCAGTATACAATGCACAGAGGTTTTACAGAATTAGTAAAGAGAAAACAATACAAAATAGGTTAATTATTCATTATATTGGTGGCATGTTCAAATAATAACATTTTGACATGCAGAGATAAAACACATAATATAAATTAGCTTCAATTGTCCTCTTATTTTGTAAATGGTGACTACTAAAATGTTTCAAGTACACACACACACACACACACACACACTTTGAGATGCATTTTAACTGCATAGTACTGCTGCTGGCGCTCCAAAGAGAGGGATGGTCTTTCTTATATTTCTAGGTTCAAACATAAAATAAATGATGAGATGCAGTGACCAAGTCAATGACTACCTTACTTGATAACCTTGCACTGTGCTTCCCATAGAAGGTGGTCAGTGAATATGGGATGTTTAGGTGATGTATTATAAGATTTTGAATAAGAAATTTTTGTCCAAGGGAAAGCATCACTTTCTCTCTCTCTCTCTCTCTCTCTCTCTCTCTCTCTCTCTCTCTCTCTCTCTCTCTTTTGGTTTTTCGAGACAGGGTTTCTCTGTGTAGCTTTGCACCTTTTCCTGGAACTCACTTGGTAGCCCAGGCTGGCCTCAAACTCACAGAGATCCGCCTGCCTCTGCCTCCCGAGTGCTGGGATTAAAGGCATTTGCCACCACCACCCGGCCACTTTTGTTGTTGGAGGACTTCTCTCTAGGTTCCCCAAGCCCCACAGTCCCACAATCCACTTATAAAATAATCACTCAGATGCTTATATCACTTATAAACTGTATGGCCATGGCAGGCTTCTTGTTAACTGTTCTTTTATCTTAAATTAACTCATTTTTATAAATCTATACCTTGCCATGTGGCTGGTGGCTTACCGGCGTCTTTACATGCTGCTTCTCTTGGTGGTGGCTGCAGTGTCTCTCCCCTCAGCCTTCCGCTTCCCAGAATTCTCCTCTCTCCTTGTCCCACCTACTTCCTGCCTGGTCACTGGCCATCAGGGTTTTATTTATATAGAACAATATCCACAGCAACTTTCTCTTTTAAAATGTTTTTAATTGAAATAGAACTATGTCACTTTCTCCTCCCTTTTCTCTTCCAAAACCTCCCAGTTCTCCTTCTTTGAATATCTCTCATGACCAACATCCTAGGGTCAATTGTTTCTTTTTCTTTATTATTCTTCTCTCTCACTCTCCCCCCCCCCTCTCTCATACACACACACACACACACACACACACACACATGCATACACACATATATAATTGTATGTATGTATTTGTATGCATATATAGGTGTGTAAACATATATGTATGTATGAATACAACCTGCTGAGTCCATTTTTGTTAGTGGTATGTATTTGGTTTCAAGGTTGACCACTTTTCTTTAGACAACCAATAAGAGGCTCATTTCTGGGAGAGACTAATTCTTCTCACAGCAATTATTAGTTGTCTGTAGTTCATTGTCTAGGGATTAAACCCTGAAAAAACTTTTTCTCTTATGCAGCCATTTCGAGGAGAGACTGTTTCACAGAAGACTTCCTGGTATTCTGGCTCTCACAGTCTTTCTGCTCCCTCTTCTGTGATGTTGTCTGTGCCATAGATACAGGAGCTGTGGTCTAGATGTATCACTGAGGATGAGCTGCCCATGATCTTTTGATCCCTGCATTGTGTCCAGTTGTGGTTTTCTCTGATGATCTCCATTTGCTAATAAGAGAGGTTTCTTTGATGAGGGATAGTATCTACACTTTTCTGTCATTATATGAATAAGATTTAGAATGTGGTAAGGAATTAGGCTGGTCTGTCAAAGTGGAAATAGTACATTCTTTTCTAAGGTCTCGTAGGTTTCATAGTCTTAATTTGAGTTTTCATGACTAGGAAAAAATATAAAGTCAATGGAACAAAATAAACCATGAGTTGCTACAGTAGGGCTTAGAATTTTTCCCCTATTAATCCAAATACACCATATGTTTTTGAGAAATTTACCATCAACCTGCCTTACTTCTTTTAGTATGAAAAATGTCCCCAATTTGTACATCCTATTGTTAGGCTGTCTTGAACAAATAAAGAATGTATTTGACATGATAAATAGGTCATGAAAAGTTAAGGACATGAGTGGTTTAATTAGATGATACCTTTTAGAGAAAGGATCTGATTACCTAGAAATCTTTCTGGTGTCCTTCCAATCAACAACTCAAAACTACTGTAAGTCTCTTAGTAATGCAATGCATGCCTTTTTTTATTTTTCTCCCTAAATGCCCTCTACACATCTATGGACTCCACATTTGCAAGTACCTTGTTACTTATTATAATATGACATATTCTTGTCATAAAAGTTTGTAAAATTATTGATGGCATTTAAATCTGAATGCAGCTAATATCATTTGGGGCCTACTTAGCAGATTACCTTAACTTTTCTTTTATTTTTCTCTTGTAGAAAGAGAAGATACTTCCCATCCACTGGTTGTGCAACTTGCATTGGTCATTAGAATATTAGTGGATGTTGCATGTGTACACCAAGTCCAAATTGTAAATAGGTCTCTCCAGGTTTATTTAACTTGATACCATCTGTAACCCACATGACACATGACAGATATCTATTATTCCTTTAAGAAAAGACCCAAAGCAAGAAAACACAAAGAATATGCAAAAGCAGAGTAACTGACATGTAATATAATGTAATAAAAACAAATTACAAAACAACTTTACCCTTATAAGCCACTAACATTTGGGGGTTGTTAAACAACAAAATTGCACTATGTAGCCTACTTCTGATACACATCCCAGATCTGCAAACTATATTTTGAGTTGAAAACATAAGATACATTTAAGCTCTGACACAGTTTTGGAAAGTTGTATAACCATTTTGTCCTTCTATTTGAAATGTTAACTGATTGGAAAAATATCCCCTAGTAGTAATGCCATGGATACTAAATCAGATCAGGCCGAATTAATAAGTCCAGGTTTAATATGAGCAAAGCAAATCCCAAGTGACTCTCAGGAAGGCAGAGAGAGAGAGAGAGAGAGAGAGAGAGAGAGAGAGAGAGAGAGAGAGAGAGAGAATGTGACAGGTTGACAGATCTGGGGACCAGGTCTTAAATAGGCTTTAGGTGTGGTCTTGAGCAGCCTTGGTGGCAGAGCTGACCCCTGACAGGCTTTCTGAAGAGCAGGGTCTAGAATAGGAAAAGTGAGACAGGAGTATGGACTGGGGTCCTGAGCTAGAGATCCCAACATTAACCTATTCAATAATGCACCAAAGTTGTGAGGAAAATCTAAAGACTGGGATTTGTTTTGCTCTGAACAAATGTTAAGACTCCTTAACTGCACAGTGAGCTTCATAAACAGTAAGTTTGAAGGCATTACCATTATGACCAAAGCAGTTTGAGGCCAAACTTAATAGAAGATTACATTTTTCTTTAAAATTATCCTAATTTATAAAACTGTATCATTAGAATAATATTATCTAAATGCTTTCCTCAACTGTTTAATTACAGAGAAGGCAGTTAAGCTGATCAAGAGATGCCATTAACACAGAAATCCCAAGCAAATATGATGAAATGTAATTATAGGGAGTCAATGGTCTGGAGTTTCCCAGAGAGTCTCAGAACACTAAGAAGGTTCTAAACATGATTTATGCCACCACAAAGTGAGCCTGTAGTTACCATTCATTCTCCCCATCTTCTGCTAATGGTGGAAGATAGAGAAGCACACACCTTCAGATAAAGTAACTATCCCTTTGCACAATGACATAGACATTTAAAACCTCTTCTGGCTTTCCACGTGTGTATGTTATTATAGTTGGTGACTTAGGAGTGGTTTTATTTTTTCAGTCTATAAAGTGTTGGCTGTACATGGTAAAGAAATCACAACCCTTGAAATTGTAGGGGAAGAGGCTAGGGATTTAATTAGTGTGCTTCTGGCACTAGGAATTTCAACAACCAGTCAGACTACAGCATTCAGAATGTTGATGATCATTGGCTTGTACCTAGGCTGGTATTGCTTTTAGGGTTCTCTCACATGAACATTTGCAGATAGGTAGGAGAGGTTTTAGTTGTATGAGAATCTGTCTGGCTTGAGAAATGGACTCCACAATCACTAGTTCAGCTAAAGTTTATTAGATGAGGTGGTAGAGGACACAAAGTTACAAAGCCAATTCTAGATCCGTATCCATTAACTAGCAGTGGGGCACTTATGACATAGCAGATATCAATTACTGATGCTTTAAAGAAGAATCAACCCATAGGTAAAGCTGGTAAGTACACCAAGGTGTGAACAACATTGGTTAAGATGAATGAAACTAGGCTTTATTTTTCAAGAAGGAAGAACATCTAGACTCAATCTAGTCACATGTGAATATACTTCTTAAAAATGTCTTTCTCAAGCCAGGCGGTGGTGGCGCATGCCTTTAATCCCAGCACTCGGGAGGCAGAGCCAGGTGGATCTCTGTGAGTTCGAGGCCAGCCTGGGCTACCAAGTGAGTCCCAGGAAAGGCGCAAAGCTACACAGAGAAACCTTGTCTTGAAAAACCAAAAAAAAAAGTCTTTCTCTTATTCCACTATATTCCTATGATTCAAATAAATCTGAAAACCACAGAATTAACACATGTTGCCAAATGCTTTCATGGCTTACTAAATCTTTGCAACTGTTTTGTTAAAATGGTTTTATAATACTCATTTTCAGTAAGGAAAGGGGAGCACAGGAGATTTCCCTAAATCCTGATTAAATGATGTCAAATTTGGAGTTCATACTCTCATTGCTGACATGGAAGTCAATGCCATGATGTGAACAGTATCTTATGTCTGAGTAGCTAATTATAATTATTAAATCAATTAATCCATAATGTCATTGATTTCTACAGTGAATTGGGAATAAAATAAAACATGCTAGTCAAATCCCATAGTCTACTGCCTTCTGCCTGGCATTCACCATGACCATGGAGGACAAAGTGTGAAAGTCCTTTGGAAGGTCAGTTTAAAAGTCAGAGACATTTTATTTCATTGAAAATTAAATTTTTTTCTAGATTTTTTTTAAGACATGGTCTTGCTCTACAGTCAGGCCAACATGGAATTTATAATCTTCCTGCTTCAGCCTCCCAAATGCTAGAATAGCAGGTGCATCCCACTAAGCCCTGGCTGGAAATTATATTTTAAACACTTCCTTATGATATGGAGTGAACTTCTAAAATGGCATTGATTCCAGTGTCTACTGAGTATTTGAAAAATTTTAGGAGTTGGGACTTGGCTCAGCAGTGCATGTCCTACAATATGAGGATTTACGTTTGAATAGCCAGAGCCCATGCATGAGGCATGGAAGGCAGGGACAGGGAATTCCCAGAGCAACTGCCTTTCTTGACTAGCAGAAAAAAAACAAGCACTGGATTCAGCCAGAGGCCCTGTCTCCATACATAAGACAGAGAAAAACTGAAGAAACCCAGTGTTAACTTCAGTTTCACATGCACACATATGCATGTGCACCTGCACATGCATGAATTGCATGAATGTACGTATACATACATATATACATGTGCTTGCACACCACACATACAATACAGATAAAAGCAAGTGAGAAACCAAAATTTTTTCATTCTATAGTCAAAATACATGACATTGTTTTTATTTTGCTTCTGGCCTACCAATGAATTATACAAGTCATAAGTATTTGCAAAAAAAAAATGAGGAAAGCTATGAATGGTGGAGACAGCTCATTTTTCAAGTCATCTTTGGTAGACCTTCTGGCATACATTGAATGGAATGCAGTCCTCCTCAGATTAATCATTTAATTAGCTGTTTCTTTCCTTTGGCAAATATAAATATGGGCACACACTTTTTATATCTTACAGACAATACAGATCTGACCTATGAATCAAATAATATAGAGCAAACTAATTGGATAGATTTATGGTTGAGTAATTGGTCCATATTATTTTTCTCATTCACACATATATGTATTTATTACATACTCCCATATACTTATAGTTAAAAGTAAAGTACAAAACAATGAGTGTTAATTATATTACCATCAATGAGCTACTCTTTCTCTCTACCATATAATATTTTCTGTGCTTTTGAAAATTTGAGTTTAACTTTTTTGTTTTTTTGGTTTGTTAGTTTGTTTTAGTTTTTCCCCTCAGGGCCTTTTTTGTGTAGCCTTGGCTGTCCTAGAACTCACTCTGTAGACAAGGCAGGCCTCAAACTCAGATATCTGCCTGCCTCTGCCTCCTGAGTGCTGGGATTAAAGGCATGCACTACCACTGTCCAGCTTACACATCATTTTTAAGTGACAAAAATTGAAGTCATAACATAAATGATAGTAGAATCATAAGGTATTAGGTTAGAAGAGAACATGAGGTTTTTCTAACTTAGCTCCATATGTAGATGAAATTCTAAATGGTCTTTTTAAATAAAAAACACAGTGCTAAATACAGAGTTAAAAGCCCAAGAGATCTGAGCACTAGGGAAGGGCCAAGACCACCTTATCACTCACTGCAGACCTTCCCCTGAGAGAGAGAGAAAGACCTTCTTCCTCTGTGACTTGAGTTTTATTGCTTTCCTGTTCTGCCTTCTCATTGGCTCTAAGCCTAGCCACACGACTTCCTTGTCACTGCCTGTCTATGCAGACCTCCTGGTCTTTATGGTTGATACTGGGATTAAAGACTCAAGGGTCACCCCGCTTGGCTATGTCCTTGACCACACAGAGACTCTGTCTGCCATGTGATCAGATTAAGGGCCTGGGCTGCCACCACCTAACTTCTATTCCTGGCTCACTAATGACCTCTGATCTCCAGGCAAACTTTATATATTAACATACAAATAAACTCACATTTCAGCACAATTAAAATATCACCACATCCATATGCAAAAATCCCTTGTAATTCATCACTATAAAATACTTGCTTTATTTAAATAGTCCCTTTACCTCATTTGAAGCTACCATTTCACTGTGGGATGTTAAGAGTATTGGTTCTCATGTTGATCCAGGTTTAGACTCTTTATAACTTGTAGCTACTGGTATTTCTTTATTCATTATAGAACAACACTCACCATCACTCCATATTTTATATGATGGCTCTGATAATTCTTTATTCTAAGATAAACATCAAAAATATATCATTTATGGGGCTGGAGAGATGGCTCAGAGATTAAGAGCACCGACTGCTCTTCCAGAGGTCCTGAGTTCAATTCCCAGCAACCATGTGGTGGCTCACAACCATCTGTAATGAGACCTGGCACCCTCTTCTGTGTACATAATAAATAAATCTTTAATATATATATATATATATATATATATATATATATATATATATATTTTATACAAGGGCATTTGATTTGCTTCAAATTATTTTTGTAAATTGAAGTATCACCTTGTAACACAGTTTGTAAATTCAACTTGGTAAAATAAGTTTGTTAACAGAGCAAAATAATTGCAAGTTTGCAAAATTGTAACTTTACTTCAAAACTTTTTTTGTATGTTAATACAAGAAATTTGCAGAAGCTTTAACAGCCTGTGCCCTATTCTTAAATACCCTTTTTACAAATTGTGGGCAACTTTATTCTTAAAATTGTGCACTCCTAGGCTGCACCTTCTCTGCCTTATAATAATTCAGAGTAGGAAGCAGAAAACTCTATTATAAGCCTTTAATAAGAAAAAGACATTAAGCCGGGCGGTGGTGGCGCACGCCTTTAATCCCAGCACTCGGGAGGCAGAGGCAGGCGGATCTCTGTGAGTTCGAGGCCAGCCTGGGCTACCAAGTGAGTCCCAGGAAAGGCGCAAAGCTACACAGAGAAACCCTGTCTCAAAAAAAAAAAAAAAAAAAAAAAAAAGAAAAAGAAAAAGACATTAAAACAGAGAAATAGTTGTACAAAAATTTGCTGAAAGACAAGAGCAAATGACTCATCTATGAAGAAGCCCCCACCTCTACCCTGGTTAAGATAGGAATTCTTCTGGAATGAGAAAACAAACACCATGCGAGCCTGCACCTTGGCCCAGAACTAACAGCCATGCCTCTGGTTAGAACCAGCAATTCATTACTGTCTGCAAGCCACTGTCAATGCCAGAAGCTCCACATGGACCCTGGAGGTTAGAGTGCATCTCCCCTGCCCATCAGCTGCTAGTCAGTCCCACCAAGCTGCTGAGTGGACTCTGGTTTCCCCGTAGTCCTTTTTGACAACAATAAACACTACACTACTGCAGGAATATGCTGCCTTCTGTAATTTCAACTTGCAAATTTTACTTACAAGTACAAGCCTGTCCCTCCTGGTACACTGAAAAATTGGGGTTGAACTTGATCCAGAATATGAACTGGAAAAATAGATTCTGGCCTGCTACATTCAGTAGTGCAGGCTGAGCCAGGAAGAGACGGTGGGAATGGAAGCCGTTAGCAGTCACCTACCCCCTGAGAAATAATAACTAAGTGTTTGATCTTGCAGGGAAAAACAAAATGAAACTGAATGTCAAATATGTTTGAGATGTGATGTTACCAACTCCATCACACAACTTTGCTTGGTCATTAAAAACTCCATTGAATACTACTGCCATTTTGTAGATAACAAAACAGATCGGAGGATACTAAGTCATTTCCTTAGGGTCATTCAGCTGCATAGTGGTAATCCTTATTTGTCTTTGCTCCTTCTATTTTCAATTTTGGGAAGATGTTTCTTCTATCATCTTTTCCACTGGAGAAAACATTACTCAAAATAAAGATAGACATCCTTTCTCATCTCTGGGCAACTGACAACTCTGTTTTATTATTAATGTCATTATTGTTGTTGATCCCAAGACTTCGTTTGTGTACATGCCACTCCTTAGTTACACATCCCATGGATCTTGTGTACCTTTACAGAGAAACACTCCTTGTGAACACACACTTTATCAGGTCTACTTTTTCTTTCCTTTTCTGGCTGCCAGGACTGCAAATAATTCCATGAATAAATAAGGCCCTACTCAAGTGTCTAGTCCAAGTCCATGTTTATGAGCCAACATTTTATTATGAAGTATGGCCGTGCTTAAGTTACCGAGCCCAGACAAGGGATATGGATGAGGGAATTTGGGGAGACAATGGATATAAAACAAACCATTGATTTCTTTTGTAGGTTCCTCAGAGAAGACGTATTGTATCTATTAGGGGATATAGCCTATCACACTGTAAGCATCTCCAGGAGGAAAACAAAATGAAAAAAAGAAAAAAAAACACAAACAAAAAAATACCATGATTTGTTCCTTAGACAGAAATGCACATGCCACCAGCTGTTACAATGGGCCCTGTGGAGTTCGAGATTTTTTTTTCTCCCTGAAATTGCATTACAACAAATGCTCTAACTAATAAGCAGACAAATGACTATTGCAATGGGCTTCAGCAGCCTGAATTTTAGAGAGAATATTTAAAATCTTTGTTCTTTCCTAAGCAAACTCTTTTGAACTTGTGTCCTAAGCCCACAGCTATTAACCGTCCTTCCAGATAAACACCATCACCATGATATATTCATCTTTCGATTTTTCTGAGACCATTTGAGACAATGAGCTTGCAGTTCAGCCACATTACTGCTCATGTGCAGACAGCTAATGGAAGTTCTTTACATGCTTGTCACCAACAGAAAGGTACTGTTTCATTCCTCTGCACCAGAAAATGTCATTTCCCTTAAAGTGAGGGAAAGAAAACAACAGAGATGAAAAGAGTGCTTGAGCTTATAGGGGAAAGTTTCCCAAATCAGCCTGTTCCTTAGGTTAGCAAGCCATTAAGACTTTCCATCTTAAGTATATACCCTTACAGCGTCTCAGTGAAATGTAAACTGAATGTAACCAAAGCACATGCTACCTTACACTGAAATATCCGGATTTGAAGAGAGACCCTACAGTTAAAAGCAGTCTAAGTTCATGCCCAAAGGGAAATGTGGATGTTAAATGCATGATCGTCAGGGGTTCAAATTCAGTGAGAGTTTCCAGATTTTTTTATTAGAAAAAATAAAAACAGATGTTGCAGGAGGGGTGATTTTGTGTGTGTGTGTGTGTGTGTGTGTGTGTGTGTGTGTGTGTGTGTGTGTGTGTGTGTGTGTGAGAGAGAGAGAGAGAGAGAGAGAGAGAGAGAGAGAGAGAGAGAGAGAGAGAGAACTGGAAAAACAGGGTCTACAGAAGGAACCTTCAGTGGAATGTGGATATGGTAAATAATCCCTTTAGAAGGTAACTCAAAGGATCCATTTCCCCTCCCCTTGTAAGAGAGCTAAATAAATCTGGACAATAGAGAAGTCAAATTAGAGACTTCCATACTGAACTAGCAAAACTCCATACTGGTTCCTGTCTTCGGAGAGGAGGAGTGAACAGTGATTCACTGTGTTCCTCATTATTCTAACAGGTCATAAGAAGAGCCACACAGGTCCTCTGCATGGGATCCCATACTAACATCATCTCTGTTGCTAGAGTTTTCCGCCTTGCCCACAGTCAGGACAAATCTTTGTCACCCGCCAGTCCCACAGCCGCTCAGACTCAACCAAGTAAACACAGAGACTTATATTGCTTACAAACTGTATGGCCGTGGCAGGCTTCTTGTTAACTGTGCTTATAGCTTAAATTAGTCCATTTCCATAAATCTATACCTTGCCACGTGGCTGGTGGCTTACCGGCATCTTCACATGCTGCTGGTCATGGCGGCGGCTGGCCGTCAGTCCTTCTGCCTTCCTGTCCTTTTATTTCTCCTCTCTGTTAGTCCCGCCTATCCTTCCTGCCTAGCCACAGCCGATCAGGTTTTATTTATTGATCAATCAGAACAACTTGACATACAGACCATCCCCCAGCACAGCCAAGTGCAGACCATCTCAGACACCTGCACTCAGGCCCATGGTCCTAATCATCCTCTATGTGGACCTGCTGGGTAATGCCACAAAGAACCCAAGAAGGGCTCCCACAGGACATACAGAACATCCCACAGCACATCTCTATGCATATTCATTTGTACTCTATGTTGACAATATCTGTATTTTCTGTTGTGTATTGGATTTGGACATCTCTAATTGGGGTAGAGGAGATATTTCTGAAGAAAAAGAAAAGAGTGAGTAGTTATAGAATTTTTGACTACTACATGATGGATCTATTGAAAAGTTGGAATGGCTTACTGAAATAAAAGAAAAGCTGAAGAACCAGGTTTCCAAGAATGGGTCTAGAGATTTAGTTAGAAGGATCTAATGGGCATTCTCTTTATTTTGCCTTGGGTGACTATATAGTAAGATTTCTGGGTTTGTACCAATCCAGGGAAGCAGAAAACTTCAATCTGGCCTAATTTAGGTGGAACCCACTCCTCTTCCAGATAAAGTGAGGGATATTTGAGTGAACATCTCTCAATGACACTATCACATGGGGATGGTCCTCTAAGCAATATAAAGTGTATTTTTCAGTGAAAATGAGAAATAATAATAGGCTAGAACTTCAACAATTGCCGTTAAAAGAACAGAAAGCATCATAAAAAAATAATGGAGAAGAAACTCTGCATTAAAACAAAAAGACAAGTCACAGAATAGAAAGAGAAGGCCAAGAAAATCAAAAGCAGAGTAATGGAAAGGAGGCTGAAGTAAATAGGAAAAAGAGGGAAGCAGTTAACAACAAAACCATTTACTCTAACCCTTAAGAAATGCCTGACATCAACGGAATGGCTTCCTTTTGACTGAAGGGCCTGAGGTTTGGTAAGAGTGCCCTATTAATGGATCCTCAAAAGTGTTGGCAGAATTGGATAGCACAGATTTTCTATTATGGACTTTTCTCCTTGTAGTCATTCTTTTCTTTATAAACCATGGAAGAGTTCTTCAAGCATCAGATTATTTGGAGGCCCAGTTGCCCATTTTTCATTGGTTTTATACTGACTAGGACACAGGCCACTCTGTTCAGCAACCAACTCTGTATAGCTGTATGCTAAGACACCACAGCTATGCTAGTGGATTGCTGGACAAGGAAGTGAGATGTCAGACTGGGGCCAGTTAAAGGGAATCAATACAGTAGAACTAGAAGACTAAGTTCTTTGGATGGCAGCCAGTAGAAACTCACTTTGGCTTACTGAGGGGAATTTAAAGATCCAGAGGGCTGAGATATCAGATATCAGAGATCATTTCACATGTATACCATAGGTTAAGGGTGTTAATTGGTGATTTGGCACCAGTACCAAAACTATACATGTACAATGTACACGAGACAAAATGCTATCAAGGTCATTCATATATGAGATGTACTAACAAGAATCCTTATTATTTTCATAGCCTTCAAAATAAAACAGGCTGTGTATGAGAAGGAAGTATGCAGTAGTTGTATGAGTCACATCATCCCATGAACTCTCCCAGACCTCAAATTTCAGATCAGCCCAATAGCATTATCTTGCTACCACAAAACTAACATCAGCTAGTATTCAATTAAACAAAACAAATGTCCACAATGAAGGAAGAGTTTATACCACACAGCAGTGGTCCTATTAATTAGCTACACTTAAGGGTTATTTTTTTAACAATGATTTGAATAATAACAGCCTATCAATGCCTTAGCACCTTGTCTTTTTATACCGGGATATGCAGCCAAGTACCTGGGATGCTGTGAGTGCAAATTCAGCCCCCAAGGAAATCTAATTGGCAGTATTTGCTCAGAGGCTGCAGCTTGTCACAAGCACCTGAGATGATTGAATTAGCTCTCACTTGAAGAATCCCCCATTTCCTGCCAGTGTTGGAGTACAATCCCTCTGCACATAGAAGCAGAAGAGACCCAGAGAAGATATGTTATCCAATCCTATCTTCTCTGAGGAAACAGGGGATTTGGGGGAAGTCACTTCCTGGATTGTGTTGAAACCAAGCTGGAATTCAGATGTAACTGAGAATTCAATGCTCTTCCTATTACTTGCCTCTTGCAACAACATCGTCTGACTTTAGCACACTGCCAGCTCCCTGATTGCTGCTTTTTTCTGAATACAAACCATCATATGCATGGAAACAGCTTCCCAGATTGACCAAGAAGAAGTCAGCACATGAGATTGCCTGATTATAACAATTTCTCTGTAGAAATTTTTTTTGCCTTGTTTAGTACATAAAGGCACTTTCTCTCCTGTTTGATCAGACTATACTAAATGCAGATTTTCTATCAGTGCCCAGGGCTCCAAATAAATCCGATTATATCCAATGGAATATAGGTAGCTCATCTAATGAAAAGCAGGCAGGGGAACTAATAGAAATCAGGAAGCCAGTCTGAAAGAAACGAGTTGGGTTTGTTTCCTTTGGGCTTGCATTTCAGTAGAGGTAATATTTGGAAAGCCACCTTGATCTGCTTCCTGCTGCAAAGTAATAACATGCCTTCATCTCACATGCTGCCCACTCCCTAGCAATCCATTCATCTTCCTGGATCTCTCTCATTATTTAGCACTCTGCTTAACTGTTATGACCCCAGGGAAGCCTTCCTGGCCCACTTGGAAGGAACAGGATTTCCTTTCAGAACCTTGTATTTCCCTTCACAGTACTTGTCTCAGTTTGATTTTTATATTATGGCTTTATTTGTGAATTGTTTTCCCTGATATGTTTCCCATATATTGCAGACTCATGGGGTAAAGGACTGTGTCTCTCTATTGAGCTACCCTTTCCTCAGCACCTTGTACAAGTCCAGACAGAGTATTAATAATGTTTGGATACAGTGAATGTTTTGTTCAAAGAATTAATCTATGAATTAGATATTTTTTCTTTTAATCAACAGAAAACCGTGCCTTACCTAGAAACCATTTTGTTTTGCTTGTATCATGATAAATGAGAAAAATCAGTGTACATAGATAGAAAGATAATAGACTCAGTCACAAAATATTTAGAAAGCCATACATTTAAAGCAAGATTAATTCTATGTATTTAGCTTTTAGGGTCATAGTTTGCATGAAGAATATTTATAAAAGTTTCTTCAAAAACTTCAGTCAGCATTTATTTTCTATCTAATCATGATATCAGCCCCAATACTGTGTACTAGCAATACGGAAATGCAAAAGTGATATTCCCATATTTGGAAGCTCAACAGGCTTCTCTTGTCACAGATGAGTAAATCAATACAAACATCAGCTGTTGCTCAAAGTATTGCACAGTTAAGTAACATAGACATGGGAAAGCAGAAGAGGAGTGTGACAGAAAGCCCCATTCCAGGAGACATGGAGGTCACATAATATGATTTTTATCATGCATCATAGAGCACAAAGAAGGGTTGATTACACTGTTGAAAGGAAGTTCTCAGCATTTTGGAAAGTTTTGAGAATGAAGAAACTAGAAAACCCTGTGATCCATAAACTGATACAGAAAGAGAAGAGAGAGTGAGATGGGAACTAGACCAGGATTGATCCTGTGTCTTTCATAGCAAGTTTCCATAAGTTTAGTACACAATGTGCCCCGTTCATTTTGGGTAGTGTAGAGGAAAGCATCACTCTTTTTAGATTTGGATGCCTAGTGAGCAAATCATAACGACATATCCTGTATTGAGCACTTATGTCATGACAGAACTTGCAGTTGCTGTGAAAAGCTTAGTATCTATCCTGTTTACTAACACAGAAATCAAGGCTTTTCCACATAAGTTATACAAAATTCTTAAGGTCATTCATGGGTTTGAGACAAGCCAGAATTGCATGTTAGTTTATAGTGACTCTACAGACCAGCATCCCAGTGGGAGGGTTTAGCATCAGTCTAGGGATGGTTATAATTATGTTGCCCTGAAAATGAATGCATTCTTGTTCATTTAATCGCCCTACAAAGCAGAAAAAAAGAGCTATTTAAAAACACTCAGAAATAATTGCTTTTCTTTTCCTTTTTGAAAATTAAGTTCTTGGGACCATTCTAATAAAAGTGCACACACACACACACACACACACACACACACACACACACACACACACAGTTGTTTGTATTTTTCTCCTTCAAAATGGGTATTAAATGGTATAAATAATTCATGGAAGGTATAGAGCCTGACTGACCTAATATCTTCCAACATGACCTTCTTAGTCAGCTGGTTCGTTTTCTCCTGTTAATTATATTTGGCATACAGAGTAAAGGTCAAGGATAACACTTGTGATGTTTGGGGTTAAGGAAAGACTCCATATCTCTTCTGAAAGAAAGCTTGCTGACAGGGCAGATCAACCCACTCAGCTTTACTTGAATTGCCATATTGTCACTTTTGATCTTATTTTCATTTTAAGACCTTTTGTGCAAACTCAGCAAACTGGTGTGAAACACAGTGTGCTAACATATTTATTCAATTTTTGTGGGCAAGTCTTACCTCACAGTGTACAAAGTTTGCTGAATTATCTCTTTCAGACTCCAGGAGATTTCAGCCAGTAATTTGTATTTATTTATTTTTCATTTTATTTTATTCACTTATTTATTGTTTTGGGGTGTCAAGTTTCAAGACAGTTAACAGGATTGGATCTTGATGACCTGACCAAATATTTCCTCTAGTTTCTTACTCGTTAAAATAATGAGAGGCATCCCGTTGCTATTTTCTGTTCCAGAGTTGATCTCCTGTTACATAAGGATGACACTAACTAAGGGATTGTGAGTATTTCAGAGCTGGGAACATAAACTGGACATGTCGGTGCAGGTGACCTCTTGGTGTTAATGTGATATTGACAAAAATACAAATCAGAAAAGGATAAAGATACTTTTCTTCCAGATGTTTGTAGACATGAGCAGGCTTACATGAGACAGTGATTATGTATCTGAAGCTTACTATTAGCTAAACACTATACCAAGTCCAGAGGATATATAGATTTCTTTGAGTTTAGTAGGAGGGCAAGTCATAATTTTTCTCCATAGCAGATAGGAAATTTTCAACAAATATCTTAACACCTAGGGTGGAAATTCCAGCATGCATGGGAAGGGGCCCACAGAACTCCACCCATAGCTGAGAAGCTATTGGCAGTTGGTACATCCTGGGGAGGGAGAATAAGTTTATTTCAGGGATGCAGCCCCTGATAGCCTGCCAGTGCTCAGGTCCGACACCCATGCTTGTATAACAGCATTAACCGGGATTGATAGGATTAAAAAGAAGTATGTAAAGTTGGGAGAGAAAAAATGATGGGGGTGCTATGGGAGGAGTGGATTTAATCCAAACATATTGTGTGTGTGTGTGTGTGTATATATATACAAAGCACAAATAAACAATAAAGAAGATTTTAATTTTGCATACTTAACAGAACTTACTTCATGAGGTAGAGCTTCTTAGATTCTTGCCATAGCATTTGGCACAGTGGAGAGTGTTGCAGTTCAGTATTTGTAGGGGTTGCAGTTGGTTTCCGACTAAAACTGTGATTTTTTTGTTGTTGTTGTTGCTAATTGATCAGAAGACATCAGTCATCTAAGTTCTCCTTGGTACTCAAAAACACTGAATTTAAAAACGAACACAAAACTATATACTCATAGATTAGTGCCTAGCCCAATTGTCATCAGAGGGACATCATCCAGCAACCTATGGGAGCAGATACAGAGACCCACAGTCAATCATCAGGCAAAGCCAGGGGAACCCCAAAGAAGAGACAGAGGAAGGTTTGTAGGAGACAAGAGGGATGAGGACACCAAGAGAAAACGGCCCTACAGAATTGATTAAGCAGAACTCATATGTGCTCACAGAAACTGAAGCAACCAATATGAACCCTGTATAGGGCTGAATTTGGTCTTCTGCATTTACCTCATGTTTGTGTAGCTTGATATTCTTGCAGGACTCCCAACAATGGGATCAGGGTTGTCTCTGACTCTTTTGCCTGTGCTTGGGGTACTTTTCCTCCTACTGGGTTGCTATGCCCAGCCATGATGAGGGCTTAGGGCCAGTCTTATTGTATCCTATTAGTCCATGTTTGGTGGATATCCTTGGGAGGCCTACTTTTTTTTTTAAGGGAAACAGAGGAGGGATTGATCTTTGAAAGAGGAGAGGGACTGTGAGGAAAGGAGGGAGGGGAAACTATGATAGGAATGTATTGTATGAAAGAAGAATACAAAAACAAATAAAATAACAAACCAATAAAATTAATACACCCAGATTCTGAGTGGGTCAGAGCCCAGGTTGTGAAATGACAAGTGAACAAGTATGTGTGGGGCTTTGACATTTTGCCTTGGTCAATGAATCGGTTGACATCCTTTGATTTGCATGTGAGCTGTAGGGTCTGCTGTGATCTCCTTTTTAGGAAAACAATTTTTTTTTTTGGTTTTTCAAGACAGGATTTCTCTGTGTAGTCCTGGCTGCCCTAGAATTCATTCTGTAGATCAGACTGGCCTCAAATTTACAGAGATCCTCCCACCTCTGCCTCCAGAGTGTTGTGATTAAGGCAGGTGCCACCAATGCCTGGCCTATGTACTGGGAGCAGCAATACCTAAGAGTTAGGTACTGCCCCTTCGAGGATACATGTCTGAATCTGTGAAAGACAACTTTTAGTTGCCTTATCATCCAGTCCAAGTAGTATTTCATCTCTTATACAGACTTTCTCTTGTGCTTGCTGGAGTAGCACGTTTGCCACAGATCAACTTTACTTGTGGGAGCAGTGAGAAGAATAGAGACTATTGGGAGAAAAGAAAATTTCCTCTACTTGGGTGGACATCTTTTCAGAACAGTGCATGCCTTTACTAGCCATGTGAGTTCCTCGGGATAGGATGGCAGAGCCATTGTATGGGGAACCCAAGAAATGAAAGCAGTCCTGAGCCCAGAGGCTGGCAAAGAGTGACAGCCCACATTTCACATTTTTGTTTCAGTACCCTCTGAATCTATCTGGAAAATAAGTATTCCTATTATACCATAGTGGAAAACTACTTATTTAGCTGATAATAATAATAATAATAATAACAATAATAATAGCAGTTATTTTTTGAGTATGTGCCATGTGACAAATGTCATATCTGTTAATTCATAGGAATCATTTCTAATCCTAACAAATGATAACCAAGTTTTGCCAGCTCTGTTTTAAGCATGAGAAGCCAAACTTTAGGGAGGACTAATAGACTGTAATTCCATTGATAGGACTCAAATTGAGACTCTGTGTACCCTAAGTATTCTCTCCTCCCACTGCAATACTGAAGCAGGAGGAAGATGAAAATAGACTGCTGGGAGAAACATGCCACCATCTGTGGTGGTATTGTGTTCCCCAAAATACTGTGCATGCTAATAAACTTATCTGGGGTCAGAGAAGAGAACAGCCACAATATTAAACATAGAGGATAGGCAGTGGTAGCACACACCTTTAATCCTAGCATTCCAGAGGCAGAAATCCCTCTGGATCTCTGTGAATTCAAGGCCACATTGGAAACAGCCAGGCATGGTGACTCACGCCTTTAATCCCAGAAAGTGAGCCTTTAATCTCAGGGAGTAAGGCAGAAAGCAGAAAGATATATAAGGCGTGAGGACCAGAAACTAGAAGCTTTTGGTTGGTTAAGCATTCAGGCTTTTGAGCAACAGTTCAGCTGAGATTCATTTGAATGAGAACTCAGAAGCTTCCAGTCTGAGGAAACAGGATTAGCTGAGGAACTGACAAGGTGAGGTAGCTGTGGATTGTTCTGCTTCTCTGATCTTCCAGCATTCACCCCAATAACTGGCCTCAGGTTTGATTTTATTAATAAGGTTCTTTAAGATTCATGCTATAACCATCACAGATATTTTTGGTTGCCTTAGTTACCTTCAACAAAGGTTATACGACAGCAACAACTTGTAAGCAAGGCTTATCTCTGGAGCTCATAAGATTAATTTCAGGAAGTCATTTGTTTTGGCCTCTAACAGTGCAAATGAAAAGAGTAGCCAGATAAACCAATGGCTGACATAGCTTGTTTGAACAAGATGTGACTTATAGGCAAGATTTCACACTAAATCACCCAACCAGACAGCAAGTCTTTCACGTTAATCATGACTAAAAGGAAGCCCTATTCATTGAATGCGGATTTGGAGATATATAAATGGGACTCAGGCTGGTTGCATTCATGAGCTAATTAATAAATGAGAAAATGAGCTATTTGTCTTAGTCTAGAATAACATTTCTGCCACATCCAAGATGGGAAAGTGATTGGAAATAGCCTAGAAGTATATATTTTCTAATTCTGAGTTCAGCAAATCAAGGAGGCAAGAAACTGTTAGAAGTGGAACTGGTATTCCAAGTCCTGTGCATATTCTGTGACGGCACTATAATACAGTGATTGTAGTAATGGGATAACAAAATATAGAAAAGCAGTAATAATGAGAACAAAAAGGAGAAAGAGGAGCATTAGCAAGCAGAAGAATATTTAGAAGAAAAGGAAAACAAACTATTTATGACTATCCTTAATTGAGCAGCTTCAACCTGCCCTGAATGAAATACCACTCCAAGAAGTGATCATTTACATTTCTATTCAAGGAATGAGACTTAAGTCTGGGAGGCCATGTGGTCTGTACAAAGCCATACAACAAGTGATTAGCAGAGCCAGGATTCAAAACTCAAAACTGGAAACCTCTGTTTATTTAATGCCAAATGCTTCACACTTTTACTCTGAAAGATTGTGGCCTTTTGGCCTTGCAGATGTTTCAACTGTGTCCATTTATGTGTCCATTTTACAGGTCAAATGGTGGAGATAGAGCAGGTCAAAAAACTTGATCAAAGCTGAGACCATGCATAGCTAATGTAAGGCTAGGACTGAATGATGCCCAGATGACTGTGGTCTATTCTTCATAGATCTCTTGTTGAACTCTGTAAGTTTGGGGAGGAAAGGAAGAACTAAGAATATACTGAAAGTTATCCAAGGCATGTCAAACTTAAGATAATGCCTATGTATAAGCATCTCCTGGAATTGTAGAAACATCAGCCATGGAAAGGGAAAAAAGAAAAACATGGCCCCATCAGGGAAATAAATAAGAAATACGTTCTTTTGAAATGAATGGGTTCATTGCTGATTTTCCTGCTTTATCAGTGGCTCTGGCAAGTGGAAAAGAAAGGCTTCCAGGAGCCCAGAAGAAGTCAAATCCCAGAAGTTTCAAAGACAATTCATCATGTGTGTAACTCAAAAAGGGATGTCTGGAAGTACCCAGGGGGATTAAGTTGCTGTGATAACACCAATTCTAAGAGAACCAGGCTGATTCTGAGAGAGGTGATTGGTGCAAGCATGCAAGGCTACAGATGAGTGAATGTGGTGAGTGCATAAAAGCAAGACAATTTGTTATGTACTCAAGAAAGTGGGGGACAAATGCCAATACATCAAGTTCCACTTGGTTGCAATCCCACCCTGTGTTTCATACACTGCTATTTCCATGTTTAGTAATGAAGTAAATGCTAGAGATAATACAATTAGAAGAAGGTTGTGGGACTGCATCTCACATAGGATAAACTGGAAGAAAAGATAAGACATTTAAAAATAGTGTATAAATGTGGTAGAGAAAGAAAAATTACTATATTATCTATCTTCCAATTTGTAACCCAGAGCCCCCTTTCTTCTGCAGTTAAATCTCTAAGCCCCTCCATGATATCGTTCCTGATCTACTTGACACATACTATCATCTGGACTCTGGCTCCTCTACAAACTTTGCTAGAAAACTGAACTCTTTTTTATAGATATATTTACCTGTGTCTTGATTTCTAACATAGATGTGACTCTCTCCTGCCTCCTACCTCTCTGTTGTGATACTTTAAATCTCAAGTTGTAGCTTCTTTAATGTTTTATTCCTGAATAGACATGAAGATAGGCATGCTATTTTAAAGTGAATATACATATAGGTTTGCATAGAGTGGTTCTCAAGTATGACTTTGATGTATTGTTGCGTAATTTGACTTTTACTGATTGATTTTAAATGTAGGGGAAGGCACGCTACAGCCTACAAGAGGAAGACAGGATGTCTTGAGTTGGATCCCTCCTTCCACTATGGTTGCCTGTGCCTTTACTAACTGAGCTATCTCACTAGCTGAACTGTCTCATCAGACCCTTTTATGTAATTTTGCTGATTTAAACTAAGTAGAAAAATGGTAAGGAGCATCATGACAACAAGGCCCAGAGCTTTGCCGGCGCTCTGTTCAGTTGCAAATATGCATTTCTCTGGCAATAATTACATGACAAGCCTTTGGTAAGTGGAAGAAAGCTGCCAATAAAGTATAAAAGTCATGGTGATTGGTGCACAATTTTTTGTCAATATGTGGATATCTTGCAACAATCAAGGGCAACCTACCTTGCAATTAAAGGGAAGGATCTGAGGTGGCAATTGAAAATCTATATAAGGGCCATTTTGTAGTGTAAGCAGTGGCTAATATAATACCTTCCTGAACTGCAGGATTTCTACTATGTTAACCTACCAGGGAAGGGTGTGAGTACAAAAATAGACCTAGGCAGACAGTTCCCTCTAAATAGAAACAATGGGTGAACGAAGAAAGCTACATTTGGATCAGACTTTTCATTTTGGTCATTCTGTTCTCTCTTAGAAGCAAACGACCTACAAAGATCTATGGATCTAAGGCAAGGCTTATGCCTTTTATTTAAAGCTACAAAGTGGACTGAAATTAACCATTCACTTTATCTCTCATTTAGAATTGTTGCCATTTTTATGGGAAATCTGATATGTTCCTTGCATTTTAACTCATCTTAGTCTGGCCTAATCTCTCTCTCTCTGGTTAGTGAGTAATTTTAAAGAACATGAGTGTTGTTTGTTTCAGAACATATAAGCAATATCTCAGAAATAAAAGGGAGTGCTGTAAGATAAGAAACAGAGTTTGACAGGGATGGTGTCCTCTGTGAGGTTCTATATAATTAGGATTCCTTCCAAGAGTTGTCTTATTAGTGACTAAAAAAGGATGGCTGAGGAAAAAAGTCAAGAGGAGAGGAAATAAGAGACTAGAAAAAGTAGCCAGTAGCAATGATGGGGTTATCAGCCCTTTGTGACTATCACCAAGGATGATGGAGTAAAGGAATCCAGAAACATAGGTGAAGTTGATGAAGAGGCTCAGCCCATGTTATTGTTATGGACAGAATTGTGACTTCATTCAATTTCATGTATTGAAGCATTTACCCCTCAATGACTACATTTAGAGAAAGAGCTTCTATGGAGCTAATTAAGTTAAATGAGATCATAGGTCTGGACATGGATAGAATAAGGCTGGTATCCATATAGAAAGAGGAGGAAGGCAGCAATTCCTCAACCTGAAGCACTCTGGAAAAAGTTACCATGAGGACAGGAAAAACATGCCTGTTGCAAGCCAGCAGAGCACTCCCATAGTTCAGATATCATCATTTCAGACTTTCCAGGTCCAGAACATTGAGAAAATGAATTTATGTTCTTTTTTTAATGCAGAATGCCATTTATTGAAGGAGGGAGGAGGTCTTAAATACAGGCTTACAGCACAATGGGAGAACCCCGGAGAGCAGAAGTTCGCTACTGATGTTTTACAATCTTGCATCTAAGCTGTTAATGCCCAATATGCAGGACACACAGACAAGGAACTTCCCTTAAGCATTCAGGAGGGTGGAAAATGGCTGGGAACTAGCATAGGGAGGATATCAAGGTCAAGGTCAGCAAGCAAGGCAACAGTTACCTAAAACGGGAGCTAGGGACCTACAGGTCCCCCCTTTTACTAAAAAAATGAGCATCTGACTTAGGTTGTGTGAGATGTCAGTAGGTCACCTTACCCGTCATGGAGACACCTGCCCAGGCCACACAGGCGCTCTGTCTTAGGTTTGTGAGTGCCCCCCCCCAGGCATTACCCATCTCTGAATACTCATTATCATACAGGCTCAATCGTGTGTGAGCTGCAGAGTTAACTGCTGCCAAAGATCTCAAAGTGGCACTGCAAATCTACCAAGCCACATTCTGTTATGACAGCCTGAACAGACCAGCACAATAGCACCCAAACGCAGTTCAGTTGCACTGGGTTTAGGAGTCATTTAAGACACAAATGTGGGTTGTCCTTATGATGTTGCCTGAGCCTTCTGTAAGGTTCTACCAACAAAAGGAGAGTAAAAATGAATTTCATATAGCTTCTGCATCCCTATACATTTACAGATAACTCTAGCAGAGAGTATAGACATAGGGGAGAAACTGAACACATAAGTACATCATAAAAGGCACTGAGGGCTGAAGAGATGGCTCAGTGGTTACAAGCACTTGTGCAATCATGAGGGCCATATTTGGTTTCTAGCATCAATTAAACAAGCCCAAGCCAGAACAAGCTAGTCACCCCATGGACACCTGTAACTCCAGCATAGAGGGATCCTGTGTTCTCTTCTGGCCTCCATGCATGCACGCCCACATATATGGAAAGGTATGTGTGAGTGTGCACACATACAGACACATACACTTTTTTAAAGGCACTGTCATAGTTCTATATTACATCAAAGAAATAACTTCTGTAGTATTAATATAAAGCCTATACACAATTGCATTTTTTGTCATTCATTATAATGTCAGTATGGGGTTGGAATACCTCAGTAGTAAAATGTTTGCCTAGCATGTGCAAGGTCCTGGGTTCAATAGCCAGAATCATACAGAAGAAGTATAAGGTTAATATGTACAGATAAAATTTTCTATAAACTTAATTAAAGTATATAATCTGCTCATGTATGTTTTTATTGCAGTTTAACTTACATACCAAAACATGCAATCGATATATATATCAACAAATTTTACATGTGTATGTGTTTACACAACCACCAGGTAGATTAGATATGAAACATGGCCCTCTTTATAACCCTCCCTAGGGCCTTAATCATTATTGGTCCAAACCACCATAGATTAATTTAATTTTTCCTCAATTTTTATCAAGATTTTACAATACAACATTCTAACTACTCAAGTATGCCATTAAGTATTGTGTAGTCAGTTCTTCATCATTCATGTGTAGTTTTTTAGTATATATATATATATATATATATATATATATATATTTCATTGCATTTTCAAAGAAAACTGACAAGATTCTATTTCAGTATTGTATTCATGAAGTCATGTACAAGAATTCTTTTGGCATAAATAAATACTTACAATTGTGGAAATAATCATGGATAGATGATAGATAGATAGATAGATAGATAGATAGATAGACAGACAGACAGATGATCTTTCAAAGGAGACTACAAACACATACACATACTATTAAGAAGTTGAATTATTGGGTTATACTGTATGTACGTCTAAACACTGCCAATGCTAAATATTCCAGTTATACCATATTGGTGATATTTAATACTATCATAATAATTTTAACCATTCTGGAAAAGGATATAATATATTTTTGAATCATGACTAATTAGCATATTTGTTACATTTCATATGTGTTATAATACATAGTAAATATCAAGTATTTAATTATATCCATCTCTTTTCATGGTTTGCCTACTTTGGTGATAGTTTGAATATATTCTCAGGGCATTTTGTTAATAATATTTTTGGCTTTAAATGGTTAAATGTAGATCCCTAGTACTAAAAAGTTCATCCTCAAATGGTGTGGAAGTATGAATGTAATTGGCCCCCATAAATTAATAGGGAGTGCTGCTATTAGGAGGTATGGTCTTCTTAGAGGAAGTGTGCCACCATGGGGGTGGGTTTTGAGGTCTCTTTCTCAGACCATTTCCTGAAACATGTAAAATGTAGATTCTCAGCTGCTTCTCCAGCACCATGTCTGCCCACACACTACCATGCTTGAAGGGTTCACAACAGGCCCCCACGGTTGCATATACCAGGCAGACACTTCCGCCTTGCCAATTCCAGTCAAGATAGGCATTTCCGGGTCAGGGCGTCTCTCGTAACCAGGATACCCAGTGGACCTGGACACCTCCACCTAGCCAGTTCCAGGTCAAGATAGCCATTTCCGGGTCAAGGTGTCTCACGTAACCAGGATCCCTGACGTTTCATGGCCACGTAAGCGCGCAACATGACCATGTGATCTACGCACACGTGTGGAGTAGTGATGTGACCTGGCCACGCCCCCAGCCAGTTTTAAAGCAGAGTGCCATGTTCCCGGTACTCTCTTCTTCCTCTTCTCCACGCATGTGTCTCTCCCACAGGCCTGCGCACTCTCTATCCCTTTATCTCTAATAAACTCTTATAAGCGGATTCTGTCGTGTTTCGTGACACTTCCTTGTAGGGTAAGAACACAACGCAGCTAAAGAACTAACAATGCTCCTCACCATGATGATAAAGACACTGAAACTCTGACCTGTAAGCCACCACTTCAATTAAATGTTTTCTGTTATTTTCTTTATAGAATTGCCATGGCCATGGTTTCTCTTCACAGCAATAGAAACCCTAAGACAGAAGTTGGTGCCAGGATCTTGTGTTCCTTTAGAGGTATTTGGATTTTGGTGCTTTGGGTTAGAAAAGCAGTGAATGCTTTAAAGCACTGCTTAATGCCCCGGACTAGTAAGGGTATGGAAGACAGTGGAGCTTAGAGTTATTTGAACACCAGGGGGTGGGGGGGCTTACTCAAGAGGTTTCAGAGGTGAAGAATTTTAGCATGTTCCCCAGAGATGGTTCTTGTGATCTTGTGATACTCTTGTGAGTAAAGTGGCTGCCTCTGCCCTTGTCCAAAGAGTCTGCCTGAGGCTCAAGTGGAGAGGTTCAGAATAATTCCATTGGCCGAGGAAATCTTAAAACAGCCTAGTATAGATTCTGTCCTGTGGTTATTAGTGTTTACTCTAATGTGGATTTATGGTGAAAAGGAGCAAGCTGAGCGGGGTAAATTACAAAATGTAAATTTTAAAGAGAAAAGGAGCACCAGAAAATGGAATGGAGCTAAATCCTGTGTTCAAGGAGATAAACGGATTAAGAAATGGAATGAAAGGAGTGGTGACCTCAGGGCAAGATCCCACCCAGCTAGGTTTCCAACTTGTGAAAAGGAACTAAAGAAAAGCTTAGAGCCCTGTGTGGTGCTGTACACCTTTAAACCCCAGCACTCTGAAGGCAGGACTAGCAGATCTCTGAGTTTGAAGCCAGCCTACTCTACAAAGCAAGTTTCAGGATAGCCAAGCTTAGGCAGTGAAAGATAGAGAGCTGGTGAAGATGTAACAGAACGAGGAGACCATGTTCCAGCCCCAGCAAGCAGCAAAATTTTGTAGTTTTGGTCATGTGGCTTTAGAGTTAAGGATAGAAGAAACAGGTTATGGCATTTGCCCCCATGCCCAAGGAAAGCTGTTGAAGCCAGGCATGTGTCAGAGGTGTCGCTGGATGGAGACCTAGAGAGTCCATTGCATGAAGCAGTGAAATTGAAGCTTTGTTGGAGTTCATTTAGCCTTGTTGGAGGAAGTGTGTCACTGTGGGGGCATGCTTTGAGATCTCTTTTGCTTAAGCTTCCCTCAGTGTCTTAATCTATTTCTTGATACTTTCTGATCAAGATGTAGACAGAATCATGTCTGCCTATATGCCACCATGCACTACAACATGATGATAATGGACTGAACCTCTGAAACTGTAAGCGAGCCACGGCAATGAAGTATTTTTCTTCTACGAGTTGCTATGATCATGGTGTCTCTTCACAGCAATAGAAACTATAAGACAAATGCAAACTTTTTTAGAAGATCATTTCCATAGTCTGGATAAATGCAGAATTATGTGACACAAGGGTGGACAGAGTGGTTGTCATTTACTAGGTGCATGTTCCTCAAAGTATGTTCTATGAATTTGCTTCTAGGAATAGGGTATCGTGTTATGTCTCTGCTATTGAGAAGCGATTAATTTATTTATTTTTATTTTTCTCTCATACATTACATCTTGACCACAATTTCCCCTTTCCCAACTCCTCCCAACACTGCCCCCACATACCTCGACTCTCCCAGTTGGGAAGGGAGGGATGAATCAAGGCATCCAATGAAAACCTTCATTTTGTGTTTTGCCTTCCCAAGCATCTCGGTGGACAGATCTTGTCTGACTACCAATGGGGAGTAGATTTCTCTAAGTGATGCAGTTAAGAGTGATTAATATGCCTCAAACCCATGTCCCAGAGAACAGAGGCTCAGGGGTACATTTTCTGCCTGTTCCAAAGCCAATGCTGCCTCTTGGATAAAGGGTTTTTCTGTCTTATGGTAAACTTAGATTTCCATCGCAGTGTCCTACCTTGCTAAGCCACATGTTCATAAAGGCAGCAAGGGTTGCTGAACCCTCACTACGCACCCGGCACAAGGTTATATGTAGGTTATAGTGCAAGGATGTGGCTCAGAGCTCTAGCACTTCACATTCTAGAACAAGACAGTTAGGTGAACAGTGTAATGTCTGATAAGCATTAGGGTATGTGTGAGGGAGAGGCTTGAAAGAGTTGGAAAAATTTTTGTCCTTAAAACAAGATGTTGTGATTTAACCTGCTGCCACATATAAACTCAGTGTCCTTCAACAAGTTATTTAGGCTCTTTGGAGTATATTTTTATTGCTTCCAAACAACAGTGTGCTACTTAGAGATTCATCACGTAAAATACCTGGCAGATGGATGCCACTTGATCCACAACTGCTCCTAGTTTTACGACCAGATGGGACAACCCAGGGATGGCTGTGACATGCACAGGGATGCAGCTTCCACTATCAGGGTGACAGCCACTCGCTAAATCTTCTGACATTTTTATTTTCAACACTGAGCTTTCCTGGCCTTCCAGGAAATGAGTTGTAGGTTTTGAAGGATGCTATAAACACCAGGTCTTCTTATAGGTATCATTCAGAGAAGAAGGAAAATGGAGTAAATCAGAAAATATTAAAAAGTTGTACACTTCAAGACATACTCAATTCCTATGGACTCAAGCCTGGCTGGGTTTCCTAACTGGGCTTGGCCCAGCCAGAAATAGGGATTGTCTTGTGGAGTCAAAACACTGAACCTGTAGGCTGGTAGGAAATGGGGCCAAATGTAAACAGGGCTCTGGCCACTAAAAACATCAATTGGATTTAAAATGGCTCTCTTCTAATTTCAGGCTGCTGTTATCTACTTAATATTCCATGGATCTGTGTGATACCCAGAATGATGTCTCCCTCCAAAGATGCCCATTTTCTGGTCTTTTTAGAACTTACCACTATATTAAACTGCATGACAAAGGGAATTCACACTCAGATAGAACTGAGATAGATAATCACCTGATGTTAAAATAGGGAGATTAGCTGGGCTATACAAATGTGTCCATCATAATCACAAGTTTGTTTAACAAAGAGAGAGACAAAAATGAAGGTCCCAGGTGAATATGAAAGGAAACACAGAGAGAGGTAACACTGTTGACATTAGCCCAGTGAGACACAGTGCACACTCCCGACCTTCAGAACTTAAAGCTAGTGTGCTGGGTTATTTTAAGCTGGGTTATTTTAAACTAAAGGAGTTTGTGAGTGATGATCACACCAACCAGAAGAAGCAAATACAAAGGCAGACCGACATAAGAGTATAGATTGAGTGGATCCTAAGTTTCTCTCTTCTGTGAAAGGTTTGTTTACCTGGAAATGACACTAGGTGGTTTTCCTAACAAAACATCCAAACAACAAAGCTCCTGGGCATTTACTAATACTATGTTAAAGGTGTTTTATTAATTATGTTTAGTCGTATTTCCTTACAATGGCCCCATTCCTCCATTTGGTAATGTATATTCTGTTCCACTGTGAATTGGAAATACATAATACATTTGCTTACTGAATGTTTAGACATTGTTTTTCTTAAAGAGCTTGCTACTCTTTTGTCTATTTTATTAAACTTATTAAATTATAGCTGCTATTGATCTTATTAGTATTAGGATTTTTGTATATTAATTTCAATAAACATAATTTTTACTTTATAGTTTTTATGAAGTCCAATTTATCAGTTTAAAAAAATTGACAATGGATATAATTTGTGTTTTTAATTAGTTCCCATATTTTTGAGATTATAATTAAATAATTACATCATTTCCTGACTTTCTGTAATTGTTTTTTTTAAATAATTTAACTTATTTTTTGTATTGTATGTTTTAAATTTATTTTTGAGAATTTCACATATGAGTACTGTAAGCTTCACTATCAATGGCATCATGAAATTAATTCTATGTTTATGTTACAGTCTAGAAAACTTGCAGTTGTACTTTTCATATTTATAGTTACAACCTATCCCAAGGTAACTGCTCCATGTGTAGGGATGAGGTAGAGATGTGTATAGGTTATTGGCATTGCTGGTAACTAATCACCACAAACAGAACGGCTTAAAACAGAAAAGTAGTTTCTCACAGTCTTGGAGATTGAAAGGCCAAACAAGACACTGCCAGGAGGTCTTAAGTACACCCCTTTTGTGGCTTTTCCAGCTTCTCTGTGGTTCCAGTGCGTCTGGTCCTTTCCATCACCTCAGTTTCTCACTTCATCTTTACATGCCTGTATCCTGTCTGTCTCTTCTCCCTTTGACTTCTCCTTTAAAGATAATGTCATCAGGGATGATCTCATCTTAATCCCTTTAGCTTAACTATAGCTACAAAAAAATGTCCTCAACATGATCACCATTGGAGTTCTAGGTAAATACATCTAGTAGAGTCCACCATTCATGCCACCACAGAGCTTAAATTTTCTTTTACATTTTTCAAATTATGGAAATATAACTACTTTGACATTGTCTGTTGAAATTATTCTTCCCCACTTTGAATTTTAATTGTAGCCTTGTCAGTTGTCCACTGATTGCATATTCATGTGTCTGTTTTTGCAAACTAATAATATTTTGTGAAGTTTTAAAATTATATGGTCATTTCTTCTAAAAAAAGGAGTTATTTTATTTCTTCTTTTCTTATTAACCTGCCTGTTTTTTCTCTGAACTTGTTTGTAGAGATTAGACTGAAGAAAATTAGTGGTAGCACAAAACTATTACTGACTTTAGAGGAAATGCTTCCAAGGTTTTCCCATTTAGTACAGTATTGTTTATAGGTCTGTTGTAATATAATGTGACTTATGTTAAGAAGTAAGATTTCTATTGCTAGTTTCACCAAGAATTTAAAGATAGGTGATGTGGATTTTTTCAAAAGTCGTTTCTTCCTTTTGTGAGGTGATGATATGTTTTTTTTTTTGTCCTTGGATCTATTTATATGATACATTACTTATTAATTTGTATAAGTTAAACCATTTTGAATACCTGGAATGACTGTAACTTAATGACAGTATATGATTTTTAATGTATTATTGTTTTATTGAAAAAATACATTTGGGTTCACCCTGGAGACTGGTGTGTCTATTTCAAGTTTTGTTTTTGAGTTTTTATTCACTTTCTCTTACACATTCAGCTTGGTTGTGTCCCTTTCCTTGTATTTTAAGCAATAATTTGAGAAGTATTGGCATTGCCAATTATTAAAGGTCTAGTACAAATCCACAGTGAATCTGTCCATTCATTAATATTTCTTTTTTTGGAAACTAGCACTTCTTCAATTCAATTGCATACTATAAATTTCTGTAGAATGTTTATATCCTTTACATTCAATATCGTAGATCATACATGTCCAGAAATTTATTTATTTTTCTCAGTTCTCCAGTTTATTGAAATACAAGTCTTTAAAATATCATGTTACAGAAATGCTGGCACTAACTTTTTTGTTTGTGCACAGATCTAAAATACAATATTTCTAGAATTCATCTTGTTTGTATTTATTGTTTGTTATTTCATTGCCCATCTGTATTTGATTTCAGCTTTCCTTGTTGCCGCACACATATTGGAGTGAAACAATAATTTCAGTCTCTTGCACACACAGCAGTGAGTTGTGACTCATCAGGTGGCTAATCTGTCATCCTGATTTTTGTATTCTTTACTGCTTTCTGACATCTCTTTACTCTTTAATTTGGAACATTTTAAATTCCTTTCTAATCTCACTACTTAGCTCTCATGAGTTTATAGATACATTTTGATCGATGACCTCGATTGCATATTATCTGTTGTATTTACCACCTCTCTTTGTGAGGCACTCGTAATTTGCCCTTTCAGGAATCAGGCATGTACATGTGACTGACTTTAGTCAATGTCTTGTAAGTTGAACAGCAAGTGTTAGCTGAGCAGAGGCTGTAAGAGAATCTGCTTCTCATTCTCCTCCTCTGCAACAAACTTTGTTACATCCAGATGGAGAACTGAACTTAGTACTACCAAAGATGCCAAGTTACTGTTTTGGCAGAGGATAGTGAGGTCTTAGCATATCTAACCCTTAGTCAACCAACAGTGAGAAGTTAGAGACTGACTTTCGATGTATAGGATGTGACCTGAAGTTCCCAGAACCAAAGAAAAGATAAACAAATAGAAGGTAGACACAAAACAGAACACTTCACCTCTGTTAAAGATTCTATATGGATGATCAACTGATTAGACTTTCTATGACTGTAGGGAATTAGAATATTTCACTTCTGAACCTGAAGTACCTTTAACTGTAGTTATTCCCCATTAATACAGTTTCATACAGTTTGCCCACCTCTGTGTCTAATTTAGCATTGTTTTGATTTTAGATTTTTGGTTTTATATTTAATTATGTGTATATGTGTGTGTGTTTGTGTACATAAGTGCAGTACCTGCAGGGAAAGAAGAAGGCTTTTGATCTAGACAGGAAGTTACAGGCAACTGCCTGACACAGGTGTTAGGAACCCAATTCAGGGACACAGTGACATCTCTCCAGCCCCTAACCTAACTTTCTCAGTGTCATAAGAAATCTTCTGGGATATAGTAACAGTTCACCAGCCTATATCAAAACCAATGCTAACATGTCATCAGACAGCATCTGGAACATATAGGGAGATTTGCCTGCTCTATTAAACTAGCCTACCTGATTGTTTTACACTTGTTTTAAAAAAAGGTGTCTTGATTTATGGTTTCCTTTTGTTCTCTAACTATTAAAACTGTTAACACATTAAAATATGGTGTTTGAGGAATTCATATTCTCAAGCCATGTTCCACTCATATTTGGCCCCAGAACTAATTCTTATTCCATTTTTGCTAAGAATCATTTGGAGTATCCACAAGAATATGTCCACTCTTACAATTATTCTTTTGGAATTCTATGGACTTTGAAGAGGAATCCATACCATTCCTATATTGTGTAAGGTGTCTCGTCTGGTCCCTTGACCTCAAATTCAAATTATCTGGTAAGTGAACACTAATTTATATTATGCCAAAACCCATTTTTCATTGCTTAGGAGTTGCTGGGTCTGACAGAAAAGGATAAGGCAAGCCCATGGCTAAAGGCTGATGGTTTGAAAGCACTTGACTACTTTTAAATACTAGGCTAAGCCAAATTTCCTGCAAGAACTCAGTACCATGAGTAGACCCATTCAGCAACAGTAGGCAGCACTCTCAGGGTAGGCTGGGGTGGCAATTCTTAAAGTTTATGGGGATTAGTTCTTAATAGACTGGAGCCTGAATTCCAAGTTTTTAGATGGTTCTCTCTACAAAGAGATCAGTGCTAATGAAGGGCATTGTACCTAGCTACAAAGAATAGAATGTAAGCTATCCCAATTATGTGTCATGAATAAACTGAATTCTTTTTCATGATTTTTTTCTAAGAGAAGGAAAACAAACAAACAGGCTTTCCTCAAGGAGAGAGCATGCCTATGTATCTGGCTTTCTTTCATCTAGTACATCTTGAAATCCTTGTTTAAAATGACTTAAATCACCACAGAAACATTAGCCTCCCTGAGCTAATCTGCTCAGCGATGCCCAGAAGAATGCAAGTTGAATAGCAAGTCTGAGCAGACTGCCTGGGACAGGGCTCTCGAGAGCACGAAGGCACCAGTTTCCTCCACATAAAAGGGAATGGAACACATTTGCTCTGTTTTCTGCTTTTCTGTTGTGAAATATGAGAAACACTTTCAAGAAGTTCCCTAAGAATAAACTATTCCTGGCCCCACACATCCCTTTCTCTTTGTGGAAATCAGATTACAGCCTCCCAGTGATTTCTCAGAAGAAAATCAAAGCCTACTGCTCCGGAAACATCCCAAATCCTCTCCTTTCCCCAGAACACACTAGTGGCTGTGCTGCTCCACCAGCACTGTGGGAGTCTGAGTTCATATCCTGGTATTGCCAAGGAGATGACATCACTCCTACTTTCCATAATGAGTTCTTCCATATGTGCTGCTTGCTGAGAAAAACACATATGTGGAAACTGTAGATGAAATATGCATGCACTGTGAGCCTACTCCAACTTCCTCTCTTCAAGGAAACAACCAAGTATGCTATTCAAACACAATTTAAATGACATGATAAAATAGCATTCTCTCTTTTCTGAATTTAAAGACAATTCCCAAGTCTGCAAGGACTTAACTCTCTCCAGTGATGCATAAACCTTTTGTGAAGCGCTCTTCACATAAGGGTTTGTCTTTATAGGAGTCACTAGCTAACCACAGACAAAAGAATGGGTACTGTTTCTAAGTGCTTATAACATGCTGCATGCAAATACTGTGCTTAATGCTTATGCTATGATTCCTCAGATGGTGGCGTTCTTCCCATTTAGGAGCTAGCAAAAACTGAGGCTGAGAAGCTGAGTGTGGTCACTTGTGGAGGCAGGGGCCTGACAGAGAAGCAGGGGAACACCTGGAGCTCCTTTTACCTCATTGCACCTGAAAACAGTGCATAAGATGAAAGGCACATAATTGTTGTTGATAAGATGATTTGAAAGAGGATTGCTTGCCAAATCTCCACCCCAGAATGCTTCACAATCTGTTCACTTGATTTTTTTCTCCCTTCTCTTTCTGAAGGTGGGATGAAATAACAGAGGCAGGCACTTTGCAGCCTTTTAGAAGCAAGAAAAAAAGTGCATTAAGTTAAAACATGGGGGCTTCTGTCCTTCTGTAAGTACAAACTGAATTTGCAGAGGAGTTTGTTCTTGTCTGAGTTTAAACCAAATGATAGCAGATCTGTGTCACCACAGTGTCATTACTTCCTGCATAGGTCTCTCTGTTCTTGCTAGGCAGTCAATAGGTTTTTCCTCTGGAGCTGCCTTTGGTCTTTAGCTGGTGACTGACACTTGTTTCCCATCTCTCTTTTATTTTCCTGACCCCTACCCTCATTCTGGACAACTAAGCTCCTTCAAGTGAGTTTTTTTTTTCTCCTGTAATTCTGTTCTGGGACCTCCAATGCTCTGTGAGTACTTAATCTTGACCAGGTTGACCAATCTCTGCAGTGTAATACTGGTCATCACAAGGTTAGGAATGAATAGTGTTGATATTATAAAAGCAGAGTCTCCTCCTCCATCCAGAGAACTGTCACCCAGTCATGCTCTCCAGTCCCCAGGAAGATTGTGCCCTTATCACTGAAAGCAGGGATCAATACTGAGTTGCCACAGAAACACTAATAAGCCTTGTAAATATCCTTCTTGGTTGTTAAGACACACTGGGGGAAATAAGATAGTAAGGCATGGCCTCCCTGGCCTCTCAGGAATCCATGCAAAGGAGTCTATTGTGCTCACTGGGTAGAGCCCTACACCAGGGATACCTAAGGAGTTCTTAGTTTGAAGAGGATCTTTTGTGAGAATCTTCATTTCACTGATTTCCTAAGGAGCTTTGGGAACATATAGGCGTATCCTAAACATTTTGAGAGTTATGTGTCAGGAGCCAAGACTCCAAAGGAATCTTAAATTTATATTTAACAGAAAACTCCACCCTTGCCAGTGACTGAGATCTATACCACATGGTTCTGGGGTAGGAAATGGGGTAGGAAATGAAAGAATCAGCTGAAAGGGAGGGGGTAAGATTTAGTTGCTAGTTAGAAATGTTTTATTCTTCACTCATTGATTCCAGCTTTCATTCTATACAAGTTTATTTTTAAAAATGTGGATGCTCCATTTTCAGAGGCTGATCTAAAAATACATGCCTGCATGCCTGAGGCTACAATGTGTACATAAATCCAAACCCACAAAAGAAAGTGATTGTATTCAGGGGCAGAGTAGACCACAGAACTGAGCTAAAGGATCCCTTCCAGGAGGTGGGTGACACATGAGCACATTATACACATGTTTATATTGTCAGAGTTGATTTTATGAATGGGCAGAGTTACTTTTGTATGTGGAAAGTTTAAAGGACATGAAGGAAGGAAGTTCTATAGGCCTATTGAACATATTGATCTCATATTGGCCGTTCACTCCTTCTAAAATGACATCCCCATCATTCTAAAGCTAGAAGAATGGTAGTCAACATGAGCAGGCATGTCGTTTCCATATGATAAGCATCATACTTTGCTTTTATAAAATGGACTACTTTACCACACGTTAATCAAGTAAATCACAAACCATATAAAGCATGTGAGTCAATAGTGGAGCATTAAGTCACCTAGTGAGGTCATAATCATCTTTCTTATGATTTTCTCACAGTAATGGAATCACCAAAGATTACATTTCTCAGAAAACATCATTGTATTAAAAAGATATGTGACTCTACTGATATTAGAATTTAACAGAGAATGAAACTAAATGATTTAGTAACTTGTTTGAACCCATGCCCATAGAAGTAAAATTTTTGATTCCATAGCTCATGCACCAGATGAGAGGTGGCATGTATAAAGATTAAGAGTGCACATAGCTTCTAGCTCCAGAATTCCTGGATTTGAAGCTGATCAATACCTGCCACTAACTTCCTAATCACAAGGAAGCTTTTTAAAAGGAATTTTGTTATTTTTGTGTATGTAGGTTTTATCTGCATGTTTGTAAGTACACCTTGTGTGTGCAGTGCCTACAGAGGCCAGAAGAGGGCATTTTATACCTTGAGACTGGAGTTACTGATGGTGCCATGTGGGAATCAAACATGGATTCTTGGGTCCTCACCAGTGTCGTATCTCCAACCCCCACAGGAAAGCTTTTTCCTTTTTTGCCCCTTGGCTGTATCTTATGAATAAATCAAGGACAATAATTTATCTCAGTCCTCGGGGGAAGCTTTGCCCTGGAGGAGGTGGGAATGGGGGGTGGGCTGGGGGGAAGGGGAGGGGGGGAAGGAGGGGGGAGAACAAGGGAATTCATGGCTGATATGTAGAACTGAATGATACTGTTAAATAAAATAAAAGGGAAAATAATTTAAAACATCTTATAGGAATGTTATCTGATGTAATGTCATGGAGCAACTTAGTCCCTTGGGTCCTGGTGGCCTTTTATTTTGTATTGTTTCATCACACAAACCTTCTGTAATAAATGACCAATGTGTGCCTGGTATAAAAGTAGAGAATTCCACAAGTTGCTTGGCCAGTTCATATTTGTATGGATTGAGACCATGGGAATAGTCCAGTGAAAACTAATGAAAGGCTGGGAATATGGTGCAGGGTTGTTGAAAATTGAATGTGATGCTTGGAATGATAATAGAGATTGGAGGAAATAAGAGTGTTGGTCAATTTTCTGTCACTATGACAAAATTCCTGAGTAAATCAACTTAAAGGAAAGACCTTGTTTTGCCTAACACTTTCTGTCCATTTTTGCTTACCCCAGTGGCTTTTGGGCCTTTACTAAATTAGTAAATTATGGCAGAAGCACCTTGTAGAAGAAAGTTGCTCATCTCATGATGGCTAAGAAAGGAAGAGTAAAGGATCGGTACCGGAGGGAAGAAGAGATAGGGTATTAAAAGCCCCTCCAATTTCTTAGTGACTTCTTTTCTCTTCTTAGGCCCTATCTCTCAAAGTCCCTACCCCATAACATGAATTCTACAAGCTGGAGCCAAAGCCTTCTACACATGAGCATTTGTGGGATATTGCAGATGTAAAGCACAACAGGTTTCTGTGGCTAACAAAAGGGTAGCACTGCTGGGTGGTGGTGGCGCACGCCTTTAATCCCAGCACTCGGGAGGCAGAGCCAGGCGGATCTCTGTGAGTTCGAGGCCAGCCTGGGCTACCAAGTGAGTTCCAGGAAAGGCGCAAAGCTACACAGAGAAACCCTGTCTCGAAAAACCAAAAAAAAAAAAAAAAAAAAAAGGGTAGCATAAACACTCTGAGCTGTTGTAAGGGAGAGAGGGAGTAAGCACAGTGAATAGGAATTCATATCCGCCCTCTGGAGTTATAATAATGTAGTCTATTAAACTAGACTTTCAAAGGACAAATTAATAGTAGAAAAAAATGTTCTAGTTAACCAGCACATATGCATGGGAGCCATGCAATATTAGAAATTTAGCAAACAGGCAGATGGTTAAGGCTTAAATAACCCATGCATGGGGGAGAGGGAACTTGAGGTATTAGGCACTTTAGGTGGTTATAAATGGTTTGTTAGGAAAAATGAGTAGCCTGAGGAATAGTTCTGGGACAAAGTTCCTCTGTACTACCAATGTGGTGTTCTATTTTCAGTCTCTTCATCTGTGATAGGAGTTGAATCTATCATGAGTTGGAGGGTGCAGAGAATTCTGTTCCATCATGACAGGTACAGATTTCACGGAGAGAGGAAACTTGGAGACATTTGCTGTGTTTGCTGTTCCCAGGTGCTCTTAGTGTGAGGTCCAGAAAGTGTCATAGTTGGGGGTATGTTTTTGTTTTTGAGCCTCGTCTCTAAGTGTAAAAGAGGTTGGTGAACTTCTCTGAAGAACCAGATAGTAAATATTGTCAAGGCTACAGGCGATTGGCTGTCAGTTGTTGCTATGCAGTTCTGTTGCTGAAGCTGCTGCATCCCAGATGTGCTGTCTGCAAGCAAATGAATGAGCGTGGCTATGCTTCAACAGTCACTCCTGAACACCAAAAGGTGAGTTCCACATCCGTTTTACATGTTGTTAAACATTAGTCTTCTTTCTCCAATTATCTAAAAGTTCAAAAGCCATTCTTCATGCAGGTTAGACATGAACAGGCAGCAGGAAGTATCCGACCCATAGACTGCAGTTCTACATTTTGTGTGAGACCCAGGAAATTAACTGAAGTTTCTGCTTCGGAAGTCAAAACCACCCATGGCCACACTGAGTGCCCAACATTTCAGGATCCATTCAAGAGCTAACTACTTGCGAAGGAAGCAACAGGGGCTTTGGAGTCCTCTTGCTTCCTGGGACTCAAGCTGACATGCTGTCTACTTTATCTTGTTAAGATCCCCAAGGCCCCTATGAGGCACAGCTTTACTTACTGCTCATGCAAGGGTGAGAAAGGGCCACTGCCATTCCTCGCCCACCATAATTACCATGGCTGACACTCCTGTAACAAAAAACAGGTTAGCCAGAGGAAAGCATAGCTAATTTATTTAATCAAAATGGTATGGTACACAGAAGCCTTCAGGAATGAAGCCCAAACAAACCAGGGGGAATATGTCTGTTTGTATGCTTAAATTTGATGAAGTATTGATAGCTGTGCAAAAGTGTAACTGGATTAAAGGTTCTGGCTTAAAGTAATAGACTGGCAGAGATGGGAAACAAGCCTGTTCAGGTTCCTTTTGTCCCTTGTTGCATTCCTGTCTCCCAGGTACATGGTGAAGCCACTTTGGGATGAAGGTCTTATAAGCTATTATCAGATAAAGTCATTGGGGTCTTTCCAGGTAGAAGGCTCCTACACAAAACATCAGGGGCTTCTTTCCAGGTTCCCCAAGCCCCACAGTCCCACAATCCACTTATAAAATAATCACTCAGATGCTTATATCACTTATAAACTGTATGGCCGTGGCAGGCTTCATGCTAACTGTTCTTTTATCTTAAATTAATCCATTTTTATAAATCTATACCTTGCCACGTGGCTGGTGGCTTACCAGAGTCTTTACATGCTGCTTGTCCTGGCGGTGGCTGCAGTGTCTCCCTCTTCTGCCTTCTGCCTCCCAGAATTCTCCTCTCTCCTTGTCCCACCTACTTCCTGCCTGGCAACCTACTTCCTGCCTGGTCACTGGCCATCAGGGTTTTATTTATATAGAGTGATATCCACAGCACTCAAAACTCAAGCAGGCAGGTCCTTATTGATGAGTGAACATTTTTGAAGCTAAAGGAATGACATTCGTGAATCTGGTAGATCCACTTCTATTAGTTAATTTTGTCAGTTTTATTGGATTAAGAAATGAATAGGTCATCAGCTAGTTAGTCCTTGAGCTTACCTGTAAGGCTGTTTCTAGATAGGATTAGCTAATAGAAGAAAATTCACCATAAATATGGGAGGCACCATCTAATGATGTGGATCTCAGACTGAATGACAGTGTGTGTGTGTGTGTGTGTGAGAGAGAGGGGGGGGGATGAGACCAGTATTCATCTCTCCTTGCTTTCTAAACAGAGATGCAACATGACGAGCCACTTCATTCCCCTGCCATCTCATGTGTCCACCATCATGCCTTCCCTGCTTCAATGGCCTGTGCCCTCTCAAACCATAAACCACATAAATCCCTTTTTCACTTCATCTGCCTCTTATCAGATGTTTGCTTACAGCAAGGAGAAAAGTAACCAATACACCTGATTCAATCTGCTTTTGTGCTTCTGGTGATGTGGAAGGTCTGGTGATGTCAACATTATAGAGCAAATAGAAGATAGATAGGAAAAGTGGACTTCGAGACAGTAGCTCACAATTAAGAACAAACTTGACCACTCAGGGTCATTTGTCATCATCAGAATGCTTTTAGTTATGACAAATGGTGATGGGGTACAAGGAGGTCATTGATAGAAGACAAGATTCTGTTAAATGTTCTGAGCATAGGACAAACACCCATAGGAAACAATGATCCCAAACTAAACACAGATAGTAAAATTTCCAAAGGACCTGCATTTCTGTAATTGCAAAGTTCTGTTCTCACTATAGCAAATTTCTACAGAAGGTAGAAGTAAAAAAGAAGAGTCATTGGTAGCCATGAGACAGAATCCAGATTTTTTTTTTAGCATGATCTACTTTATATTCTCCAAATTAAATTATAGTTCAACCAGTTACCAAATTTATTTTCTAGCCATCTCTGACTAGTAAGATTTATGGAAAAGTGACACTTTACTATTTCCTCACCTTTGTTATTCTCCCTGTATCTGTCAGCATCTTTGAGCACTATTCTTAGCTATCAATGTTCTCCCCATTGCCTCAGACCTAGCTCAAGCTGCCCGATTGCTCTCTGGTACCTACCGCACCCTTTATTCACTAACAGGCCAGAGAATCAAATGTAAACTTGTGTGTTACTGAGATGATTCTCCCCTATCAGATCTCCTTTCGTATATCACAACCCCCCCCCCATGGTCAAAAGTGTCTCTGACCATACCTGTAATACCACAAAAGAGAAGCTTAGAATAGATCAGTCACCCTTTATTTGAGATAGTAAAATAAAGGCCAGGTAAGACAATAGACCGAATCCAGAAAAATTAAGGCATCATATATAGGACTTTTTCTGAAATCTTTTCTTTGAACCAATGCTTAGCTCAAGCTTCCATTGATAAAGTATCTTTATAGAATTATATCTCCTGATAGCCAGATGATAGAATCAGCTTTGCAGTGTAAATGTAACCTGTGGCCCCAGCATTCCTTCTACCTGAAATAATCTGCACATCATGGACAGTCCATCTGAGAAACAGAAAGAGTCTTAGCATCAAGAAATGGACAGACTTCTTCTTTCTCCACATACATGAAAGCCAGGAAAAATGTTCCTATGGAGAATCTCCAGTGATGTGAGGGGAGATTACCTCTGAAACAAAGAAAATACTAATGGGATTGATTTTGAAGTTTACACACACACACACACACACACACACACACACACACGTAGTTCCACAACAAGACTGTTGGCTTTAATAGCACCTTATTCTTAAGCAAACAGCTCACCATATTGGAACTTCAATTGCTTAGACACAAAATGAGGATGCATTGCCAATGCTGCTGAGAAATAGATAACATCAACTTTTTAAAAAGCACTAAGTTTGATGGACCCCAGGGACTTAGCAAATGACAATTCATTTTATCTTGCATATGAAGAATTTGCCCTTGACTGAAGAAGATACACTTAAGTGAGATCAACTGTTAAGTGGATTATTTCCAGTATTTTAAAGCCTATTTAGTGTGGTCAAGAGTGATCTGGACACTAAGAATGGAAGACTTCATCTTTGCCTCTAAGGACTTGGTAGTCTGGAAGGGTGTGGCCCAAGTTTCATACAAGATATTTTTGAAACAAATGGAAAGTTGTAAAATACAAAGATTTGTTACTTTAGGTTTATGGAACAATGAAGTCAAATGAAGCAGAGGACAGCACAGAAACCTTTGGGGAGAGGAAATACACTACCTAGACAGAAGGATGAGCTTCGTGTCTGTGGATGTGGAGGTGAAGGAGAACAATGTGCATCTTTAATCAGCCATTAAATGAGAAATTGCTGACAAAATAGCTTTGCCTCACTTCCCAGGATGCTAAAGTCTTATTCATATTCTTGAAAAGAAAACTGAAGTTTCCAGAGCACTTAAAAAAAAATCTGTATGCTACACCTTTTTTTTTTTTTATGATTCAGCCATTTCCAAATATGACTGCATTAAGTGCCTTTTAAAGACTTCTGCTATCATTCTCCAAAACCCCGGGAAAAGATTCTTTGTGGTTTGACATTCCTTTTCATTTACTCTAGAGGAAAACATACCATGAAAATTTCCATATGTTCATCTTCTCCTGTACATATTTATATGAACAGTTTCCTTCTTAACAACTTTCAAAACATATGCCTTTTCCCAAGTTATTTCCCCTAAAAGTAATTCAGTGGTGGCATAATTCATGGATTATAGGCACCATGCAAAGTTATTGAACCAGGTTATTGACATTTGGACTTGTTAAAAGTTATTGTACCAGAACACATCAAGTGGCAAGATTTGACCACCAGCTTCGGGTACTCACATCATTCTATTTCAGTCTGTGATGAAGTTGTTAGGACTGAAACAGGCTGTGAGTTTAAGTGGCAAGAGGTTGTTACTATGCTCATTTTTAATATTGCATCCTTCTAAATGTGAAAGCTTGGCATCTAACTGAAGATGGGAGACAATCAATAAATACAAGTCCTGAGAGTAGAAGCTCTTAATTTCCCACACTGACTCACCCCTGATTTCTACTGAATTGAAGTAAACAACATGAGCATATTTTAAGTTGCAAATACCCAGTCAAAAAATTTCTAAAGATCCATTACAAACTTGTGTTGATAACACTTCTCACCCCACAATTTTGAAACTTATACACATTATGTTAGTTGTTTGGATAATTTTGAAGATTCATTTTTACACTATTGCTATATTTTAGATCTGGTCTGAATATTTTCCAAGATTCACATGGTGAAGTTGGAAAGTGGGGGGAAATGATAAGAGATGGGGACACATGGATGGTGATTAGGTCACCTATCAAGGGATACCTGCTAGTCTCATATAGTTGTTTCTCACTATTGCAGGTCGGGATAAAATCTACACTCATACATATGGGCCATGGACTTTTCAGATTCTCCATTATGTTGTGAAAAACATACAAAGCCCAGACAAATAGGGTATATGGATAATCTGAGACTTTTAGCCTCTGAAACTGTAAACTAAATACAATTATTTCCTTCAAATGAAGTGTTGAACTTCAGGTATATTTTGTTATAGCAGCAAATAATTGAGTCATATTGGGAACCAGTACTATAGTGTATGGTTGTTGGGATAGTAATAATTAACAGTACATGCGAAGCTTTGGGATTGGGTAATGAGCAAGCTTTGAACAACAAGCAAGACATTGCAAGTTCTGTTATCTATGAAGCATTCTGAATGATTCTGGTGATGGCTCAGAATCAGGGTATATGGAAAAATCTAGATATTCTCCAAGAGGATGAGGTCTGAGAGAGAAACAAGGGCTGTTCTACTGGAAACTGGAGAAAGGGTCATTCTTATTAAAAGGTAGCTAAGAACTCTGCATTGAGCTCTGCCCATGCCCTAGGGCTTTATGGAGTGCTATGCTTATGAATGATAGACTAGTTTAATTGACACATGAAATTTCTAAACAAAATACAGAAGGAGCTGTGTGAGTGCCTTTGGCAGCTTTCAGCATGACTTAAGAGCAAAGGAAACAGACCAGAATAATATGAAAATTTACAGCCTAGAGAAAAGTGTGCTTAGGAAAACAAAATACTGATAGAGACAAATGACCATTTGCTAGTGAGATTATCACACACAGAAGGATAGTAGGCATCAGTTTTTCAGGACAACAGGAAAGGGCATCAATGGCACCTCAGAAATTTTGGCCTCTCCTAACACACTCTGAAGGCCTCCTAGGAAAGAATAGTTTCAAGGAATAAACCTATGTTATCCCCACAAGCTTACTACCCAGTATTGTCTTGGGACATGACCTACGCTCCAAAATCACCAAACACAGGTACTGGCATGGATCGTAGGGACTGTGCAAAGTGACAGAATCAAATGTGACATTTTGACTTCTTAAACATCCTTGTCCCCAAACATAACAACTAACAAGATTTAACCACCAAGCTTGAAGCATTCACATGATTCCAAGTTGTCTATGCTAATTCTGCAGGCTTGTAGAATATAGGAATTCTGAAGTCATTAGTGGCTTCCACTGAGTTTTCAAAGGAAAACTCAAGGGTCCTAGCAGAGATATTGTGGAGATTCTTCACTGGAATGCCTAATGGAACCAATGGAGAAGCATTACTGTTCTTGAGATACTAAAATAAGAGCCACTGCCAGCTTACATCTCCAACCTGGGAGACTCACAGGCTCCAGCAGGCAACCCCAGGGAGTATCCATGTGAGTGAGATACAACCAGCAATTCTATGGAGGCAAGGCTGCCCAGGGAAAGAAGGGTCTACAGGCCACTAGAGTGTGCACAATATGTTGGACATAGAGCTTTAGGATTTGATGTCTGCACTGTTTGGTTTCAATATTGCTGGGAGCCAGAAACCCTTTTTATTTTGAATATTCTTTCTTTGGAATCAGAATTACCCTGTATCTCTTCTATCATTGCATTTTGAAGTATGTAACTTATTCTTAATTTTACAGGTTTACAGCTGGAAGTTTTCCTTGGGCCTCAGATGAGACTTTGGGTTTGAACTTTTGAGTAATGCTGGAAAAGGAGTTAAGATTTTGATCATATTAGTATAGAATATAAATACTTCATGTTTTGAGAAAAACATGGACACTGGTGGCCAAGAACAGAGTAATGGGGTTTATATACAGTAGTGATTCTCAACCTTCCTAATGCTTCAACACTCTAACAAAGTTCTTCATGTTGTGGTGACTCCCAACCATAAAATTATGTTGTTACTTCATAAATGTAATTTTGCCACTGTTCAGAATTAATGTAAATATCTGATATGCATGATATCTGATATATGAGCCTTCCCAAAATGGTCACAACCCACAAGCTGAGAACCACTGATACAGTGTAACAACAATCCCCACAAAAGTTTCATCTACTACAAGTGTGTTTTTCAGTATGGTAATGCTGATAGGTGGTAGAACCTTTAAGAGGCCTGGCCTAATAAAAGGCAATTAGTCTTGGGAGGGGGGATTTACCACCTCAGAAGTAATAATCTCATGCAGTAAGTTGTCACCAAGATGGATTACTTCATGTGCTTGGCCTCTTCTACAGGAGGCCATTAATCATTTTAACTCTTTACTATGTTGTAACACAGTAAGAGCCCTGACCATATTTAAACTTCTCACTATAGAGTCTTAATTGATATGTAATACAACAAAAACTCCAAACTAATTAAAATGTGTATTTGTAGTATGTGAGAAAGGGAGATGATAATCCATTGATTTAAGGACTGAATTGCCCATGTACAATATTTTAAAAAGTCATTATTCCTACTACTTTATTACTATTGTTTTGCTCATTTAACAGAAGAAACTGAATTATAGAAAAGGGAAACATTCTGCTCCAAGACACTCATCAATCTATGACATAATTCAACCTCAGCCCCTTCCTACACACATTTCAGCTCTGGTGGGTGTCTGTCAATCTGAAAAGGAGGAAGTTGTGCAGCCCTGGAGCACAGGAAAGCAACCAGGTAAGAACTTGATGAGACATCTCTGGGATCAGGGTGTTCAAAGGGCATTTGCTCAGCCTCACGCATTCCTGTGTAGTGAATTCCATTCAACATTTGCTTTCTCTTTTGGTTCATATGCTTTATGAGCCAAATATGCAGTATCTAAAACAAAAGCTCGGGACTGAAATACTGATGTTCTTATCAACAAGTCTATTAGCGTTTCACCACTATTAAATATTGGCCAAAGTTTTGTTCTCCCACAACTAATTTCTCCACCATTCATCCCATTCATGTATTCAAGAGCACACCAGTGAATTTAAGCTCCATGGAGACTGTGACAGCAGGGAGATGGCCTCCTTGGGAACTAAGGAAGACTTTTCAGAAGAAATAAAACTTGAGTCTTGTGCTGCTTAGCAGGGAGGAGGCGTAGTCTTGACATCCAGCTGCAAAATTCATGTGCATATTAGGTAAGATGCAATACCAGTTTTCCATGGGGGTAAACAATTCAGGAGGTTCCAGAAAACTCGGGGTTAAGCAAAGAATGGGTTACTGTTTAGGAGTGAGAGGGGAAATGCTGAATGACAGGTAAATATTATTTAATTTTTTATAATATATATATATATATATATATATATATATATATATATATTATTTTAGAGCTGAGGACCAAACCCAGGGCCTTGCGCCTGCTAGGCAAGCGCTCTACCACTGAGCTAAATCCCCAACACCTATATAATATATTTTGATCATATTATTCTCCCTCCCTCAGCTCCTCCCACATTCTCCTCACCTCCCTACCTGTGCAACCCTATGCTCTCTCCTCTTTGGGGAAAAAAAGGAAAGAAAGCCCAGAAAATGTCTTAAAAAAAAGGCCCTCAAAATCTACCAAAGCAAAACATGGAGTCCTTTGTGTATTTGTCAACTACTCCTGGGCATGGGGCCACATGGGAGTATGTTTGATATACCTAGTTTTATACTTTATGGGGTAAAACTGATTTTCCCTTTCCTAGAAAGCATCAATTGCAAATAGTTTCTTGGTTAAGGGTAGGACAAAGGTAATTAACAAAGAGATCTACAACAGGGACGATGTGTAGAGAAGCAAAAGACTTAGGAGAACTCTAAAAGGAAGTGTTCAGTTACATATGAAAAGGTTCAAGTTGAATGGAGTTAGAAGGTAAAGTGAAAAATATTTAGAAACACAGGGCACAGCCTTTACTCTGGATGCAAACAAAGCATTCAGACTGGTTCCTGTCTGTAAGAAAAGGAACCCTCACTTGTATAATTTATCTACTTCCAAATTAAAAACCATTTCACCAACTTCTCTATCCTGTAATTTGGGAGTGATGGGATACCTACGTCATCATCTTTGAAGTTTCCCTATAGTGTACTCTTGAGCACCTTGCTGGCCATGTCTGCTGCGTGTGGCCAGAAGAGCTATTTCAGTTCCTTTTCCACATTGTGCCTACATTTCCATGTACCCTACATCTAGGAGATTTTGCCCCTCTGGGATACTGACTTTCTTTGTCCATCACATTGTGTTCCTCTTCTTTCTTCTTCCCCTGTTTCTCCCTTCCTTCCTTCTTTCCTTCCTTCCTTCCTTCCTTCCTTCCTTCCTTCCTTCCTTCCTTCCTTCCTTCCTTCCTTCCTTCCTTCCTTCCCTTACTGACAAGGCTTCTTTATGAAGACTGTATGACGCAGTGTGGACTAAGTGATACATAATGGTCTAGTCATATCCATAAAGGTGCTCAGTGTATAATGAGAGAAAAGCAGATTTACAATTTTCTATAAAAATATATTAAAAGCAGGCCAATAAACACATAGTCTTCACATTCATTTTCTTTACTATCTAACCTGAAAGGAAACACAGGTGCTTCCAGGAGGCCCTATCATATTACTTCACAGTTTACCAGGCATACACCTCACTCTTCCTAAGTGTCTTCCCTGCAATCTGTTATCAGTGCCTGTAGCTCTTTGGCTAAGGGTCAGTGGGACAGAATGTTGTCACTGACATTTCTGGTGTCAGTATCATCGCAGCAACTTTAAAATACTAATCTGCATTTGGGTAAGCGATTGCTAAGCAAAACCCACATTTAAAGTCAAGTATACACTATCGAATCTGTTTTCTAGATGTGAAAACAGAGAGACAGAATGATTCCTCCACAGTTTCTAATTGCTATTTTATCTGTGACTTCTGATTCTGTCTGAGTTGTCTCTAGCTATATTTCAAGAAGGAAATATAAAGAGGCCATTTGTGCAACTTAACATAAGTTCCCCCCAAAGACAATATTTTGTATATATGGCAGAACTACATGCAAACCAAAAATATAGAGTCTGATATAATAACATAACAGTTCTGTGCATTTCTATAAAATTATCAGCTGCCTGCAAAAACTAGTCTTACTACATTTTTAGAAAAGAAATTTCACTTCCAACATCATCGCTTGAAAGATAATGCTAATTAAAAAGTATAACCTACCACTTCATGACAGTCCATGATTTTCATCTTTTATATCAATTTGATTCCCTTCAAGTGTGTATAAGATTAGCTGCCGGGCGGTGGTGGCGCACGCCTTTAATCCCAGCACTTGGGAGGCAGAGCCAGGTGGATCTCTGTGAGTTCGAGGCCAGCCTGGGCTACCAAGTGAGCTCCAGGAAAGGTGCAAAGCTACACAGAGGAACCCTGTCTCAAAAAAAAAAAAAAAAAAAAGATTAGCATAATTGCTGGGTGTGGTGGCACACTCTAATCCCAATATTGGGAAGGCAGAGGCAGATGGATCTCTGTGGTGTGAGGCCAGCCTGGTCTACATAGTGATTTTGAGGTCAGCTAGGCCTACTTAATGTGATCCTGTCTCAATCAAAAATGAGTCAAGTCACAGTACTTATAAAATTGTCTTTAATACTTCACGGTGATTGCTATATTGTACAGGGTTCAAAATAGTCACATTTCTACTTTGCATTTTACTTGCCACTATCTTAATAGATTGGCTTCCTGTTGCTGGCTATTTGATATTTTCTTTCTTGTGAAGTTTCATGAAAAGCCATGAGTGCTCCTTTCTCCAGTGATCTCCGAATCTAAGGGAATCCCCTCCTATGGCTGTAAAACACTGTTAGGGAATTTTTGCTTATTAATATTTGGAGGTAAAGTGTCCAACAAAAGCATAGAATTAGCACTCTTGAAAAAAACAAATATAATAAAAGTGGTTTCTAGATTCATAATTCATGAATAGTTTTTTAGTTCTTCACATTCTTCACCTTGCTGCTTCCAGGGATATATATATTGCAGATTTCATCAGTGTGAGACAGGTCTGGCTGTTACAAATGCATCAGTTTCATTGTTGTTAGAAAAAGATATTACTTTATTAGTCTCTGACTTCTAATGAGCCTTGTTTTGATTCTTATAAATTTTTGTTTAATAATTCTTTTTTTAAGCACATTTTTAGCAAGGATTGCTCCAAGGTGTTTTCTATCAACAAACATTTTGATCTGTGAAGAAGAAAGAAAGAAAAAGAGGAGGAAGAAGGAGAAGCCCAGCCTCTGCTTTACTACTCCAGGGAGATTTTAAATGCGTTCCATGCAGGGTCACCGTCTTAACTGCACCCAACGGCATGCAATTTAAAAGCGTATCAAGTTCACCTTTTCAAAGGAGACACTGCTAAATGAGGTTAGGGTATTCATGTAAATTTGGAACTTTTAAACTTTGCTCCCAGCATAAAATGCCAAAATACTATGCAGCACATAAACATCTTTGTTCTGCTGAAAAGGATATTGCACAGGTCAAAAAGTCTCTATGGCGTATTTCTCACTCAGGAAACTGTTGAAGGTATTAATGCAGACTCTGCTTAGAGAATGAAGAGGCTTTGCATACAAAATGCAGTTTCCCTTGATTTCGGCTGTTCCCAACTTCACATCTTATGTCAGCTTCTTGGAAGGAACATTAGATGTTATCTGAAAACAAGGCTCTTAAATTGATACCAAATTTGTTATCTATACCAGTTGAGACTGTCCTTTGCCTGAGTTACAAGTTATATTGTTGTCACATTTTAAGATTAAATGAATAGCCCAAGGTGATACACTTGTGATCTCCAAAGACTAGAAATTTTCACTGACACTAAAATCTTTCACATTTCTACTGGCAGACAATTGAATAGTCTCAGCTTATGAGGCAAAATAATCTAACAATTTGTAAATGTGTCTGATTGGAAACAGTAAAATGGGCTAGTTAATAGGACATATTATGCCATTTTCCCCTCTGATCAGAGTATATAACTATGAACTGTACAAAAACATCTCATTCATTTCCACCCTCAAAGTACACTTGTCTGCTCTACTTACTCCATTTTTGCCAATTTATTATTATTATTATTACTATTGTTATTTTAAACTTTCAACATCATAGGATGTTTTCTTTGGAAATCCTACCCATCCCAACTATTATATTTTAGATATTTCAAAATGATGATTTCCAAATTTGGTCATTGTCTTCACATTCCCATAATTGAATTGAGAAAGCATGAGGCCAGTAGAAATAATTTATTTGTGTGATAGTTTTGAATCACAGAAAGGAAGTTCATGACTATTTTCATAATGTATGAGTGTATAAGGAAGTGTTTATTTTCCTCCAGTGCTTCTTTGTTTTTTTTTTTTTTTTTTTTTTTTTAAAAAAAAAAACTCAGATAGGGAGACTGCATACTGGTTCTCTTACTGGAAATAGTTTTTAAAAGACTAGGCACTGGCGAATAAACTTCTTCTGATAGTTTGAATATAAAAGTCTCCCATGGGGTCACTTTACTGGGGGATTGATTCGGAGTTGGCAAGTGTGATGGCACTGATGGGATCATAAGGGTTCTGGTTTTTAAAGGACTTAGTAAACTGATGTAGTAATTGTCAGCACTATTGGAAGATGATGAAACACTAGTGTGGGGGTCCACAGAGGGTCCCTAGTAAGACCTTACTCAAGGTCAAAAAGTCTGAGCTTGCTTTGCCCAGCAGGGCTGCATAATAGGATGATTTGGCCAAACACACGATTAACAGGTATTTTGAAAGGTCTACACTTGTTGGTAATTTATGCCTCAACCTTGAAAGGCAGAGGACTTTAGTCCCTCCCTTGCTGATGTATAAAAAGCCTGTTGTGAATAAACTTGGGGCAACTGGGTATTGACTCAGGGCCCTTCCAAAGATATCCTGTGTCTTTGTCTTTCTCTCCATCTATATCTATATTTATTCCTATTATATCTTGATTCCTCATTCCTCCCCCCAAGAGCCCTTCAACAGGTCGGGGCTGGACACCTACATACTAGGAAGTGAGGAAAGCATTCAGGAAGTAGCTCACTCTCGCTCCTCCCTCTCTATCTTCCTCTATCCCCCTCTCTTTCTGGCCTGCCATGGTCTAAGAAGCCACTGGCACAAGCTCCCACCACCATGGTGTTCTGTCTCACCCTGAGCCTCAGATCAGCAGATTTAAGAACAGCAGACTAACACAGTGAGTTCAAGTAAACCCTTCAGTTGTTCTTCTCTTGCATTTGTCACAGCAACAGAAAGTCTGACCAACACACTATTTAAGGAGAAATGTGCCT